>NC_086327.1:124876724-125476724 GCF_036172605.1 Pelobates fuscus | reverse complement strand
GTGCTGAGAGACATGCTAGCCGACCTCCAAAAAACGCTGCAAGCCGACATGGCCACGATCCGGACTGACCTTTCAGGCCTAGTTGGCAGACTGAAACCGTGGAGACGGCATCAGACAGCCACACAAAGTCGATAAAGGCACTAGAAGAGGAGGTACAGGCCCTAAAGAAGCAGCAAGCCACCCTGGAACAACGCTTTGCGCAAACGGAAGATGCCAGGCGCCGCACAAACGTCAAGGTGCGCGGAATTCCTGAGGATACACCTAACGGAGAGCTCCTGCACCTTATGAGAAGGTTGGTGGAATCCCTCTTACAGCCCAAGCAAGCAAAAACCATAACCTTTGAGGGGGTGTTTCTCATACCGAAGCCGAGAGGAGCCCCAGCATTAGCGTCTAGGGACGTGGTGGTTCGCTTCCACTCCCTCAGAGATAAAATGCTGCTACTGGCTGCACTGAAGGGCGCCTCACCCTATGTCTTTGAAAACATGAAACTATCATTTTATGCAGACCTCACCGGGGACACCATGATGTGGAGAAAGTCCTTGCAACCCTTCACAAGCCAGCTTAGAGCCCTGGACATTAGCTACCGTTGGAGATCACCGAGAATACTCCAAATACAAAGGGGTGACATGACCTACTCGGTGCAAACCCTGCAACAAGCAACCGATCTACTAGACACCCTGGGACTCCCAAGAGACTCTCTCACATCACCTGTAACGAGGGGGGACTCCGCGCCGCAGCACCAGCGAAACCTGACTCGGACCAAGCAGACAACAGCAATCAAGGCAAGAGACATTTCAGCAGCCCCCACATGCAGCATGGAACCAGCCTAACGGGCATCAGACTGTTGCCACCACAAGCTTACTCCTTTAAGGGCAGCCGACTTCATGGCTAAATACTACTTGGCTAAATAACTTTGTTCATTTTTATGTTATTTCCGTTGGGGCATTAGGCTCCCACAATGCTTTATTGTATGTTTTGTTATTCACTTAATCCTCCTGACAAGCGGAATTAGTCTGCGGACAACCCTGCCCCTCACCCCCGCCTCTGTACCAATACAGCACCCAAGGGAATCACCAGAGGCGCACTACATCACCAGTGCTAGGTGCCCACTCACGCACGTAATTGCATAAGCCTAAACTAGAATACCGGACAGGGCACAAGCCTCCTTTCCTAACCTTGAGTCTCTAACGCGCGACCATACGCGAAACCGCTCTTAAAGCGGCCATACGTTTTGCCAACCTTTAAGACGCCCACTCACTTATAACGGGCCTATTGGCCTCATAGCGAGGGCTCCCGAACACACACCTGAACATTGACGTAGATGAACCCCATCATAGGGGATGACCCCCTCACACATATGGGTCGGGCCCACACACGCTGGAACAATCCTGTGAGATATCCACGGTTAATATACATATAGACACTCAGGCACACCAGCCAGACGTCTCTCCTAGGCTATTTAACTTTTGCTACTAAGGGCTGGAGCTTCGCTGCTTGTCAAAACTGTAATAACTAAAATGTGCGTTCACTCATACTAACGTGTACATATTGTCATTTGAATATGCTGTTGTGGCAAATTGTTGAAATTCTGTACCCACCTGCACAATAAAAATAAAGAATTAAAAAAAATATATATCATATCGACTTTTGATGTAGCTATTTTTTTTTTTAGCAGTTTTCATAGCATGACACAAAACAAATAATAAGGTATTTAACTGCACCTCGGTAAACTGAACAAATAAACCACTAGTTGACTCACGTCAATAACATCCTATAATCGATTTAGATACGGTCTTTTGAAAGACAGAGAAAATTCTCGAGCTCCCCCATCTCTTAGCATCAATAAAGAAAAATATACATGCATTTTTAAAGCGTACCTTTTAACCCATGTGCAAGTTTAGGTGAAATTAGCAAGTCAGCATCCTTTCCAGTACTATCATTTAGTCCAAATTCTTTAGCAACAGAAGATTCTTTATCTTGATGATCGTTTGGATGGAAAGTCCTGCTCGATCTCCACATTTTCAACACCTTATTAACTTACAGTTTTTTAACAAAAGGATTTGCAGAATAAAGAGCATATTATCCATGTCTCTACCTATTTACTCAAAGTAACATCAAGACACATGATGTAAGCTCCGTCTTTGCTCAGATACTGCTCTTTGTTTACCTGTCAGCCTATCCTTTTTTCTTAGGAATATGCTGATAAATTTTCACCAGACATTTCCTAGTTAATGCTTAAAATAAAACAAACAGTTTCAGACAAATAATGATAGGCTTCCATTTAAAGGTAAATAAGATGTAATATGATATTACCTCTCTGCAATGGAAAATGTATTTTAACAGACGAGGTAATGACGTTAGTTGAGAATACAAAGCTATGCTGTTAAGTTCTCGATAATTTATGCACAACTTTAAATGACACTGGCATGTTTCATGTACCCCATCTCCCTTTGGATTGTAAGCTCCAAGGTAGATCCCTCAAAACCTACTATAAGTTTGTTCCTGCCTCACATCCTTCACCCACAGGCATTTATTTTAAAGCAACACTTGTGCAATATGAAAAAAAAGAACAAGCAACAGCGCTGTGGAATGCGTTGGTGCTTTATAAATAACAGTAATAAATAATACAATAAATAAATAAATAAACATGTTGTTTCCAAGGAGATTGCTCCACTTAACTCTATTTTTGGGACTGTGTAATTCATTATCTATAAATTGTAAATAGCTTAGATTTAAGTTAGATTAAGTGAATTTAAGAAGACAATGAGGAATTCGGAATATAAAATAGAGGAAATGCAAAGTTAGAGGAAAGATGGTATAGATATAGATTGCATAGATAATTCATAATGCCATGCATATATCACTTCACACAAAAACTATAATAATTGATACATATGTACCTAGATAGTTTATGGATATGTGTTATGAAGTCTGAAATGAAGTATAAAGTCTGAAACATGATGAGATTTTACATTTTATCAGCTATCTGGATTAACTAGTATAGCACTGAATATCCTTGTTTGACATTACAGACAGCAAAATACATTTATATGTTGTTTCCACAGTAAAGAAAAACAATTATTTGATCTAGGTGAAATCTCATTTCCTCATGTTTCAAGTTGATAACCTCTTGTCCTTTCTATGGTCATATCATTAAACAGATCACAGATAGCTGTTTGTATTATAGCGTATACATTTCTAAATGATTATCACATCCCCTCTGAAAAGCTGTTTTTTTGCAGTCTATAAAAGGCAACATTATTATTATTTGCTGTGTATAAAAGGCAATTATTTCAAGAGTGATTTTTTTTTTAAAATAAACATTTGGAATACATTTAGACAACAATGCTAAAAGCATAGCTGTTTCTCTAACAATTTTTAGCAGAGTCTGGAAAAGATTACAAAATTATTGTCATAGACATAATTATATCACGTAATGGAAAGTGACTGATGATGTCATGGTAGCAAATTTAAGTGGTGATCATAAAGTGAGTTACAACATAGTTTGTTTGTTATTATTAATGTGAACAATTCTATATTCAAACAGACTGGTTTAGCAGACTAGAAGAAAGATCTAGCAGTATACAATGGTTAAACAGGGGATGCAGGGGATCAGCGCTTAGCAATTAAAGTCCTTGTGTGGAGTCCAATGTAAGGGAGAAAACAAAATGGGACAGGAATACTAATATAGTGTAGTATGTCTATTACAGCAGAGGCAGAATATAAGGAATAAATATATTGCACTCACACTTTTCTGGAGCTCAATATCAGCTCCAGATCACAGCGTATGGACGGTACAATCCCCGTCTGTGGATGTTAGGGTGGTCCTGATTTCCTCTGGTATCGTATCCCTGTGCCAATAATCCGTGTGGTGTATTACAGATGACACTCCAGTGATATATATAGGATATAAAAGAACAGGAATGGTGTTCTCTGTATTAATAAAACAAATAAAATAAAGTGAGAAATATACTCACGATGGATGAACAAATAGGGATTGCTCAGTCATTTACAGCACAGGGGGTTTGTGAGATACAGCTTTTCCAATAAAAGATGTCCAATGAAGGTCCAGGGGTACAATGCAGATTAATTTTATTAGACATACAATTGCATATCAATCAATTGCAATCACATGCACCTGCAACTCCCACCACACTTTGGAGAAATAGGTAAAGAAACTTAATGGAGAAACAGTGGAAAATGGTTAACAGGACATGTGCTGCCTTGTACCTGAAGAGTCACTGAATCGCCCAGTCTGCTTCCATTCTCTCCACCTGCCCAGTTTTCCCATTCTGCCTCTTGGTATTTTTCTCCCCAGTCTACCCAGCCAGTCAGCCATGCTGTGCCGCTCTGTATCTATGTGATTCACTTTAATTGAATGCTAAGCACCTGCTGTCTTTCTTCCCGATTTGCCTTGTGTACAATGAATTTAAATTAAGATATTTAAAAGGTGCCTTGGTATCAATTCTCATTAAGGAACTTGACTTTGCTATTTCATTTTGTGTCCTCTATCCTATAAATGCATAGAAATCTGTCCAACTAATGCAAGTTCGGGCTCCTGGCACTGCTAGACCTCAACCTTTCTCATCTTGCCCACTAAGTCTACCGGCCAAGTCTGTCTCTCAAGTCTCACAATGTAAAGAACCTATAGAATCGCAGGCTACGCCTGTTGCTCTTTTTGTCAGTGGCTGACCTGCACTGTGTACAACCCTGAATTATTATGTACTTCACCTCTACATCCTCTCTTCCTGGTGGAGACACCTCAATGTTATGTACAATGAAGTTTTATTAATCTCACAAAAATAGAATGGGATGAACTTTACATGAATAACACTCTTGATTATCTCTTCTATTTTGCCCAACATTAGTTTGTGTATTTTAATTTGTGTGTACTTAATTTATTTTAAAGGAACTCTATAGGCACCCAACCACTTCATCTAAATAAAATGGTCAGGATACCATGTCCCCCCATTTTAACTTGCCATTGAAAACATTGCCATTTGGCAGGAACAGCAGTATTTTCATTGCAGTGTTAGCATGCCTTTGGGGGCTGTCATACTGGCAGTCACGAGAACTGCATTTGAGAAACAGTGGAGGTCAACTTCACTAATTCTCTCCGATGGTCTCAGAGAACCATCTGATTGGCACAGTGTGACTTTTTGCCAAGCATACACACTATGGGAAAGCATTGGATTGGTTGAGATTATCAATCACAATGATCTCAGTCAAAGAGGTGGAGCTTCTCCGAGAAGGCAAGTTACGTACTTTTTTTTAACCTGGGCAGCGGGGGTTCCCATCACCACTATAGAGTTAGGAATGCATATTTGTGTTCATAATACTATAGTGTTCCTTTAAGTCTATTCTTGAAAAAAATGAGAATGCATCTCCACTATAAATAAATTGATTTCATATACATTTGACTCACATGTAGTAAACAATGGTTCCAGTATTTCTGTGCCAACATACTTCTAGAATGTATTCCAAAATAGGAACAGAAAATAAAATAAACACACATGAATAATGCATCTAGGTGGTTGCAATACACATTGTGAAAAAAGGCACAATATAATAATCATAGAATATTAAATAAAAATAATTATAACATCAATAAAACCAAAATAAACTGCATTTTAAATACAATCAGATTTGTACCGTTGTTTTAGTGCACTTTATCACGTAGATAGTGCACTTGAAAATATTGTAATTGATTTTGAAGTATATTTCCTATCAGTTCTTTAGTGATTTGCTTGCCACTTTAAAGATGCAGTGCACTTTATTGACAGATTTTTGCACTTTAAATATACAATGTGGGATATTAAGGAGTGATTAAAAGCACAGTGCACCTAATTATAACATCTCAATGGTCTTAACACATGAAATACTGCATATATTTTGTATAATAGTATTCTGTTCATTTGCATTTATAAATCTACTAAAAATCAAAGTAAGTGCCTGCTATATTGCAGAGTTGTATTTCAACAAATATCACAGATATATTCCAAAGGCACCAGTGATAGATTTTTCCCTTCGGTTTATTGCAGGTAGCGTATGTTTCACTAGGTGGCAGTAATGCATTACAGTTCTGCTGCTCAGTGCGTTGCCTTGGTTTTAAAATGTTTCAATTTCAACCTTCAAAGAATTTTGCATTCTACAGGTCACTTATTTATAATGATGCCTGTGTATCAGAGGGTATATTTTTTAATAAGTTATACTTTGCAGGCATACGCCTGTGCACTTCAGCTCAAATAAGTTTCTTCTCTCCATACATATCAAGACACCGGACAAGAATTTCTAAGTTAGAAAAAGTTAAGAATTATATCCTTTATTATTTTGTTAAAAATGTTTTTTTTTTTTAAATATCCAGATCTTTAAATAAAAAAAAAAAAATGCTTCAGATCGGTTTGGTACCAAAAAAATACTATTCCCCTAAGTAAGCGCTGTCTTTGTCCTGAGAATAGGAGTGATAGGAGTGATAGGCCTGCAAAATATTAACTTAAAGTACTATTAAAATATGAACATCAGTAAACAAGACAAATATTATCACTGAGCTTGACAAGAGGAAACACATGCTAACCCCTTATAATCTTTATGAGTAAATAGTGCCTATCGAATAGTTTGAGCTGCTTTGCAATAACCCTGATCAGGAATGAATTTGCCAGTAATTTGCAGCTGCATAAAGGCACCTCTCTGCCAGGTACGCTGCATATACTGGAGCCGGTCTTAGGCTCCATCACATGTGAGTTGGCAATCACAAATTTGTTTGTTGTTTGCATCCCACCTATTAAAACATACTACACTATAGGATTTTTTTTCTCTTTTTTTCCCCTTCACATGCACTCCTGGATATAGCTCAAGCACCTATAATAAGCCAGACCTTCCTCCCCAAACTGCAAGATTAATATACTCTGTACTATAATATTTGTTATTATTTGTTCTATTTAGTTTGATTTATTGTGATAATTAATCTCCACAAGGCACATCCTGTTTTTTGTTGTATACTTCTCTGCCAGGTGTGCCAGTCTTGGAACTGCATTTATTGTTTTGTGTCCACATTGAATCTGACCACTAACTATATGGCACTCAAATTATGGTGAGTATTCACACCATGCAATCTGCACTGAACCCTGTGCTTTGTTCTTACACAGTGCAATCACTGTACACAGCATTCAAACTCTGCATTCAGCATTTACCCTACACACAATATATTGACCCTACCCAAAGCCTTGTAATCTAGCATACAGTATTCACACTTTGGACTCAGCATTCCGACAGTCAGATTCAAACCACATTCACACCCTGCACACAGAATATACACATAGAGCAGTCAGTTATTACACATTGCATTCATAGTAGACTTGCAAATTTGGTTTCAAATAAATTAGGAAATATCTGAATTTTGGGTGATTAACTGTTCATCGTTCTGTAACTCAGAAACACCATTTGGACAAATCATGAAACGAAAGACATGAGGAATGAATAAGCCATTCCAAATAATTTGAGCAATTTTGTTGGATTTGTGATTTGGAGTTCTGTCCATGGTAGCAAAAAATAATAATAATTGATGGTAAAAAATATGACTGATGGTTTGGAGACAACATACTTATAAAGCTCTAACCAACTCTAACCCCTTTTACATTTCTTTACCGATTCATAAATGTGCCCCTTTTTGGTCTTTCCGCTCTTCCGGTAACCTTCTCCTGTCCGTTGCTCGCACTCTTACTGCTAACTCGCACGTGCAGGACTTCTCCCTTCCTTTGGAACAGCCCCATCAGACTCTCCCTAGTCTTCAATTGTTTAAAAAGTCCCTCAAAACACATCTGATCAGAAATGCTTATGGACTCCCAGAGTAACTTGTCTATACTTATCCATATCTGTCTCTTGCTCTCCTAAAGAGCCATACTCCACTCTCACCTCCAGCTCTGATACTTTTCCACCTTGTTTGGTGGCTGTCACCCTTGCTGTGCTGTTGTGTACTTGTACCCCACCTCCTCTAGACTGTAAGCTCGTTTGAGCAGGGTCCTCACCTACCTATTGTTCCTGTGTCACTGTGTAATTGTCTAATTTATTGTAAATCCCCCCCCTTTCATAATATGTTAAAGCGCTGCAGAATTAGTTATAAATGCTATATTATATAATGCTATATAAATACCAATAATAATAATAATAACAACTAAATGTTAACCCCTTAAGACCGCAGGACGTACCATGCCGTCCTTATTTGGGCGGATCTAAACGCCGCAGGACGGCATGGTACGTCCTGGGCGGTCTTACCCCCCACGTGGCCGGCGGAACATGGCCGCTGCAGATCGCGGTCGGGGGGCATGCCTGGCCCCCCAGGCAGCCCCCCTGTGCCTGGGGACCGCGGTCTGCAGCTTCCGATCGCAGTGACAGGCTGTCACTGCGATCGGTATTTACCATGTGTCAGCCGATTTTAAAATCGGCTGACACATGGAGCCGGCGGAATTCTCTGCAGCAGATCGCGGTCGGGGGACATGCCTGGCCCCCCAGGCAGTCCCCCTGCGGTCAGTGACCGCGATCTGCAGAGTATGCTCGCAGGGAGAGGCTGTCTCTGCGATCTGAATGCAGAGACAGACTCTCCCTGCGATCTGATTGCAGTGACAGCCTGTCACTGCGATCAGAGTTACTATGTGTCAGCCTATTGGCTGACCCATAGTAACTGCAGGCAGGATCCCCCTGCAGATCGCGGTGGGGGGCATGCCTGGCCACCCAGGCACTCCCCCTGTGGCCAATTACCGCGATCTGCAGGAGGTGATCACAGTGACAGCCTGTCACTGTGATCACTGATCCTGTGTGTCAGCCAGTGATGTAAAATCACTGGCTGACACTGTCTCTGCCCCTCTCCTCCCCTATTAACCCCTTAATGTAAAATAAAAAATAAAAATTAAAGTTAAAAATAAAATACACTTACATCATTTATATATATATTATATATATGATCTATATATAATATATATATATATATACGCACACATTTACACATACACTAAGTGTATTTTAATATTTATATATATAATTATATATATATATATATTAATATCAAAATACACGTAGAAGGATATTGATTAAATATATACATAATTATAATTTTATATATATATATATATATATATATATATATATATATATAATAAAAAAATATGTAAATACGTAAAAAAAATTAAAATAAAAAAATCAATAATTAAAAATATATGTGTGTAATTTCATTCTAACTGTATTTTGATAATATATATATCTATATATATATATATATATATATATATATATATATATATATATATATATATATATATATATATATAGATATCAAAATACACGTAGAACGAAATAATATATATATGTATATACCCAAGTATATACGTATACATCACTATATGTATACCTATATATAAATAAAAATAATAGTAAAAAAATTATATACATATATATACATATATATACACACACGTGTATATATAATAATTTTACATATATATTTATGTAATAATTTTACATAATTAGGTATCCTAATTAATTACCGTACAATTAGCGGGACCTGCCTAACAACCCAGGCCGAAAGTATAGGGAATTTAATTTGCTAGCACTATATTTAACCCTATAACTTTCCAAGACACTATAAAACCTGTACATGGGGGGTACTGTTTTACTCGGGAGACATCGCTGAATACAAATATTTGTGTTTCAAAACCGTAAAATTTATTACAACAATGATATCGTCAGGGAAAGTGAAATTTATTGCCTTTTTCGCACACAAACGGCACTTACACTGACGATATTTTTGCTGTCATACTTTTTACTGTTTTGAAACACAAATATTTGTGTTCAGCAAAGTCTCCTGAGTATAACAGTACCCCTCATGTACAGGTTTTATGGTGTTTTCAAAAGTTACAGAGTCAAATATAAGGCTTGCATTTCAGTTTTTTCACAATGAAATTCGCCAGATTGGTTACGTTGGCTTTGAGACCGTATAGTAGCCCAGAAATAAGAATTACCTCCATAATGGCATACCATTTGCAAAAGTAGACAACCCAAGGTATTGCAAATGGGGTATGTTCAGTCTTTTTTAGTAGCCACTTAGTCACAAACACTGGCCAAAATTGGCTTTCAAATTAGTTTTTTGCATTTTTCACACAAACAAATATTAACGTTAACTTTGGCTAGTGTTTGTGACCAAGTGGCTACTAAAAAAGACTGGACATACCCCATTTGCAATACCTTGGGTTGTCTACTTTTGCAAATGGTATGCCATCATGGGGGTAATTTTCATTCCTGGGCTACCATACAGTCTCAAAGGCAACATAACCAAACTGGCAAATTTCAATGTGAAAAAACTGAAAAGTGTAACATGCTATATTTGACCCTGTAACTTCCCAAAACACCATAAAACCTGTACATAGGGGGTACTGTTTTACACGTGAGACATCGCTGAATACAAATATGTGTATTTTATTGCAGTAAAAGCAAACAGTATTATGACATTCACAGTTAGAATGTCACATAGAACTAAGAAAATTAAAAAAAAATCATATTTTCTCTCATTTTTTTATATTTTATTCATATTACGTTATGTTCCATACCTAAATATTTGATGTTAAATGAAAGCCCTGTTTCCCCTGAACAAAATGATATATAATAAGTGTGGGTGCATTTAATATGAAAGAGGTAAATTATTGTTGAACAGACATATAGTCAAAATCTGTGGTTTGTTTACATTTTTTTTGGTTCACAACTTGTACATTTGGCTGCGGTCTTAAGGGGTAAATTTGTTTCCACAGCTTAAGTTTCCCTACAGAGAGAAAAATAGGAGCAGTTAAAAAGAATCTCTATTTATTTATTTATTTATTTATTTATATTTTATATATGTAATTAATAATAATATATACATACCTCTTTTTATTGCTCCATCTCTTTTTGTCTCTGTTGGTTCCTTTTTCTCACTTGATTTGTGAATCAAATGGCGTGAAGATGCACCCATCAGAGTACTGTAATATGTGTACATAATATTTAATTTTGCAGTACACTGATTGGTCAATTTTCACACTCTTTTGGTTCGTCTGAAATGTTTTTCCCAAAATGATTGCATGGATAAAATTTGTCCGAACCGAAATGCCACATGGAAAAATCCCGATCCACTGGATGAATCACTTTCAGCAAACCACATTTTTCTACTGTAACGAACAATTGTGAATAGGTATAGATAAAGGAGACCCTTGAAACAATCGAAAAGACAATCGCTGGATAGGGTAAAAAATGAAAAACCAGGGAGAACACACATCGAAGTGGATCGAAGTCTGAAACCTTGGTCGGCTCACCCAGGCTCTGTGCACACATTAGAGCTGAGGCTGTGATCTTCTTCTCGTAAGTGGCTGGTGTTACCAGTAGTTTTTTGCTCCCATTTTTGGTTTCCTGCCCTTATAATCCTTTTTTTTTCTCCAAAATGTTTCCACTGTGCATGAGTCTAAAGTCTAAGTCATAACTCACACCCTGCTACTGTTTCCCTTAGTACTTCACAGCACAAAAACATTTGAAGATGAAAAAAATAATATTCTATGTATTAAATCTAAAAGTGAGAATGATTGTAAATAAAAATAGCTTTAAAACTACACGCATGTTTTCATTTAAAATAAATCAACTTTGCGGTTTAAATAAAACAGGCCCCATTATTAATATTTTAAATAGAAGATGCATTTAAGAAAGTAGCCAATTATTGTGAGATAATTGCTAATTAGACACACGACATAACATGAAACGTGTGTGCCTCTGCCAGAAGTGGTAGTGAGAAATAAATTACTTCCGTAATCAGATCATATCTTCTATAAACCTACATTAAATGTATTGAACCATTCTCAAATTAAAATATGTTTGCGAGGCTCAGTTTGATGGGATTATATCTTCAGGACTTCAGGATCTCCAATCTCGGTGCAGAAAAGATCTAATTGTCTCAACATTGATTATTATTAGTATTATATTTATATAGTGCCAACAAATTCCATAGTGCTTTACCATCTGTGGACTAACAAACGTGTAATTGTAACCAGACAAGTTACAGAAAGAGGGGTTTAGAGCCCTGCTCAATGAGCTTACATGCTAGAGGGAGTAGGGTATAGGGGCACAAAAGGTAAGGATAGTATTAGGAAAGTAGATTGGTAGAACAGTATTCAATGAAGACTTAGTGTGGGGTTTTGGAATCATTAACAGTTTAATTGATATGCTTTTGTGAAAAAGTGAGTTTTTAATGATTTTTTGAAGGAGTGGAAACTAAGTGAGCATCTAATGCAAAAGGTAAGGGAGTTTCAGCAGGAACGGTGCAGCCCTAGAGAAGTCTTGAAGGCGAGCATCAAAGAAGAGAGTACGAACAGAGGATTGACGAAGGTCTTCGGCAGAGCGTAGGGGCATAGACGGGACATATTTGTGTATTAGGGAGGATAGAATTGGTAGAGATTTTAAAGCAAGAACCAGAATTTTATATTGAGCCCTATATCGTATGGGAAGCCAATGCAGGGACTGACAGAAGGGTGAGGCGTGGGAGATGTGGACAGACAGGAAGACGAGCCTCGCCGCCGCATTCATTATAGACTGCAGTGGGGCAAGTTGAAAACATGTAAGACCACTGAGAAGAGGATTGCAGTAGTCAAGGCGAGAGAGGACAATGGCATGGATAAGCACCTTAGCCGCATCTGTCGTTAAGTAGGGCCGGATACGTGCAATGTTTTTAAGATGAAGCGGCAGCATCGACTGGACATGATGGGAGAAGGAGAGGTTTGGAGTCAAAGAGAACACCTAGGCAGCGAGCCTACGTGGTGGAGATGATTGTAGCACCATTAATGTGGAGGGAGACAGAAACGGGGGTAGCAACACTTGAGGGAAGAAAGACCAGAACTTCTGTTTTGGACAAGTTGAGCTTGAGGAAGTGGGTAGCCATCCAGTTAGAAATAGCAGAGAGGTAGTCAGAGACACTAGTCAAGAGGGGCTGGGAGAGATCAGGGAAGGACAGATAGATTTGCGTGTCATCCGCATAAAAGTGATATTGGAAGCCAAAGGAGCTGATGAGTTTACTAAGGGAGGCAGTATAGAAGGAGAATAGTAGGGGACCAAGGACTGAACCTTGGGGGGACCCACAGAGAAAGGTTGAGAGGAAGAGGCAGATCCAGAAAAAGAGGCACCAAAAAAGCATTGGGTGAGGTAGGAGGAGCACCAGGAGAGAGCAATATCCAGTAGACCGATATTACGGAGGATGAGAAGAAGCTGTTTATGATCAACAGTATCAAAAGCAGTGGAAAGGTCAAGGAGAATTAGGATAGAATAGTGACCATGAGATTTGATCAATTTGTCTTTAAGTTCATCATTTGGACACTGGAAACTTCTATGACTTTGCCACAAAATATATCAGTGTAAAGAGAGGAATGGTATATTAAAATAAGAAATGGAGCATGGGTGCTATCATCCTTACTGACAAGATATGCTTGATTCCTGACACATGAGATTGTCTTTGCTTGTCAAGAGCACTGGATAGGTAATAACAGCTCTAAAGTTTAGTCAAGCAGTCCAGGCCAAGTACAATATTTTGTAGACCTGTACACAGTGAAAACATTTGGTTCAGTTGAATTGACTCATCCGGAAAAAAAAAGTTTGGGTGGTCCGAAATTTGTTCTTAGGGTCTTTCAATTCGGAGGAATTCCGTACATGCAAACAATTTGGGTCATTCAAACAAGCCCAAAGGGCATGAAAATAGACTAATTAGTGAACTGAAAAATATATACATAAAATGAAAAATACAATGTATATATTTGCAGTACACCAAAAGGCATATTTTCCACCCATTTGGTTCAAAGATCAAGTAAAAAGAAGTAACTAATAGAGGAAAAGATAGCAGGAGAAATACAATCTATATTTCTATATTATATGTTTATCAACTTTAAAACATAGAAATATATGAATGAAGATTTGTTGTATTGCCTCTGCTTTTTGGTATAGTTAATTTCTCACTTGATCTGTGAAAAAAAAAATTCAACATTTAGTGGCCTGCCCCTAACCATCAATCATCTTTTTTTTTTCCAATCAATCATCTCGTTCTTTGGTTCCATAGATGGAAGTCTGAATAATAAAACCATTCCTTAATTTGTTTATTTTGTGATTTGGATTTACAAATTTCAGACGACCGATCACCCAAAATGTATGATAAATTACAATTCATTTGAAACCGAATGCACAAGTCTAGCATTTCAACATCTTTTAAACTGAAGTTAATTCACTATACAGTTATAAATACTGTTTAGGTAAAACATTGGAATCTAGAACAGGAATTAATAAACCCTATATCCGAATTTGCATTGACTAGAATCTGAAAGTGATTGCAACAGTCTTTACTCAATGCTGAAGAACAGGCGATGCCCAAACGGTAGATTTCCAGATGTTTTAAAACTATAACTTCCATGATGATTTGTCATTTTTAAGGCATTCTATAGGCATGCAAAGCCTCATGGGATTTGTAGTTCTACGACATCTCGGGATTCCTGCTGTAGAACATCACATTATGGCCTTACGGGTTGTAAATGCATTTTCCTTCCAATCCAATGTATAACTTTACGGCTACATTTGTTTATCATTGTACTTGATTTAAAACCATTTTATGTTAACAGACAATATGGCTTCTCATTTTCATACCCAGAAAAAAAGAGTAGTATTGTTAAATAAAACGATTAATGAATTGGAAGACAGAGTCATTGATACCTTTTGTGAAGTGAGTGATGGCATCAGTGAAGTTCAAAAGACCAACTTCTTCAAACGTAGGAGCATAATTAATCTTTTTTTTTTTCAGCAAAGAAGTTATTAAGTAAACAAAATGGTATTTCATCTGCTGCCACTGAAGCCTTGAAAACAAATGAGAACAATAGAGTTGTTTCAAACGCAGCAAGTCTTTATTTGCCAATATCTATCCCAAACAATAGCAAAAGATCCTGGACAGGTGCAAGCCACGGGGCAACTAGTAATATCGAGTGTAAGAACGTATACAAAGTTTCAGTTTGTCTGAATTGCTTACATACTTTAAAATGGACAGGATGATAAACAGAAATGTAACAATGGTCGATAAGCCTTCTTTCTTTTGGTTCACCTGAACACAAGTTGCTACGATCTAGAACTTGTTTAACGATGTACCAATGTTTAGAGGTCAACAACTGCACCTGCGTTGTTTTTTTTTTTTTTGTACTTCAGCATGAAACTATTATGGTAAGATGTTTGAAAACATTGAGAAGGCAAACATTTCATACATGTTGGTGAAATTTAAGTTCAAATTCCAGTACGGTATTAAATGTGTTATCTCTGTCAATAATACCAGTGATGTAAATTTAAAATGATAGACAAAGCAGAGGTTGTATTTAAATGCATTTGCAGAAGAAGAGACTTGACCCACTTTAGGTGATAATAATGTAAATCATAAATGGGTGGATTGCAAATGGGAATAAACCCATATAGCACTTACTCCAAATTTTGGTGTATAATCGACACCATTCTAGAACGTATGGGTTATTACAATGACAGTGTATGTTCTATATGCATATGTAGCATCTTTACCTGCAAATAATATAAAACATATTTTGTATTTTAGTTGATTACATAGATTACATATAAATAGTTACAGTGCATAATGCATAATAATATTCTTTATTTAACCTCTCATGCTTAGAGCAACTTAAAGGACCACTCTAGGCACCCAGACCACTTCAGCTTAATTAAGTGGTCTGGGTGCCAGGTCCCTCTAGGGTTAACCCATTTTTTCAGAGAAACTGCTATGTTTGTGAATGGGTTAAGCCTTCCCCTATTTCCTCTAGTGGCTGTCTCATTTACAGCCGCTAGAGGCGCTTGCGTGATTCTCACTGTGACAATCACAGTGAGAGCACGCAAGCGTCCATAGGAAAGCTCTTGCCGCGCGTGCGCGTGCGCATTCAGCCGACGGGGCGGAACAGAGGCGGAGAGGAGGAGGAGAGCTCCCCGCCCAGCGCTGGAAAAAGGTAAGATTTAACCCTTTTCCCCTTTCCAGAGCCGGGCGGGAGGGGGACCCTGAGAGTGGGGGCACCCTCAGGGCACTCTAGTGCCAGGAAAACGAGTATGTTTTCCTGGCACTAGAGTGGTCCTTTAAGAGAAGAAAGCTATTAGTATAGACCAGTGGTTCCCAAACTTTTTAAGCTCAAGGTGCCCTTAATATTTCAGTATTTTTCCAAAGCACCCCAAGTGCTAATTTCTAGGTTGCATACCTGTACAGAGCTGCGGAATTTACTGGCGCTATAGTGTAATGTACAGTGTTGGTGCTTGTATATATGTATTGTGTGTTTGTATGTGATGTTTGGGTTTGATTGCAGGGGTGTGTCTGAATGTAATCATTTTTGTGAAGTATTTGTGTTTAAGTAAAGGGGTGTGTTTGTATGTAATATTTGTGTTAGATTGCTGGAGTGTGCTTGTATGTTGTGCTGATGTTTGACTGCTTGGATGTATGCACATACACTACCACATACATACATACATACATACATACATACATAAATACACAGATATTCATGCACATTAACACACAGATGCATATAAATGCACTGACACATACACACAAATTCATATAGACACCGACACATACACACACATAGATACACACCGACATATACACACATGCACCCTGACACACATTAACATTGATACATGCCCACACCATAACACAGATACACACACTGACATAAAAACACACACTCTGACACACAGATGCACACTGACATATATATATGTATATATATATATATATATATATACATACATATACACATATATGTATATATATATATATATATATATATATATATATATATATATATATATACATACATGTGCACACACAGATGCACACCCTAAGCTTTATTCAATAAACTTGATATTTTAATCATAAGTACATGTCTTAAGGGTTGTACATCTTCTTCCTGGCACACTACCGATTCGGGTATCTGTGCTGGTGAATTAGAACCTTTCTTTTTTCTGTTTAATAATTTTCTATTAGGGTTACCCCCTGCAATCTGTACAACCTGGTGGCTCCTCTGATTTCAGGGTTTTGGGAGGGATACCCGCCTTTATAACCCCACTTTTTCTTCTGGGCTGGGAGAGGGGGTCTCCCAACTGAACCTGGAATCTACTTTTAGATAGATGCACACCCTAACACACAAACACTCACAAACACCCTGACACACACACACCTACGTACACACACTCATGCTCACTCACAAACATACAATCATACACATAAACACACTCATACTCACACATACACACACTCATACTCACACACACACACACACACACACACACACTCATACTCACACACTCACACAAACACATACTCACACACACACACACACACACACACACACTCACTCATGCTCACACACATATACACACACTTATACAAACACACACACACACACACACTCACTCATGCTCACACACATATACACACACTTATACAAACACACACTCATACACACACACTCATACTCACACACACACTCAAACTCATACACACACTCACACACATACAAGCGATTTTTTTAATATCTCCAGCCACCCTCCTGTCAGCTTACCTTATGTGCCAGGAGAGTGGCTTGGAGTCCTGCTGCTGGTGGGAGTGAGGGGTCTGGAGATCTTCGTGCTCATCTCCCCTCATGCTGCGGCTGTTCCTCCCACGCTGCCTCCCTGCAGGATGCTGGGAGGAAGTGATAGGCTGTCATTTTCTCCCAGCTGGCCGACATTACAGGGGTTCGGTCGCAGTCTTTAAGGTTTCCCCGGTGCTGTAATCATTGCACTTCACCAAAGTGGCTTTCTTAAGTCAAGCTAGAAAAACCTCCACTTAAGAAAGCCACTTTGGTGAAATGCGTTGTAGATACTTTAACTGTTTGTTTTACATTGTATTTTAATAAAGGTATTTTGGCCTCTTTCCACTGTGAGTGTGCCATTTAAACTTTTTATTATTTTCTACCTGGCATCCTATTTTAAGTTCCAGTGAGGACTACTTCAAAAGAATCCACAGTGGGGATTATATCACTTACGCCTACACATTAAGCAGTTAGTCTGCACAATTAAATGTGAGTACCTATTCATTTTTCTATGCTACTGTGAGCACTATTGCTGTCTCTTTTATATTTTGTATGATCTTCATACCGATGATACATCTGCCTACCTACACCGTCTCAAGTATCCTATAAGTGGGGATCGTACCACTGTACGCCATTCAGACTAGAGCTAGGTCAAGCTCTATCAACTGTAAGTAGGACTATAGACGTTTTATTTACTTTTATGTTATTCTGGGACTTTCTGCACCATTAGTTCCTTCTTTCTGTTGCATATATGGCTGTCAAGAATATTCAGATCTGACCCCACTCCAGAGGAACTACCCTGACTCTTTGAGGTTTTATCTTCCAGCAAGTTTTTACATTTGGATTCACACTTAGACTTATATTTGAAATTTATTTTGCTTTTAATTTGTTTGTCCTCTTATATATATATATAAGGCTTTTTTATATATGTTATAACACATCTCTGTTTTTATAATTTCTGGCACTACCTTTATCTCCCCTTATTACAGTTGCAGGCTTTAACAGGGCACATCTCAACACTTACAGGGTTATTCAGTAAAGTCTGAATGGCTCTGTACCGAATGGGATAAAAAAAATCAAACTGCAGACAAGGCCATTTGGACTGCAAATTCTGGATATTTCCCATCGCTATTTAATACAGATCTGTCACCCCCAAAACCTGACAGATCTAATATGGATCTAGTGGCCACAAGTTTTACTTACCTCAGGCTGTCCCTCGTGGCCACCACCATCTCCTGCTGTCCTCTTCAGTTCCTGGTGTTTCAGTTGCCCGGAGCCATGTTAGTGCTGCACCCTCATCATGCGCGAGAGTACAGCACTGAAGTCTAAGGTCAGGAGTCAGTGGGAATCTCTATGGACCGGGCCTGAGTCCAACAGCCATCATTTGTGAAAACTGCTAAAATTTTACAAAAGTTGACAGGAGAGCTCTGTGTTTTGCCAACTTTTGTCCACCTCAGGCTTTATCATAAGACATAATAGTCTCTACTTTGTATTTTGGAATCTTTGGATTGAGTTTCAGTGGAATATATGTACCACTAGAGGCACTTCCTGCAGTTTCAGAGAGTTTGAAACAATGCTGGACATCCCAACGCACTGCATGAGGACATCCAGCGTCAAGGAAAACACCACCAGCCAGCCAGCCAGTCATTGAGGCAATGCTTTCCTATGGAAAAGGCCTAATACTTTTTCTTTCTTTCATTTTACTCATCTTGTAATCCCCTTATGAAGAAGCCTCTATCATCAACATCCAATTTTCTATTTTAATTTAGTGTATTTATATACTGCTTCTTATAATATTATATTGTTTTATTTCTACATTTATGTATCAAGTGTTCTTACTTACAGCATTTTATGTTGGCTTCTACCTTTATTAAGGTTTTTTTTATAATTAAATTGCAAAAAAAATAATTTAAATTTGCCACTAATTATGTCTCTTTCACATAAAGTAACTGAGCTCATATATGCCTCAGTGACGTCCACTAAAACTAATCTCTGATATCCCATGCTGTTCTCTAAATACGCTAATGATCATGCGCATCTGTATGATGTCACACATGCATGCTCACTGTATATTCAGCATGAGCACAAGGCCCCCCTATCAGCTGACATCAGAGAAGGTGGACAGCAACCTTAATCTGGTAAGTGAATAAAGGCTATTTAGCTCTTTACATAGCTGGGGAGGGGAGGGCGGAGTTGGGGGCAGAGCAACATGTTACTGTTAGAAATACATCTTTGTATTCCTAAAACTAGAGTGTTCCTTTAAACAAATATTTGTTCATTTACTATAAAAACAAAAAATCTCAGCAAGTGTCTACATGTGAGTTAATTCTGATACTCTTCGTGTTTTTGGTAATCGTGTTTATGCCAAAACCCCCACATGCTTGCTAAGTGTTCTGGAGAAGTGAAAAGAAATATCCCACATTGAATATTTGAATACAACGTATGTTTTAGCAACCCTTACTATCTGTTAATGCAAAATCCTAGATCGGCTAGACCTGGTAAACATTTTCTAATTTATTTTTATTGTGATTGCGTGTGTCATACAGAGTTCTACTATATTGAATTCAGACACTGTCCCTGTATAATGTTCCTTTATGTCTATGTTTTATTCGTTACCTTCCTACACATGGTCCTGTATGAACAAACATGAAGAAAGGATTTAGATACAAATCTGAATTCCTATTTGATTGTAATCAGTTTATGTAAATTATAATATGGATACTTTTAAAATAGAAACAGTGTAACGGATCGCCTGGCACCCCGACTGGGTACCTCCGTTAAAGGATGCTCCCAGCGCTTCCTGAGGACTCCAAGCACTCTGGCAGACACCACAATCACCGAATCTGAGAAGCATATAAATCCTCTCAAGCCTCTGAATGCTGTAGACCGTTGAATAGGAACCATACGAATAGGCTTACCCTCCTAGCAGTGAACTGGAACAGCATGCAATAAATCCTTCCCCCAATAATGAGACGACACTTCACTTTGAGGGTAAAACAGGAACTCTGGACTGGCACATCCAGCCTGGCTTTTATTTCCATCTTACACAGTTAAGCCTGCCCACAGGGGAGGTGTAAAATATCCAATAGCATAGATGTTACCTCCCACACATCTCCTCCCCTTAGATTAACACTTAACCCAATTACACATACAGTTAAAACATACTTTCTACCCAACTTTCATAACTCTAAAACCATACATCACATTCACATAAAAATACATATCCACAATCAATCCATTCAGGGGAACAACATATTAAAAAAATGGCATGAATCAGACCAGGGGTTCAAAAGTTAGTAATAGTATCTTTTAAAACCCCTGTCAGCATGACTTTCCAGCTCAGACCGGTTACCTCCCACAATGCCTCACAATCCCTCCCCTCTGGCCTGGAGATAATTGAGGAAGGAATCTAATTATCTCCAAGGACTGAGGCAAAACTCCATTACCCACATGGCAGACAAAAAGACAGTAAAAGACATAAAATTACATACTGATACATTTAACACATAAAACACACATTTCTACATATCCCCAGTTTAACCGAACACATAAATACCTACATAATATTTAAGACAGTATTACTGTGATATGTTACAAAGTCTTAAAGGGACATTATTCCCAAACGTCCCAATATGTCCACGGATGATTCTAAAAGGGCCAGCAGCAGCAATATAAACTAAAACATGCCCAAATATAGTTCCAACGTACCAATTTTCCAGGGGCCATAGTCAGCAGGTAGGAGGCAGGCAGCCAGGCCCCTCCAATGTCCCGTGGCAAGGCAGTTTCCGCCACATTTCTCCCCTTTTCCATTAAGACTATCCAGACTCCAGACCTCCAGTCGGTCTGGGGCTCTGATAGTCGGCCGGCCTTTCTCACAGGGTGTATTTGTCTATATGGCCCCCTGCCACTTGTGCCCAGTTGTAGGTCCATGGCTTGGGGAAAAAATACCCAGGGTGTCTTCTCCCCTGGTTGAACAAAGCTGCCGCTGGGGAGAGGGGGTAACAAACTCCTCTCCCTTACACACTTCCAGCCGCTGGGGAGAGGGGGTAACCGGCTCCTCTCCCTGAACCGTAAACTGCCGCTGGGGAGAGGGGGTAATAGGTTCCTCTCCCTGAACCGTAAACTGCCGCTGGGGAGAGGGGGTAATAGGTTCCTCTCCCTGCGACACCTTCTCTTGTGGTAGGGGAAAAACGACTGTCTCCCCTTCAATTACTTTGCCTTGCTGTTGGGGAACCGGGCAGACTGTCTCTACCCCTGGTGGTGCAGATGCAGAGACTACGGTCCCATCTACACCGTTGGGGGGTGTAACATCTCCCCTTGGTGGGTTAGGCTGCCGCTGGAGAGAGGGTGCAACAAGTTCCTCTCTCTGCACTGTAAGCTGCCGCTGGGGAGAGGGGGTAACAGGCTCCTCTCCCTGATGCTCTCTCTGCTGGAGGGGAAAACCGACTGCCTCCCCTTCCAATACCTTGGCTTGCTGTTGGGACACAGGACAGACTGTCCCTATCCCCGGTGGTGCAGATGCAGAGACTACGGTCCCATCTACACCGTTGTGGGGCTTAACATCTCCCCTTGGTGGGCTAGGCTGCTGCTGGGAAGCAGGACCGACTGTCCGTACTCCTTGTAGCTTGGGCGCAGAGACCCTGGTTCCATCTGCGCCAGTGGGGAACTTAGTGTCTCCCCTTGGTGGGCTAAGCTGCCGCTGGGGAGAGGGGGTAACAAACTCCTCTCCCTTAACCGTAGACTGCCGCTGTGGAGCAAGGACGGCCCCTTCAGCTCCCTGTAACTTGGGCGCAGAGACCACGGTCCCATCTGCGCTGGTGTGGGGCTTACTGTCTCCCCTTGGTGTGCAAAGCTGCCGCTGGGGAGAGGGGGTAACAAACTCCTCTCCCTTACACACTTCCAGCCGCTGGGGAGAGGGGGTAACCGGCTCCTCTCCCTGAACCGTAAACTGCCGCTAGGGAGAGGGGGTAATAGGTTCCTCTCCCTGAACCGTAAACTGCCGCTGGGGAGAGGGGGTAATAGGTTCCTCTCCCTGCGACACCTTCTCTTGTGGTAGGGGAAAAACGACTGTCTCCCCTTCAATTACTTTGCCTTGCTGTTGGGGAACCGGGCAGACTGTCTCTACCCCTGGTGGTGCAGATGCAGAGACTACGGTCCCATCTACACCGTTGGGGGGTGTAACATCTCCCCTTGGTGGGTTAGGCTGCCGCTGGAGAGAGGGTGCAACAAGTTCCTCTCTCTGCACTGTAAGCTGCCGCTGGGGAGAGGGGGTAACAGGCTCCTCTCCCTGATGCTCTCTCTGCTGGAGGGGAAAACCGACTGCCTCCCCTTCCAATACCTTGGCTTGCTGTTGGGACACAGGAGAGACTGTCCCTATCCCCGGTGGTGCAGATGCAGAGACTACGGTCCCATCTACACCGTTGTGGGGCTTAACATCTCCCCTTGGTGTGCTAGGCTGCTGCTGGGAAGCAGGACCGACTGTCCGTACTCCTTGTAGCTTGGGCGCAGAGACCCTGGTTCCATCTGCGCCAGTGGGGAACTTAGTGTCTCCCCTTGGTGGGCTAAGCTGCCGCTGGGGAGAGGGGGTAACAAACTCCTCTCCCTTAACCGTAGACTGCCGCTGTGGAGCAAGGACGGCCCCTTCAGCTCCCTGTAACTTGGGCGCAGAGACCACGGTCCCATCTGCGCTGGTGTGGGGCTTACTGTCTCCCCTTGGTGTGCTAAGCTGCCGCTGGGGAGAGGGGGTAACAAACTCCTCTCCCTTACACACTTTCAGCCGCTGGGGAGCAGGGTTGACCCTCTGTACTCCCTGTAGGCAGGGCGCAGAGACCACGGTCCCATCTGCGCTGGTGAGGGGCTTACTGTCTCCCCTTGGTGAGCTGGGCTGCCGCTGGGGAGGAAGGATGGCACCTTCAGCTCCCTGTAACGCACACTGCCGCTGGGGATCTGGGCCGACTGCCCAGCATCCCTGTAGGGCCGGTAGAGAGATCTCGATCCCATCTCCACCTGCCATCTGTGGGTCTCTCCAGGACCCGTCTATGAGGTCTGCTACCTCGGGTACCGCTGGTTGCTGTTGGGAAGGAGGACCGGTTGTCTCTTTCCGGGCCTCATTGATGAGTCGCAGGTAATCCCCCTCCAGGTTCCATTCCTTGGCGACCAAATACTGTAGGTCTGCCTCGAGGTCAATACCGCTAGGGAGACCCAGCATGTCCTCTCGGTCGTAACACAGGTCCCAAAAACGAGAGTCGGTCACTTTCCCAAAGTCCTCATCGTCAATATTATCCCAAAATCGGCCAAGGTCAGTGTAATCTCCGCCTTCTGGGAACTCATACTCTGCCATCTCGGGGACACACTGAGCTGCGTACCATTGTATCGCCTGGTATGCGTCGTCTAGCGCCAGTTCTGCATATACTAGAATCTCGAGTCTAGTCACCCACTCTTCTTCAGTCTGTTTTCTCAGGAGGGGCATCCGTTCTGCCATTCGAGCCAGGATTCGCTGCCTTCTGCTGCGGCGCCGATCCCCTCGCGAATACTGTACTTCTTCTAGGGCTTCGTCCCACAATCTGGCTCTGGCCATCTCTCTGTACCTCAACATGTCCTCCTCTGAGACTGCTCCAGACCACAGGGATACGTAACTGTACAATCTATCTTGAAACTTCTCCTCCATTTTCTGAGTTCCTTTGTAGATAGGGTCGCTGTACGGGTACTAGCGTTGCCCTCAATTTGTAATCCAAACGAACTGTGTCTCCGAGCTGCTTTACCTCACACTAGGACGCCATCCCACCGCTTGCCACCAATGTAACGGATCGCCTGGCACCCCGACTGGGTACCTCCGTTAAAGGATGCTCCCAGCGCTTCCTGAGGACTCCAAGCACTCTGGCAGACACCACAATCACCGAATCTGAGAAGCATATAAATCCTCTAAAGCCTCTGAATGCTGTAGACCATTGAATAGGAACCATACGAATAGGCTTACACTCCTAGCAGTCAACTGGAACAGCATGCAATAAATCCTTCCCCCAATAATGAGACGACACTTCACTTTGAGGGTAAAACAGGAACTCTGGACTGGCACATCCAGCCTGGCTTTTATTTCCATCTTACACAGTTAAGCCTGCCCACAGGGGAGGTGTAAAATATCCAATAGCATAGATGTTACCTCCCACACATCTCCTCCCCTTAGATTAACACTTAACCCAATTACACATACAGTTAAAACATACTTTCTACCCAACTTTCATAACTCTAAAACCATACATCACATTCACATAAAAATACATATCCACAATCAATCCATTCAGGGGAACAACATATTAAAAAATGGCATGAATCAGACCAGGGGTTCAAAAGTTAGTAATAGTATCTTTTAAAACCCCTGTCAGCATGACTTTCCAGCTCAGACCGGTTACCTCCCACAATGCCTCACAATCCCTCCTCTCTGGCCTGGAGATAATTGAGGAAGGAATCTAATTATCTCCAAGGACTGAGGCAAAACTCCATTACCCACATGGCAGACAAAAAGACAGTAAAAGACATAAAATTACATACTGATACATTTAACACATAAAACACACATTTCTACATATCCCCAGTTTAACCGAACACATAAATACCTACATAATATTTAAGACAGTATTACTGTGATATGTTACAAAGTCTTAAAGGGACATTATTCCCAAACGTCCCAATATGTCCACGGATGATTCTAAAAGGGCCAGCAGCAGCAATATAAACTAAAACATGCCCAAATATAGTTCCAACGTACCAATTTTCCAGGGGCCATAGTCAGCAGGTAGGAGGCAGGCAGCCAGGCCCCTCCAATGTCCCATGGCGAGGCGGTTTCCGCCACAAACAGTATTGCTAACATTTTGTAAAAAGTCAGCCCTTGTAAGTAGAATGAAGGTATAGGTATTCCTAGTTGGCCAAATCACTATACTTCTCCATTTATTCAGCTCTTCTTCATTCTTCGTTCATCTTTTAATCTCCTTATAAAGCAGTCTCTATCGTCAACATCCCAATTTTTAATTTTTTTATTTTAGTGTATTTATATACTGCTTCATACAATATTATATTGTTATCTTCTACATTTATGTATCAAGTGTTCTTACAGCAATTTATGCTGGCTTGTGGGTTTTTTTTATAATTAAATTGCAAAAAAATAAAATTAAAAAACAAGACATTTGCCACTAATTATGTCTCCTTCATATAAAGTCACTGAGCTCAGATATGCCTCAGTAACGTCCACTTAAACTAATCTCTGATATCCTATGCTGTTCTCTAATTGCGCTAATGATCATGCGCATCTGTACGATGTCACACATGCATGCTCACTGTATATTCCCAGAAATGAATGACTGGACATTCGTGGAAGTGAAATAGATTTGTGAGCGACATCTAATTAACTTTGAAAAGGCAATAGACTGATTTGCAGAATTTTGTTTTATTTTCTTAAGTAAATGTGGCATACTTTTAATTTCTATAAGTGTTACCTTTACTCACTCAGTACAAAGAGAAAATACTGCCTAGGGCTTAATGGGAACACAACCTGTATGTTTCCTGCTTTGTATCTCACCACTTCCTTTTGGAATTGGTAGATAAAAAGGATAGAACCACGAACGCATGTTTTCTGACCTCAAAATAACATGTATCTGAAATCAAGCAGAAAAATAAAGATCCACAACGGGCCTCCCAGTTGTTAAATATTGAGGGCAAATGTATTTAAAAAAAAAAAAAAAAAGAAGATTAAATTCCATCATTATACTGATTGTATTTATTAAAGTGTACTAAAAGATATCTAAAAAGGGAAAGTTGTATTCATTATAAATTCTGGCAGTTTTCACACAGATTTCCATTACGGAGACCATCATATTTAGAGTGGCAGAAAAAAAGACAAATGACACAGAACACTTTTTTTTTGTTCGAAAAAATGGCAGAACTATTGATAAATATGTTGTATCGCTGAAACGATGGCGTGTATTATCATATTATGTTTTTATGTGCAAAAGAGGCAAGAGATAAAAAAAAATCCGGACAGATTTACTAAATTGCTCCACAAATTTGACATTAAAGTGCTGATTATATTTTGATAAATCTCCCCCATTTTGTGTGTTGCATTAAAAATGTTTTAAACGTAATTAAATATTACATTTTAAAGATTAATTATATTATGTTTCATTATATTAAAATATGCATCTATCTAACTGATACAAAGCAGAATCTGTTCTGTTCATCATTTTATTATGACTGCTATTACTTCAATCATATTTTTTTTTTACGTATTGGGGCTAGCTGTTTATGAGGATATATTTATGGGAAAATACTTTTACTTCCTCATACCTATCAGATTTGCAACCTTCAATTATGCAAAAACTGTAAATAATAATTATCAGTTACCCTTGGGAAAACCTGAGAAAATATAAGACCTTGTGTTATATTTAATACTTGTTTGTAGCTGCATTCTTTTTGTCCTTCTTTGTTTGTTCTGTAGTAGTCTTTTTTTTTTACTGTTATTTTGCCCCACACGGCTTTTATGCAAAAACACCTTACAAGTGGTATTCCACACAAACACACAGGGGTTTCTATCCCAAGATCCTCTGTACCCGGGAGCCCGGGTGTGAACGTTCTAATTAATTGGGTGTGAACATTCTAATAGGGCACCGGGGTGGTCCCCGTTCGGCAGGCAAATGGATTTTGTTCATATGGGTGCTCTCGAATGTGAGAACAAGGCACAGTACACGAAATACAGGTTAAACACACAATAAAAGGCAGTACAAATAGGCAGTGGTTCTGCCACAAGTGTGTGTTCCTTATCCGACAGACCTGTGTAAAGGAAGTGTCATCTCGCAGATATCCCTCTGATCAGCTGACTATTCCTGTTTGATATTACTTTGAAAAATATATTTTGGTGTAATTCAACAGAAGTTGCTTATACAGACATTATTCAGTACACAGTACGCTGTAGAACTTATCATTGTTATGAAGTTCCTGAAATAAGTGCTGTTGTGTCATGAGAATTCAAAGTAAATTCAAAGTGAATTTCAAACTTAGGAACACTACAGGGTCAGGATAAATGTGTATTCCTGAACCTTTAGTGTTAACCCGCCACCCCCCACCCCCGTTATCCCCTCTTAAATAAAGTAAAAATTTACCTGTATTCAAGCACCACGCAGGTCCGCTGGCAGTGGCACTGGCCCCGCCCCCGATCCTCCTACTTGGCTGACATCATGTGAATTGATGATCTTGGCCAATCCAAAGCTGAGATTGTCAATTCTGATGATGTCAGCCAAGGTGCCGAGTGGTGACGGAGCAAAACATGGCTCTGACCAATCAGCATCTCATCATAGAGATACATTGAATTAAGGCATCTCTATGGGGAAAGTTCAGCATCTCCATGCAGAGAGTGGAGATGCTGAATGTTAGTGCTGCTGAGTGACTGGCACTGGAGGTGTCCCTAGAGAGAAATGTAAACACTGTATTTTCTCTGAAAAAGCAGTGTTTACATTAAAATGCCGGCTGGACAGGCCATAGACACTAGAACAACTACATTAAGCTGTAGTTAGTTTAGTACTTATGGGAACCTAGGACACTTCATCTCAATGAAGCGGTCTGTGTGCCATGTTGCCCCAATTTTAACCTTGCAAGTGAAAACACTACTGTTCTGCAGAATGGCAATGTATTCATTGCAGGGTTTACGTGCCTCTAGTGAGTGTTACTAAGATAACCACAAGAAAATGTGGGAAAGCATTGGATTCCCAAAGTAGGAAAAGCAATGGATTTGCTGAGATCATTGATATGAAATACAACTTTGTAGCCAAACTTTCCAGTTTGTCTATTTTTACCTTAAATTTGAAATTCACTTTGAATACAACTTGAGTTCTTACGCTAGCGAATAACCCTGTTTATAGGAGCTCAGGAGGTGAAATGAGGTTGCTCCCATCATGGCAACATGATAACACCGGTAGGCACCGGCATATCAATGAACACAAGACATGAACCAAAAATAAGAGAAGAGGTAATATTATAAGTGGAAATTCAGTAGAAGAGTACAAATACCAAAATGGGAATGCATTTTGATTATGAAATAAGAGATAAAGTTTTTATCCTGGAGACCAGAGGTGATTTGCCTTCTTGTATTGGGCTTGATAAAGATCCAGTGGGGACCAAAGGTCAGCATATCCTTTCGAACATATTATATATGTATGCACTTAATATTAGACTTGTGCAAAAAGTTATTTAGTCTATAAACCATTTGTACGAATAAAAATCCTTTTAACCCACAGTAGAACAAATCGATTCACCCAGATAATACTTTATATATTTGTTTTGGAGTGTATTAAAAAGTTATTGATTCCAGACGAACTGATTCGTTTATGGATGGAACACATTTTTACCCAAGTCTAATTAATGTTATATATGTATAAAAGGCGAACAGCTTGAAAAGTGCGTGTACACATCAAACATTCACATTCACGACAAGAGATACATTCGAAGAAGTTGTTTGACTAACTGATAATCTTGACATTGAAAAAGTAATACTAAAATTATTATATTTACTGGAAGTTTCTGTTTATTTATTATTTGATAGTTTCGTTTTTTTATGATAGAGCGTTAATAATAGCCTTTTTATTCCAAAGCTTACAGTGTATGTTGTGTGTTTTTGCTGGGTGTACTTTTCTTTGGTGTTTATCTCCGGCAGGTGGGACACTGTATACAAAAGTCTTATGCAAAGTCACTAAAACAGATGCCCTGCTTCTGTACAGAGTTTCATCAAAAGAAATGTGTCCCTCTTTTCTATTCTTGTTTATTTGAATGAGTACACTAGACAATACTCCAGTGAAACTGTTTTTTTTTTTCCATACTGCTAGTTAAATAGGCAGGCATGTGTTTACACTTAAACATTTCTGAAGGGCCTCTTGTTTCTGAAATTGTGACTAAGGTTTCAAAATAACATTTGATTCTTTTATACAAGCACAAGTTATCTTTACAATGAAGTCTTTATGGTGTACATGGGATGTGCACGTTGGGATACATCCTGCCTTTTGCCTTGCCTGTAGTCTGTATGCCTTAAAGAACAATGTCAACAAATTTTCCCTTTTAAAATTTTTGATGAAACTTGTTAAATATTTTTTTTTTAAACATGCATATTTATTTCGTTATTTATTTATGAAATTCACTTTGTATCGTGCTAAGCAGCCATGTTGGGTCACGACTCTACTCTTATCTGACCCTTATCTACTGTACTGCTCAACCTAACTTGTCTGTTGCTGTGATGGCTCTACGTGACACGGAAGCAGGCAAGTAAGGCTGAGATGCACCTTCGGCAGAAAGGTCTGAGCCAACATGGCTGCTCAGACAAAAAAAAAAAAGTTCTCAAAAAGAATAAAAAAATTAAAAAAAAGTTTAATCTATTGTAATAATCTTTTTAAAATGATAATCTGGTCTACTATGGTCTTTTAGTGCCCCAACAGTTACAGGCACCCATAGTCATATACAATTAAAAAGAAAGTCGATAGAGAGAGTCTTAACTACATCATCTCTAATTATTTAATGTAACACAAGTAGCTTTTTACTGAAGAAAAAACGGTAAGACGTTCTCTTACAAATAACTTACAAACACTTTCGCTTACGCTGTCACTGCTCACCTAACGAAAAATTGCCACATGTTCCTGAAGATTCCCTCTACGTTTCTGTCGCTGTAAAAATCGTTTCTGCAAAACATTATTTTTAAAGCAGCTCTTTGAAACATAGAAATTCCATGAGTAGCTAAGTAAAATTATTTAAAAGTATGACATTAGTTGGTTTCAGTAGAAAAAGAACTTAATGAAAATGAAGTTTCTCATTTTTTTCCTGTTGGCTCGTTCGGTGGAAGGCCTCTGAACGAGAATGGAGAGATTAAACCGGTGGCTGAAGGTATTTGCTGCTAGGAGGATGTTGCCAATCAAATTCCGTCACCCAAGATATTAAAGGGTTACCTTAATCTTTTTTCTCGGCAACGTTCTTCTTAGCGTATAATACACTAAAGGGCTCCTTTGATCTTGTCCACCAAGTTTTACTTTCTGATTTCAGAAAGTACAGATTAGGAGGTCCCTAGTCTAATACTAAACTGCCACTCCCAATACTCATTTTATTGTCTTGCTACTTTTTGTGATTACTGTTTGTTTATGGTTTTGAACTTTCTTTTATTTCCCAGAATTGTACACTAGATGGTGCAAGAGTAAAGTGAAAACTGTGTTTTATCAAATAGTTTGTCATTGAAAACCTTATGCTCTATGACGGGAACTAAATATAATGGTGGGGTATGGATACATTTATTCCCTGCGAAAACATTTATCTAAAAACAGAAGGAATTCAAATACTAGCTTTTAAACATATATTCAAGCGCTCTGTATTATATTTGTCTGTTGCTTGTTTGATATTTTAACACATACCTCTTTACGTTTAGCATGTTGTTGTAGAGAAACCATATTACAACTACACGTTGATTGCTGTTATGATAATGTACATGCAAATAATAAGGACAAGTTTGACAAAATCACCAAGTATGTTTCTATTATGACTTGATATTTTCACAATTTAAATTCCAAGAATACATAAGAATACATTTTAGAATTTTAAGGAAATATTGTTTTTATTGAAGTATTTTCAGAAAAAGGTTACAGGTATGAGCATTGTCAGGAAAAAAGTTACAGATATGAACATTTAAGGAGAACTCACAGGTCCCCTAGTTTTTACAAAAAGCAGTCGTGTTACGTAAGTATAGCAATGTACCCAAGCACCACTGATGCCCGTCGCTTAACAATTCTCATGACATGACGTTGATGAGAAAGTTTTAACCATGCAGAGTCTGAAAAACTAGGGTTGGAGTGTAGCTCAGTTGCTACGTGTATAGTATTGACCGGGAGAGTTGTGGAAAAGTTGATGCAACATGGGGGACCGAACATGTCGGATCAAGCTAATTAAGCATCCATACCAGTCACACTAATGTGTAAAGAGCCTAAAAGCTGGACATCTGCCTCGTCTACCATCTCATATTCTGTGCGAAAGGTGCAATTGTATCAGGTGTGGGCAGTGTATTTTCACCAGCTCAACTCCGTTTCCTGAAGATGTGGTTGTGTCAGTCAGGTTGGGTCCCAATTCCCATCCTCACCGGGTGGTTTCCCATCTATAGCTTTAATAGGTGTAGTTAGTATTCTGAGAGATCTTATGAAGATTTATTAGTATAGCTCTAGAGGAAATAGAAGAAGTAAAGTACAATGAAATTTATATGTAGACATTTTAAAACGTTTTTGTTAGGCATGTCTCGATTCTCTGAATACAACAAGCATTAATGAGATACTCTAGGCTCCATGACCTGCGTATTATAATGACTATAGTTCAACCCCTCTAGTTTTGTCAAAATATTTTCAAGTAGTTTGATAATAAAATATACTTCCTTAGTTTGAGATATAATGCATAAAATTCACTTTTTTATTATCTGTCTACTTCTCATTGAAAAGCTAGATGGAAAGGTAGAACACTAGATCTTATGACCTATTCTATAGATTATTCCACATTACTTTCAAAGGTCCCATTCAAACAAAATTACATCAATACCTCTTTTAAAACAGTGGCTATATGAAATTTTAAAAAATAAATACATTTGCCACTTCAAAGCATAACAAAAGACACCAAAACCTTGCCAGAAACCTTATCAATAACACAGTTATCCCAGATTCTTCTATGGTCATAGCAGAAGATAAATGTGATGGTGGTTTGGTAACATATGGCTACAGTGGGTTTTGCACAGTAGAATCTACATTTAAAAAATAAATATGCATAATTCCTTAAATCTTAGTATTAGTATTAACCAACTGGGGTCAGAAATATGATTCCCCTATTTCGGAAAGCCGTGTGTTGTAATACTTACATTACCATTAATCTGAATCCTACAAATAACTTTAATCTTGATCCTAATCCTACCCTTAAAGGGTTACTTGAGACCCCTAAACAACTTTAGCTTGCTGAAAAACCTTAAGTGTATACAGTTTGTCCTCTTTTTTTATGTTGGGAAAAGTGCAGATTTCAATAGAATGTGACACTTTTATAAATTAACCTGGTTACACCCCCTTGGCTTTCAAGCAGACAACAGGTGATGGTACTTCCGGGTTTGGTTAGCTCACTGCAGATGACCTCAAGAGGCAGCAATTGCCCAGAGCACCTGACTTGAAGTCTGTGATTGGACAGTCACTCTGAGTGGGGTAAGAAGGCTAGAGCTTGCAAAGGCAGCAAAACAAGAGAACTACATGTTTTGCAAGCTGATTTTAGATATATCCCCAAGGAAAAAATTCATAACTAAATGCATGCAAGGTTTCATTAAGGGTATATTTATTAAACAACGATTTACATTTATTTTGTATTTGGGCAGGGGAGTATCCCTTTAAGGATATGGTTTAAAGGTATAGTAAGAGGTAGGGTAGGTTAAGGTATGGTAAGTGTTAGTACTGGGTAGGATTTAGATGCAATGATAAAACACAAAATCATGCAATACGATTTATTGCAATATTATCTGTATCACTAGTATTGATGATTCTTGGCATATAAATGGTGTGCAAACTTTTAATGGGACCATCTATACCTGTTTTTGTTTCTCTTCTGCAAATCTCCTCAGTGAGAAGCTAGGGGTATCTACAATTAGGGTGGTATTCCAGTATTAATTGGCACAGTATTGATTGGCACAATTAGCTGCTTTCTTCATATCCCTGCTGTTGGGCATGAGGGAGTGGGAGGGAGGGGAAGGGAAGGGATGCTGAGCTGACTTGCAATATCAGCTTTCTTAAAATGTTTAGATCACAGATATGGTAAAAAAAATTCAGCCACATAACTCTCACATGGCTGAGTTTTAAATCGCCTTTTTTTTTGTTTGTTTCCTTATATTCTTATATTTTTATCCAATTATTTATGGCTCAAAACATTCAAATGTACAGTATACTTAAGGCCTATCGGTTAAATCTATAGGACAACAACGATCTTAACAATATACTCCAACAATTAATACAAAGTAAAAAAGTGTCCAAAATCTAAACCCTCCAGTTGCAACGTGCTATATGTTTTGGCCAAAACCTAAGCAATCAATTTACAAAAATTAAACAATGCACATATTAACACACTCTCAGCCAAACCACAAGCCACAGAGCAATTTTATGTGGCATACATCTGTATTTATACTTTTATTGTGAGTTTACTTTAAATTCCCTTCTTTTGTTAAGATAAAGTACAATTCAGAACTCAAAGAATTTATTTTGTTTAATAAACATATTTTTTCATCTTAAATTCACTCAGATCGGCTGTAAGCATTTTGATTTTAGAAGCCTCAATTATGTTTACTAAGAAGCTTTGCTTACACGATTTAATGACATTCTTGACTGCTTAAGGCTAGATTATTGGTGGGAAAGTCTGAAATTGCAATATTTATATTGAAGCACTTCACACGTGGAGTCTAGGAAGACCTAAGGGCCAAAGAAAACAAAATGTTAAAATTACTTTTATTACAAACATTTTTATAATCGGTATCTGTACCACTTATATTAAGGAAGCAAGCAGCTTTGCAGCAAAATATAGCTGTTTCTGTTAGACCGTTTGTAAGAAAGCACGAAATAAATACTGTCTGTTTAATAAATAGTAGAGCATTTTAATAAGGTTTTACAAAACATAAAAATAAAAATGTAAGTTGACATAGATATTCAAATCAGAAAATGTTACATTAATATGAAATGCATCATAATTATTATCTGTACAATGTTCGTGTTTTTCAGTAAAATAAATAAACATATCCTGTAAAACAGATATTTTGGTGAATGTTTCTGAAAACCCATAACCCACTCATAGCATTGATAACTATCTCAAAATTAATTGTTTTTTTGGAGAACGGGAAGATGCTCTGAACCACAGTAAGTAGACACGTACAAAGACAGTTGAATAGATGAAAATTCACGTTGGTCGGTTAGTAGCACTGCAAAGTAAGCTGAAAAGACCTCCTATGTGATCTCATGAAAACAAACAGAGATCCCCCATGCTGGAAACTCAAAAATTGGAGAAGGCCATGTGAATGGCCTTCTCCTGAAAAACGTATGAGTTAATCCTAATTAATGAACTATTTTCATAAAGTTTAATGCACGTTCTATATCAGGAGGAGGCCAACTTTTGCACTCCAGATATCGTGGACTACATCTCCCATAATCTTGTAATCCACAACACTTGGAGTACTGAAGGTTGCCGTGCCCTGTTCTATATACACTTGTGTTCAAAAGTTTGCATACCCTGGCAAAAATTGTGAAATATTGGCATTGATTTTTAAAAATATGACTATGCAAAAAAAAAAAAAAATATTGAAGGATAGTGATCATATGAAGCCATTCATTATCACATAGTTGTTTGGCTCCTTTCAAAATCATAATGATAACAGAAATCACCCAAATGGCCCTGATCAAAAGTTTACATACCCTGGAATGTTTGACCTTGTCACAGACACACAAAGTGACACACACAGGTTAACATGGCAATTAAAGGCTAATTTCCCACACCTGTGGCCTTAAATTGCAATTAGTGTCCATGTATAAATAGTCAATGAGTTTCTTAGCTCTCACATGGATGCACTGAGCAGGCTAGATACTGAGCCATGGGGAGCAGAAAAGAACTGTCAACAAGGTAATGGAACTTTATAAATATGGAAAAGGATAAAAAAGATATCCAAAGCCTTGAAAATGCCAGTCAGTACTGTTTAATCACTCATTAAGAAGAGGAAAATCCAGGGATCTCTTGATACCAAGTCAAGGTCAGACAGACCAAGAAAGATTTCAGCCACAACTGCCAGAAGAATTGTGGTTGTTTTATGGAGCACAATACGATGATACTTGAACAAAAATGAGCTGCATGGTCGAGTTGCCAGAAAGAAATCTTTACTGTGCCAATGCCATAAAAAAGCCCAGTTACAAGATGCCCGACAACACCTCGACACACCTCACAGCTTCTGGCACACTGTAATTTGTATTAACACTGTATTAACTGGCTATTAAAGTCAACTAATCGTAGTCCACAGGAGAGTTGATGAATTTTCAGACCCTCTATCTATTAGATTAGTTGTGATTACTTTTTCATTGAAATGTAAGTTTCATTTTTAGTTTTATTAACAGCTAGTAATAGTTTCTGAAAGGAATTAAAGGGGCACTCCAGACACCCAGACCACTTCTGCCCATTGGAGTGGTCTGGGTGCCAACTCCCACTACCCTTAACCCTGCAACAGTAATTATTGCAGTTTTCATAAACTGCAATATTTACCTTGAAGGGTTAACTCCTCCTCTAGTGGCTGTCTAACAGCCACTAGAGGACACTTCCGTGCTCATAGAACCTGAAAAGTGTGCTATAACGACGCTGGACATCCTCACGCTATGTGAGGACCTCCAGCGTCGCTGAAATACCCATAGGATAGCATTGAAAGCATTATTCAATGTGCCGCACATGCTCAATAGGTCTCCCCCGCCGGATGACGTCGGCGGGGGAGGAGCGTGGGTGGACCCTGACCCAGCGCTGAGGGACAAAGGTACTGGATACAGGTAAGTCACTGAAGTGGTTTTAACCCCTTCAGCAACATGGGATGGGGGTTGGGAGGGAGAGGGGACCTGCAGTTCCAGGAAAATGGTTTTCCTGGCACTGGAGAGTCCCTTTAACAAAAAACCAAATGTTTTGTTTACTGGATTCATACTCTTTTCTTTTCCTTTTGTTAATAAGCATAACTATTCCTTAAGAATAAGATGTGCAACATGATGTCTAGAATGATGAGTTAGCATGCACTCTGGTTTGCCTCCTTAGCTACAATGGGCTGCACCTTTAAGGCATATTGACATTGCTACATGTTGGATTAAAAATACCTTTTGCCAAGAGCTGGATGTTCTTATATTATCAATTACGCTATTGTTTTAAGTTATTGTGCTGGAAATCACCTGGATACAAACATAAATTGCCAGTAGCTTAAAGTATATCAGCTATATGCCCCAGTATAGTGCCAAAAAAAATAATTTCAAATTACTTCCAGCCACCTGTCAAAATATAAAATATGCCCCCAAATAATTAAATATTAGAAAAAAATACAATTCCTATATATATATATATATATATATATATATATATATATATATATATATATATTGTACCACAGATATATAATTCTTCAATTAAAGGGACACTATAGTCACCCAGACCACTTCATCTCCCAGTCTTACTTAGTCCTGCAATGTAAATCACTGCAGTTTTTGAGAAACTGGAATGATTATATTGAAGGACTAAGACTGCCTCTAGTGGCTGTCAATTAAACAGCCACTGGAGGCCCTTCCTGAAGGCTAACTGAATTTTGGTCGTCTAACTGATGCTGAACATCCTCACGCTCTGCATAAGGACATCCAGCGTCAGTGAGCTTTTGCGGCACATGCTCATTAGCCAATATCAGACGACATCAGAGGAGGCAGAGCACTGACCCAGAGCTGAGGGTTATCGGTCCTGGCATCGGGTAAGTGACAAAAGTTATTTTTATCCTCTATGAGCCAGATGGCCAAATGTGAGTGGGGACCAGATGGCTCTATAGTGTCAGGAATACATATTTGCTCCACGGATATATAGCAATAAAACACAAATTCTATTCATACATTCCACCCTTCAATGCCATGTAACTATTGCTGATTGTAGAACACAGTAGATTTAGTATTGTACTTTAACTACTAGGGGCGTGTACATTAAAAAGTGAATTATAGGAAACTGAAACAAAATTGCAATCATTAGGGAAAATAGCTGAGCAGGACAAAAAACACCAAATTCCAAACAGACTTCTTTTGGCTCAGTTTTGGTATTTGGAATTTATTGTAGACAACAGAAAATATGCTGCAGTCCCTAAAATGTTTGTATGGAACTTTAACACAACAGGATCCTCATAAACTAGAGCAGTCTGTTTAAAAATTAAAAAAGTAAAATACATTAATATAAAAATCATAGTTCTTGAAACGATTGTGCCTCGATGGAACATTATTATTGTCTTAGGAACCTGATTATTTAGCCTCATGGCTTGGATTTAATACTGAGTATTTAGCTCGATGGCCTGGTTTCAATACTGTCCAATTAAAATAAAGAAATGGTTATCTTGAATTTATCAGTTTAAAGGGACATATATCACTTAAAAATATGTTTTAAATCAGCAAACAAACAAATTTTAACAAATATACAAACCAAACTAAAGCATGAAAGACCTTGAAAAGTCCCTCTTACCCACCCATCTCAGTTTCAGACCAGTCTACTAATGACAGAAAGATGAAGGAAAAATCTGACACCGGAACTGGCTCTGCATTACCACACGTGTAGTTCTGTCAGGTATGCCCAATGCACTTTTCCAGCATTCTTAGGGATAGGAAACTTATTGGTTAGATCAGTACCCTACCTCGTAGTGGGTGTGGAAAGCATAAGAAAGAGGAAACAGGTAACACAATTGTCTCAAACTGATGGACGTCCCGTTAATCTAAATATGACTTAAAATAAATTAACATTCTATTATTTATATGATGTTTTCTAATGGAACAATTTGGCTTGATAATATGATATTTCACAATGCCAAAAGTTTATTTTAACGCCAAGGAAAGCACCATTTTTCCCAAGTCCAATAAATATTGTCAGATTTTTGTAAGTTGAAAATACATAAAGGTTACCACTCAAAAGGAGTAAAACATGTCTGTTGCACAACTTAAATAATGTGTGGGAGTACAGATGGTGTAATTGTTTGCTTTAAGCTAAGTTCCACGAAACAGGGTAATATATTATTTTTATTAGACCTAATACATTAAAGCACACTTTTTATAAATCTCCCTATTAGTCACTTAAAAGTATACATGTCACGTTCTCTCAGCAAGCTTCAGACCTTCTCCAAGATTATAAAACCAACAGCCTATTGTCAGAAGTGTTATGGAAACTTATATCAGGAATCAAAGTACTTCAATTTCAGGAAGGCCTTATTTAGCCTTGTTTAGCATGTGGGTATTTGTGTATTCTCTTTGTATCTAAGTGGAAATTCATAGAAATTTAAATCTGAGGCTTTATCAATCATGCCTCCAATAGTGCTATGCCTTGGCTCCTTTTTCCTACTTACTATGCTCCACCTCAAAAAGCTTCTATCCAGAGATATTGATGTCAACATGGCATAACTAAGACCACGTAAGCAGGTAATAGTGTTATTTCAGGTTTGAAGTTCTTCTCCCTGTCGTTCCATTTACCAATGAAAAGCGGAGCTTCTATAATTGTATCTTGTACATTTAAACATCGTATCTAGAATGAGAAGCTTAACCAGGCTACTTAATAAATTATGCCATTTAAAGACCAGGAGGTGAGACACTAGGTTCAGCATCATCTATGGAACTCACTGTTAGAAGCTTTGCCTCAAGGCCCCAGGTCTGCAGATTTGTGTTTACTTCATATGTGTAGTATATATATATATTTGTAGGCAATGGCAAAACAATACTGGCTAAGGAAATCAGGAAAAATAAAATATAAGGTCAACAACTTTTCATGTCACCATTTGTAACCACTTTATATTGTATAGATAAAATTGGAATCATGTAGTGCAGAACTTTAACGTCAATTACATGAAGTTAGAGGAACAAGATAATATTTGTTTGTGAGTAATACTCATTTAAGTGTACCTGAACATCTACATGCATAAAGAGGTAAAGGAACTTACTCATGATCCCTCTCCCCATTAACCTATAAGCCAGTCTGGGAGGTAGGACAGTGCTTAGTTGCAGAATTGTAACTAGTTCCTGCATGGTGAGGTGAGGGTAAATTTGTACAAACTCTGCCTGTCTTTAAATTCATGTCAACCCCCTTTTTTGATTAAATTGAAGAGAGTAGAAAAAGAAAAATGATTGGATATTATACTGTTGAACAATATGGGAAGTGGATATTGGTTTCTGGAAGTGTGCAATATAGCATATTCAGTGCAGTTTGAAAGCAGAAACGTATTCAATGTGGATGCACAGCTGATAAACGTAGCCATCAATAGGGGAATTAACCCCTTAGTGACCGCAGACGTATCAGGTAAACACAAAAACCGCAGAAATGTAAAAAGAGCCCTGGTGCTTCACGGTAAGACAATTGAAAAACGGCCTGGTCACTAAGGGGTTAAATACAGAGTATTTCACTTTGTTGTTTCTTAAATTCTATTTTGTGTGTTTATGCTATAGTTTGACTTTTAAATATGGCGTAAATATCATAGGATTAAAGAAAGCTTAGTGTAATTAAGGCATCACAATAGCCGAACAATAAAGTATCAAGATGTAGGTTACACGGACAGTCAGACATATATATATGGGAATCAATAGTAGAAATTTTAAATGGGGTTTAGACCATTTATTAGATATGCGTTGTTTCAGGTTAAGTACAATTCAATATAGAATTTCAACATACATTTCAATATAGAAAATTATACAGCAATTTAATAAGTTGATGTTTGATACTGGGCCCAATACAATGCAGTAACAGTTTTATAGATTCTATGACTTCCAAGAGCCTAACTGACAAATACTATTCTCTGATTTTATTACTGGAACTTTAACTTAGATTGTGTGGTTAACCTGAAACCTGTGCAGGATTTCAGAGCAATGAGTCTATTGTTTTCTTGATTCGAAATGCTGGCAAAGTCATACTTGTTAACCAAAGTTCATACACCTGCAGGGGAAATCTTTTTTTTTGCAGTTGGGAAGCTTGTGGCATTGTACAACGCCAAAATAAAACAGGCAAAATCAAGCCCTTGTTTTACCTACAGAACAAGCACAACACAGAGTTTGGCATTAAATAGAGCTGTGGATAACCGATCACTGTGGAAAACCTTCACAGGAAAGAGACATGCTCAGTCACGTATTTTTACCACTGGCGACCCTGAAACGACGACAGGAAGTTTGTGAATCTTTCATAATCACCTTTAATTGTGAACTGATGGGTTAGGAAAATAATAAATATAATTATAAACAAATGAATAAAAACATGACTAGACAAATACAATATTTCTAAATCATATGTTATCAAGATTTTACTTGAAATGTTGATGTGACAATTTTACATTTGTTGAAAAACAGGTAAATTGACATGAAGCTCTTTGCATGACAAGTTCGAGTTGTGGGTGGCTCTGAATTGCTTTAAATTAAGAAAATCACCTTAGATAAGGATTTTACATTTAGCTTGCATTAAGGCAATTCTAAAATGCTAACTATATTCTATTTCAGCTAGTCAGATGTCATTGTACATGCATGCTCTCCAGTGCCGCATGACTCAGTTTCTGATGTTTTAGAACATGGTTGCACATGTTGAATTTGTTGGTATATCTGAAAATGCTTTGGTGGGCAGGCAACCAATCAAATACCACCAAGGGGCACCTGGAAATAGCATTCTTACTGCTGATTGGCTGCTTCTTTACACGTAAAAATTGCATTCTTAGAGCAGATTGACTTCTTCTTCACACCTAGAAATAGCATTCTTACTGCTGATTGGCTGCTTCTGCACACCTAAAAATGGCATTCTCAGAGCAGATTGGCTTCTTCTTCACACCTTGAAAGAGCAATTTTAGAGCTCATTGGCTGCTTCTTCACACCTAGAAATAGCATGCTTAGAGCTGATTGGCTGCTTCTTCACAGATGATTTCTTTAACCCCTTAAGGACCAAACTTCTGGAATAAAAAGGATTCCTGACATGTCACACATGTCATGTGTCCTTAAGGGGTTAAAGGTGGCTGACAAAAGTGCGTTTCTTATCGGCCAGTCAGAACCTAATGGGCCCCGATAGTTGACTTAAAGGGACACTTTAGTCACTTTAGTTTAAATAAGGCATTTTTGTATATAGTATATTTGTATATATTTTGTACATGCCTCTGATGTCTCACTGCTCAATTTTCTGCCATTTAGGAGTTAAAACACATTTGTTTCTGTTTATGCAGCTCTGTCACACCTCCCCTAGCTGTGACTGATGTAGCCTGGGTGGAAATTAGTTTTTATTTCCAATCAGATGTTAACTTACTTCAGTAGTTTTAAAAATATATATATTATTGTTTTTTAAAAAGAACATTGTTGGGGAGAGCTCCGAACAATCGACGAAAACCTGCTTCAATCCGAGGTACCAGGGTGCCATCCGACAACCCAGACACCCACCCGAGTACCCCTAGAGCCCAAGGCACGAGCGAATGCCATTCCAGTTCCCGCAAACGGGTAAAAAGACCCGGCGAAAATCTGGGGCCTACCTGACACTCCAAACCACAAGGTACGCGACGGAGGTCGCAGCAATAGACGCTCGACACGGCACTTACCTTTTCAGTGATCCCGTGGAACCGGGCGGCTACACAATGGGTCGCAGGTCCCAAAAGCCTCCACCAACCGCCGGCAGAGACACCCAAGATATCGGCGACATGCTGCAGAGGCCGATGGCGCCCAAGATGGCGGCCCCGCCGGAACGCACACCAGCACCCCCAGACGAGGGGGAACAGAATGGGGCTGGATTAGAGGTACCCACCGCACCCCAAGTCACAGAACTACTAACCGGCCGGGACACACAAACCCCGGCAACTAAGCAAGATATTGCGGACCTCCTGAGGGAAATGAGGAGAATGCATGCAGCAGATCTCAACCTGATAAAGACAGAAATGCAAGCGATGTCCGCACGCACACAGACCACAGAGGAGGACATCCTAGATCTCAAAAGAGAGGTGAGAGAGATACAAGACACTTGCTACCATATGCAGGCCGCGCAGACCGCCCTAATCACAAGACTAGACCAAACAGAAGACCGCAACAGACGCGCTAATCTGAAGCTAAGGGGGATCCCAGACACCATAGACTCCTTAGAACTACCTCAATACATAAGACGTCTCATAGCGACGCTTCTGCCACCCGCTCAGGCAAAAAAACTTGTTTTAGACGGCTGTTTCCGAATCAGAAAGCCAGACAAGCGCCAACAGATGCCCCTCAAGATGTCATTATCCGATGTCACTCCGTGACCGACAAAATTAAGATTCTCACGGCAGTCAGAGGAAAGACTCCACTAACATTCGAAAATTCTCAAATTTCCTTTTACCAAGACCTGACTCGCAACACGTTACTGTGGCGCAGATCCCTGGCCCCGGTCACAAATCAACTGAGAGAAGCAAAGATCGAATATAAATGGTCATTCCCAAGATCCCTGACAGTGACCAAGGGGGGTACCACGCACAGCCTCTACTCGCTACAGGATGCGGAACCATTCCTGAGGGCACTGGGGATGCCAGCTCTAACCCAAACAAGAGAGAATGTAAGGGAGAAAGCCACGACGTCACACACATGGAATCCAGAGACAGTAATCTCTTTCACTCCCAGGAACGCTGAGAGAAACGAAGCCCCAACCTGAATTGCCCCACTGCGCCAGGTCTTCGACCTCCTATGTGACCTCCACAGGCGCTGAGGAACAGCTGATCTGAACTGCATTAATGGTGGCCAGCAACTTTAACGCATTATCCAGACACTGTCCCCTCTCTAGAGCTCTGCGGGCTGGCTCACCTCTTGTTATACCCTGTTTTACCCTGTGCTTGTTTTTTATGATTTTTATAGTTTCTGTGCTTTGATATTACTACACACACACTCGACAAGTATAGCTTTCGCAATACCACATCAGCGACTGACCGCCATCAGCCGTGACGTGCTCGGACAAAGAACATCACAGGCTCCGGGGAGAATATACCCTCTCCCACCCCCCGTGACTTCCTTGGTTAGAAGTCAAATCCCAACCAATCGGTAGACCACTAAGAATAAATGGGCTCCAGGAGCACTTCCACTCGCCCCACGCACACACGCTGACATAAACAGACATCATAGAATTCACCCGCAGACATGATCAACACTAAGGACAGCCATGCGCACACTCGCACAACCCCAACACGAAACACATCACGGTGACAATCACGCTGACAACTACCTGCAGACTGACAACCTTCAGGTACCCACACCCCGAACTAACATGATTCCGGAACTCGAGGGGGAATGACAGACCCTATGTAAACACTCTATGACGGCCTTAGCTCCACACTAGTCGACTTGTAAATATAAAAAGTGCAGATCTAGCTGACATCACACTCGGAACTGATAGACAAAAGTATGCATTGACTATGCTGTGAAGTCTTGTAAAAACCATCACCCGCAAGGCTGTTGGCCAGGCGGGCTGTTTTGTACTTTGCACTTAAAAATAAAGAATTTAATAAATAAAAAAAAAAAAAAAAAAAAAAAAGAACATTGTTGGTGCTTTTTTCAGTTTGTGTGTCTATTCTGTGGGGCTGGCATTCATTATTTCAGTAGTTTTTATCTCCTGCTTTATAAATTGAACTTTATATACATACAGGAGGCTCTAGCATGTTATTAACAGAGGAGGAGATAAGACATTCTGAATTGAACAGAATTTGCAATAAAGGAAGTGTAAACATTAGATCTCACTTTACAGGAAGTGTGAATAGGGGGTGTATAACCAAGTGATTTAACTCCTAAATAGCAGAGAATTTAGCAGTCGGACTACAGGGGCATGATCCACACCAAAACTGCTTCATTAACCAAAAAAATGTTGTGGTGAAAATAGTGTCCTTTTAAGTTTGCATTTTTTGCATTTTTACCATATTGGCCTATATGTGAATATAATATGAGCAGGCCTCAACCACTCTAAACTTTCTTATGCTGACTATACGTAAAGTATTATGGATTTCAATATTACAGTGATTTATTTTTTTTACAAAAGATGAAATGCATACATACATAAACAAACATACATAAATATATTTTTTCTTGAACTATTTTAAATTGTATTTTAAACAGATATCACCGTTAATCAGTAATTATTCCATCTTCAAGAGACACAGAATATGCTCCATTATTGCCATTATAACTATCTCTAAATAAGCCTTAGGCAAGTTTTACACATAAAGGATACATTTTTTTACAGTTTAATAATTGCATGTTATTTCAAAACATCACATACAATGGGTAAACAGGAAATCCTTCTAATAGCTTATACTTTGATGCCACAGTAAAAAGAACATCTTTGTATCAAAGCTATTTCTTCTTCGACTTTTAAAACACAACGCGGTAATCTTTTTATATTGAAATTAATTAACTATTCTCGATAAATTTTGAAAGTGAACATTGAGTTATTCTGAGCACCATAATGGTCTGTAGCAGTTATGATACAAGTATTACCCTTGTTCTCTACCTCTTTAAGGGAGAAACACTATTTTATGGGGTTTGCCACTTACCTGTGTCCTATGAGGTGCCAAGCCCCCTGGAATGCCAACTGAATGGCATCTGGCATTTGCAAAGCTGAAGCTCTCACTTGAAACTCAGCTGACACTCTCGGCCATTGAATGAACCTCTACGCAAAAACAATGCACAGAATTAACATGAGCCGGTTCAAAGCTCTCTATCCAGGATGGCTAATTAAAGGCGCCAGGGGTAGAGTTACACCTTCAAAACCAATGTAAAATATCTCAGTATGCGCAGTGTTTCTTACTGAAGAGCTGCACACACACGACCCCTGCACCATTACCACTAAAAACCACAAAAGTGGTCATGGTGCCTGGAATATTCCATTTAATTTAACATCCCCAGTATGTTTTAAACGGACAGTTATCAAGACAGTACAATGCATTTGTGAGTTTCCCGTAGTGTACTGATGTAGGATTGTTTGTGAAAAGGGTCGTTTATAAAATATACTAATTTGGTGAAGAGTATAACTATTGTGCAATTGTTTTTTACCCATTTGCTGCTAACTTCTTTAACCTCCGAGTCTCACGCCCCTGTTTGTATATTAAATGTCTGTATCACTTTCTTTCCTGGTAACTTAATGTAATCACTCATGCCTGATGTTTATAGAGTGACTGTTGGATACTTTGTAAAATGAATAGTTTTTCCCCATTTTTATTTCATTTATTTATTGATTAATTCGATTTTGCACGTTAGATAAGTGTTTAGCTATTTTATTCCTTATTTTTTTTTTCTGTAATAGGTTAAATAATATTTGTTTCTTACTAAATTACCTGAATTGGTGTTTTATTAGTCACTAAAGGGTTAAATTGCTACTGACTTGATTGACAGTGAGGGTGTGTTTAAACTGTGACTGAGGTTAATGGGTGTGCATATGATTACATGTGCATGTTGTTTCTGTGACCGCTGATACATTGCCTCTCTATATTGATTTTATCATTATTTTTCTATAAAATGACGTTTTAATGACATGACACGGCTTTACTGAATTTTGAACATCCACGGAGCCTGTATGCATCATTCTGATGTTTAAATAATACCACACTCAAACACCGTGCAAAACACATTGATTTTATTTATTTTTTTCCAATAAAAATGTGTCTAAATGTATTTATTACAAACGTTTATCATCCCAACTTTTATTTTTTACAGTACAGATTAGACTTTCGGCCAAATCACTTTGATTGAAAATGAAAAAAATATATATTTGGGATAACAGAATTCCTGCATGTGGCGGTTCTGCTCGTCAGAATGATGTATATGTAACTATTATGTATATATTTTGCAGTACATTTTTTCAGTCATTTGGTTAATAGATCAGGTGAGAAAAAAATAGCTAAAAGAGGGAAAAAGAAGAGGAGCAGAAAAAAAATAATAAACTTTGTAATAGTTGCAATTCTTAATAAAACTAATCTCCATGTCTAGTACAAATGACCCCTGATAAGAATTTCAGAGGATCATAACACAATATATGTATCTAAAATGTTACTGTTTTTTCCCTCATGAATAGATCTTCCAATTAATGCATTTTTACATCATCATTTCTCTATCACTGTTTTTCACTGACCTTCAGTTACACAATTAAAATCAAAATGGCAAAATTTAGGCTGTAAGAATAACAGATTTTTTTTTTTAGATCGTCGATTTCAGTCTGTTTTCCATTTGTCGACTTTATTTCCATTTGTCGACTTCAGAGATAAGTAAATAACTCTGTTTTTAAAGAGTGTTAGCATATAATAATTCACTCTCAAACTCTCACTGTCGGGCTTTAAAGAAGACATTCCCTATTTAAACTCTGTCAGTTAGAGTCCAGGAGTTAAACTTTCTGGTTCTCATACCAACTCATACAACTGAGTTCATCCCCATCCCCATTCCCATTCAACTACCGCCCTATATCGTTACTGTAATTTGCTTCCAAGATCCTTGAGAATGTTGTGTATGCAAGATTGACAGACTTCCTTGAATCCCACTCTCTGCTTGACGGGCTTCAGTCTGGATTCCGCTCTCGTCACTCTGTTGAAACAGATGTGACCAAAGTATCCAACGATTTAGTTGCTGCTAAATCACACGGCCATTACTCTATCCTAATTCTCCTTGATCTTTCTGCTGCCTTTGACACTGTTGATCATCAACAGCTTCTTCTCATTCTCTGTTATCTCGGTCTACGAGATACTGCTCTTTCCTGGTGCTCCTCCTACCTCTCCCAGCGCTTTTTCAGTGTTTCTTTCTCTGGCTCAACCTCTTCTCCACAACCCTTCTCTGTTGGCATTCCCCAAGGTTCTGTCCTTGGTCCCCTATTTTTCTCAGTCTACACTGCCTCCCTTGGTAAACTCATCAGCTCCTTTGGCTTCCTTTATCATTTATATGCAGATGACACACAAATCTACCTATCCTTTCCTGATCTCTCTCCACCCATCTTGACTCGTGTCTCTGACTGCCCCTCTGTGATTTCCAACTGGATAGCTGCTCTCCAAAACATAACTTCTGGTCTTTCCTCCCTCAAGTGTTGCCACTCCCGTGTCTATCTCCCTCCACCATCACCTCTACCTCGCAGGCTCACTGCCTTGGTGTTCACTTTGACTGCAAACTCTCCTTCACCCCTCATGTCCAGTTGATCGCCAAATCCTGCTGCTTCCATCTCAAAAATATAGCTCACATCCACCCCTACTTAACAACAGATGCCGTTGTTCTTTCTCGCCTTGACTACTGCAATCCCCTTCTCAGTGGACTTACATGTTCCCAGACTGCACTGCTGCAATCTATAATGAATGCAGAGGTAAAGCATTTTTCTGTCTGCCCGCACCTCCCACGCCTCCCCCCTCTGTCAGTCCCTACATTGGCTTCCAGTTATATATAAAGCTCAATTTAAGATTCTGGTGCTTGTTTACAAGTGCCTACATAATGCTGTTCCAACCTACCTATCCTCTCTAATACACAAATATGTCCCGTTGAGGCCCCTGCACTCTGCCGAAGACCTAAGTCTATCCTCTCTCCGTACTCCCACATCTGATGCTCACCTCCAAGACTTCTCCAGGGCTGCACCTTTTCTGTGGAAGTCCCTTTCCTTCTCCGTTAGACTTTCACCCAGTCTCCACTCCTTCAAAAAAATCTTTGAAAACACACTTCTTCAGTAAAACATATCATTGAAATTGTTAGCGGGTTTTCATCCACCCCCTCCCCCGATGACTCCTCTCCTGCAAGTGTCAAAAATAACCTACTAAGTTCTCATTGAATACTTTTCTAGCAACCTATTTCATTACCCCTATTTATACCATGTGTGTCACTATACCCCACCCCCTCTAGCATGTAAGCTCATTCAGCAGGGCCTTCAATGCCTCTGTTCCTGTGCGTCCATTTGTCTGGTTACAATCACGTGTCTGTTAGTCCACCCATTGTACAGTGGTATGGAATTTGCTGGCGCTATATAAATAATAAAATAATAATAATAATATAATACAATTTTCTGTTAATATTGCGAGTGGTATACATTCAGTTCAGAAAGATATTGTTTGTAAGAATTCCTTGTAACAGCATATGGCAATTGTAGCGGACCGTTTCGCTCGCAAGGGGATAAAAACCGTTTAGGCGATAATCCCCTTCCAGATAGACCAGCAGCTACTGTAATCACCAATCTCCTGAACTGCAAACTACACGAATTCACCAACTCCCGAACAAGAGACACACGAATACTGGAAGCAGCCGAACAGGAAAAGCCATACGAACAGCTTACACTCCTGGCAATCGGCATACAATCAAATCCCCCCCAAGAATGAGGCGACACTTCACTTTGAGGGTTAAGCAGGAACTGACTGTACTGGCACATACAGTCTCTTTTATTCCCAATCCACAAACATAGTACAGCCCACAGGGTTTTTACAGAACAACCAATCAATCCGTACAATACACACAGACACTCCCACACACAATCCTCCCCTCTGCCTGTGATATGATTACTGAACACAATGGGTAATCTCATTATCACAGGCAGAGGAATACCGTTTTTACACAATATTTATAACTTTGAAAGTATGCATCACATTCACACTTACATTTTCCGAATCAGCATACTCCAAATACAAACATATGTCAAAATCATCCAAATTGGTGCATTGGTTCAAAAGATAGAACAAAGTCCTTTGTGACCAAATGAAGCATGGCTTTTCTGCCCAAAACCAGTTCCACAGAGTTTTCTATCCTGGAGATAATTGAGAAGTAATCCAATTATCTCCAAGGACAGGGGCACAACTCCATTAAGCACATGGCAGTAAAAAGACAGTAAAATACAATAAAATACGGTTACATTTATACATAAAATACAGACATTCTACCTATCCCCAGATAGCTTAGATCTGAGCGCACGTTATTACCGGATGGCGCTCAGATCACATACATACAGTTCAATCGCCATGGAGCCAAAGTCTTTCATACAGTCTTTCAGTATACGGCTGGGCTCCATGGCATAGCTATCTGGGGTAGCATGTCTTTAACAGTCCGCAGAAAGGCACAAACCAGCCTTTCTGCAGGGAAAAAGAACAGGGGCCATAGTCTAAAGGGAGCAGGCGAGCAACCAGGCTTCTCCAGTTCACAGTGGCTGTCAGGGCTCCGCGGGCAGCGGTGAGGGGAGGCTGCAATCCTCTCGCAGCACTCACCCTCGGTCCGTCGCCGCCCGCGGTCCCCTCTCCCCTTACCGATAAGCGAGCGGCGTCCTCTCCTCTTGACACGCCGCTCGTGTCCTCCTCTCCTCCTCCCAGCGGCAGCATGTCTAACGCTGCACGCTGGGAGCCGGCACTATTATCTAAGCGCCGGGGTCACTCACGTGACCCGGCGTTAAAGCTACAGTGCAACAAACACAGTGGGTGGTATAGATATCCCCCACGTGTGTTTGTTAATACTGATTGGTGGTTAGCCAATCAGGATTCAGGCTAGGATTTAAATACTTACCTTTCCTGTCTATCTGTGCCCTGTTGTGGTCTTTGCTTTATAGTATTGATTCTGAACGTGTGCTTTCTGGTTACGTACTCTCTGGCTTGTTATACTGACTTTGTGACTTTCTCCTACCCTTTGACCTCGGCTTGTTTCTCGTTATTCTGTTTTCTGGTTCCCCTTTCTCGGCTTGTCTCCTGACTATTCTGTGTGTGCTTAGCCCGGCCACTCTAAGGACCGGTACTGCACACTTTCTGTCTGTGTGTCTGTGTGTGTGTTAGCGTGTTGGGTTCCCCAGTATCGTGACAGTGGCGAGGTTGGTTTCGCCACAGCAATGCGTCAGGAATAAGATTAGACGTTAGGACATATAAGATATACGTGACTTTACAGCAGCAACTAATACCATCATTATATTTTCAGTTTGAGCATCTGGCGTAAAAATCAATTATGATAGTGAGCCAATCTACATGCCTGAATGCAGATTGGGTTCAAATAGCCATTTATAATATTCTGCATGTATATGTAACCCCTTTCGCTGCTCAGTAGTTTGAAAACATAAAGAAGAGGATAAGTATTAAAATCATACTACAGTATATTGCATAGCATCTGAAAGGTTCAGAAAATATAGACCGGATAAATTAACAGCTTAGTAACATACAGAAAATATAATTATTGACTGCAAGTGCCAAATATATTTATTTTTAAATACCTGGGTTTGCAGGGAAAAGGTTGATTTGAAATGATATATTTGTGATAAGGAATCAGGCACAGATTGCAAGTAATCAATAATAATAATAAAAAAAATACACATTTACAAATTGAAATATGTAAATAACATTCTTCAGTAATCTGTTTTGCAATTCTGCATAAATGTGAAGCAGTAAAATAGAATTGCGAATTACCTCAAATTCCCTTTATGATAAAATAGAAGAGTTATCTGACTTTATGTATCATGTATTAAAATTATTGTTAGGTGCTCATTTTGCCTTTGTATAAACACATCAAGATTTTCCAGTATTCTCAGTGCCAATGTAAATCATTCCAAAACATATTAATTCCATTTTAAAGGTTTATCATAACAATTATTGTGCAGGAAGCTTGCAAAGAAATCCTGTAGTGTACTCTGTGTGTTCAGAGTCCTCCACCATACCGCTAGAATGTAAACAAAGGAGGGATCCGCACTCTCATCACTTGTAAACCTTGATGCACTGTTCCTAGGGCTGGCAAACTCCCATACCATATAGTGAAGATAATGTAGCCCAGGCATTCAGGGTCTTTTTCAAACAACGTTTCGATCCACACTCAGATCTTTGTCAAGCTTGACAAAGATCTGAGTGTGGATCGAAACGTTGCTGTATTTGTCATGTTTCTCCAATAAAACCGCTGTTTGAAAAAGACCCTGAGTGCCTGGACTACATGGTCTTCACTGCTAGAATGTAGTCATGGGTTTGGATCCAAATTCCAATGGCCTTGAGAAAGTGAAAATATGATAAACCACGAAACAGAAGTAACATCATTTTGTATCTACAATACACTTCAAAAGTTTTTATCTTTATCTTACATGATTTAAAAAAAAAATATATTAGTTATTATAAAAGAAATTGCAGTGGAAATACACAGTATGGGTATCAAAAAAGAAAAAAAGACAGATTAGAAAGACAATGTATAATTCCTTAATACATATATCATCAATCACAGCATTAATGATACATAGTTACCGGCATAAGGTAAATATTTATTTGAGTACAAGGAAAGGATATAGAAGACAGTTACCCTCGCTAATACCGTATATACTCGAGTATAAGCCGAGTTTTTCAGCCCATTTTTTGGGCTGAAAAACCCCAACTCGGCTTATACTCGAGTCACTGTCTGTATTATGGCAATTTGCATTGCCATAATACAGACTGGGGGGAGAGGGGGGCTGGCAGAGCTGTAACTTACCTGTTCTGCAGCTCCTGTCAGCTCTCTCCTCCTCTGCGCCGTCCGTTCAGCACCTCGGTCAGCTCCCAGTGTAAATCTCGCGAGAGCCGCGGCTCTCGCGAGACTTACAGTGTGAGCTGATAGAAGGAGCTGCACGGACGGCGCAGAGGAGGAGAGAGCTGACAGGAGCTGCAGAACAGGTAAGTTACAGCTCTGCCAGCCCCCCTCTCCCCCCCACTGAACTACCAACCCCACTGGACCACCAGGGAAGGAGAGCCCCCCTCCCTGCCATGTATCAAGCAGGGAGGGGGGACGAAAAAAAAAATATAAATAAAATAAGAAATAAATAATAAAAAAAAAATTAATAATAAAAAAAAAGGGGTATAAGGACCATAATGGGAGGGGGGGGGGTATAAGGACCACTATGGGAGGGAGGGGGGGGTATAAGGACCATTATGGGAGGGGGGGGTATAAGGACCACTATGGGAGGGTGGGGGTGGGTTAAGGACCACTATGGGAGGGAGGGGGGTATAAGGACCACTATGGGAGGGAGGGGGGGGATAAGGACCACTATGGGAGGGAGGGGGGGGGGATAAGGACCACTATGGGAGGGAGGGGGGGATAAGGACCACTATGGGAGGGAGGGGGGATAAGGACCACTATGGGTGGGAGGGGGTGGGATAAGGACCACTATGGGAGGGAGGGGGGGTATAAGGACCACTATGGGAGGGAGGGGGGTATATGGACCACTATGGGAGGGATGGGGGGGATAAGGAACACTATGGGAGGGAGAAGGGGGATAAGGACCACTATGGGAGGGAGGGGGTGGGATAAGGACCACTATGGGAGGGGAGGGGGAAGTAAGGACCACTAGGGGAGGGGAGGGTAAGGACCACTAGGGGAGGGGTGAGTCAGGACCACTGGGGGGGGGGCGGGTGAAGGAACACGGGGGTGGGGAGGTAAGGACCACTGAGGGAGGAGGAGGGGAAGTCAGGACATATGGGGGGGGGGAGGGGGCGGTAAATTTTTTTTTGCCTACGGCGGCAAATATCCTTGCACCGGCCCTGCACACACTGCATTCACACACTGCATTCATACACACACACACTGCATTCATGCATACACACACGCTGCACTCATACACACACACACGCACACACTGCATTCATTATACACACACTGTAAATAAATATTCAACTAATATATTTTTTTTAGGATCTAATTTTATTTAGAAATTTACCAGTAGCTGCTGCATTTCCCACCCTAGTCTTATACTCGAGTCAATAAGTTTTCCCAGTTTTTTGGGATAAAATTAGGGGCCTCGGCTTATATTCGGGTCGGCTTATACTCGAGTATATACGGTAAGTTGTTATCCTCTTACCTAACACAACTTGGCAAGGTTTTATAGCGGTCCATTGATCATGGTTGATATGACATTCACTGCAAATTTATTTCTATCCCTCCACAAAAAAATGTGGAAAGGGCGGGTTAGCTGTCTTAGAATATTTTAAGCTGGGAGCTGTTTTATTTTGGCCAGAAGGAGTGAGGACCATCTCTTATTACAACCAGGGGACAGACATCCTGGTCCTTTATTGGGCTAGGAGGCTTGCAGCTATACTAGTCTATCATTATTTCTTAAAAACAAAAGAACAAGTTACCTGCGCTCTCTCCTAAATCCCTATGTATATTTTATTTATATTCACCATCTAACCAGTTTTTTTGATCAACATTAGATTTTTTTCATTTGTTGAGGAACACACTGCAGATCTGAACCATTTATGTGTGCATCTTACCACCCCCCTCCCCCAAACTGCGCTATAAATGCAATTTAAATGACACAATCACAAACTTATCCAACATACAGAGGAAACAGAATGTTGTGAAACTTGTATTACTTGATGAGGGCAGCATACCTTGCTGTAACTCATTCGATGCTTTACAAAAACTTACTCATGAAAACACGTTTGAAAGTTTAACTGAAATTTCTGTAACTGCAGCAGTTTCCTGCTCTTACAATCAGCACGGCTTTTTATTTAATATACAGATGCAGTGTAGGCGTGAATAGCAAGTCACGGGGCGCACACCCAAGTTAATGTGCTGTTATAAACTGTGACTCAACACGAGGCTGAGTTTTAGCAAGCAGCTGCCAAAATATTCTACCTGCTGGAGAGCACTATGTGCTTATTTTATTCAATAAAAAAGTAGCCATATTCACTAAACGTGTTCAATCTTAAGAGGCTGCTGAAAATTCTTGATTACAATTGATTACCCGATACCAGTACAACAGTACCAGGGCTCAGCCAATTGACACAAGTTAAATGAAATAGTAGAATAAAACAGAACATTGCTTGATGAAGACACACAGTCGAAATGTTGCTGTATTGCCAAAAAAGGGATTTAATTTTGTCACAATAAGGAGTGCTGGACATCTTTTTTGTTTATGCTATAAACAGAACATACATTTCAAGTTATATGGGTTAGTTTATCTATCTATCTATCTATCTATCTATCTATCTATCTATTTATCATCTGTCTGTCTGTCTATCTCTCTCTACCTGTCTCTCTGTTTGTTTGTCTGTCTGTCTGTCTGTCTATCTCTCTCTCTACCTGTCTCTCTGCTTGTTTGTCTGTCTGTCTCTCTCTCTCCATCCATCCATCCACTTGGAGAGGAGATAAGGAGAGAGAGTCACTTTGTCACTGTTCCCCCAGACCCTTCCATGGCATGTCATGAGCAGTGATGGTGCAAATAGCATTACTGTAATGTTATCAGCGTATGTTTCCAAAACTTTCTTATGGAAGTCAACTTAGAAACTGGTTAATTATTCCACGGTTTCTTGTTATAAACCTATCAAGCTGGAATCCAACATTGCTATATTGTTGGCCCTATATACTACTACCATTATTAGTCTCTCAAAAAATGCTCTGGGTGCTGCTAGCCCATTGCAGGTTCAAAGTCAGGCCTAGCTGTTTGCCATGCCTGGAAAGATTCCAGTGATTCCTCTGATTATGATTCTTGCTTTATAATTACTTTGTGTTTGTTTGCTTTGATATTAAAAACCATACTAGGCCTGGGGCTGAGCTAAGCACTGAATGAGACCAGACGGCTATGCGTATCGTTCCGGCCAAAAACGGCATTAAACCCAGATTACCCTTCGAAATCTCACCCGAAAACGCACCAAACGTAGCCCTGACCACCATGGGGCGCAAGCTAAAAAAACAGAAACCGGACAAACCCGGGCACAGCATGAATATCTGGAACATGCTTCACCAAGCGCGTGGAGTGCAAGGGCCCAAAATGGCGGCCGACTTCACAGACTATTCAGACTCCTCAGACGACTTCCCACTCGGTCTGAACACCACCACTACTCCGACCGCAGCAAACCCACAGCCCGCTACTCGGGGCACCGACTCGACCCCGGTGACAGAGGCGGCTCTACGTGACATGCTTACTGACCTGAAACAAACGCAGACGTGGCCTCGCTCCGGGCCGATTTCACGGGGTTGGTGGGTAGGCTTGGAGTGGTGGAAGCTGCCGCAGATACACACTCCCAGAAGATTGCAGCCCTCGAACAAGAGGTCAATGTCCTCAAAAAGCAACAGGCCGACACGGACCTGCGCTTCATAGACCTGGAAGACAGGAGACACAGTAAAAATCTTAAACTGAGAGGAATCCCCGAAGACATTTCAGAGGCGGACATTTCACTTCGTACGAAGACTGATGGCATCCCTACTTACGCCACGACAGGCCAAAAACACAGCCCTCACAGGAATGTTCCGAATACCTAACCACGAAAGGTGCCGACCGCAGCACCCAGGGACCTGGTGGTCCAATTTCAAACGATAAAAGACAAAATGGCAGTCCAGGCCATACAATGGCAGTCCATACAAGGGACTTACAAATTCAAAAACCTGGAACTATCCTGTTACGCTGATATGTCTGGCCCTACACTGCAATGGCGGAGATACCTGCAGCCTTTTACCACCCTTCTACGGGAGCATAACATCCAGTACCAGTGGCGTCCTTCGCAGACCCTACTGATCCTCCATGCGGACACCTCACACTCTGTTCACTCTCCCCAGGATGCACTTGCACTACTGGGAATTTTGGGCCTCCCACAGACTACCCTGCAGCCACAAGCACCTCATCTGGCTGAACTGGCGGCACACAGATGGAACCCAGCGAAAGTCACCACCTTCGTCCCTCGACAGGCCGCACAGAACGCGCAGGCGACCGGCGCAACCTGAGACCTCAGGCCACATATCAGGACTTTACCCTCATGTCTCCATGTCACACCATGGACCGAGACTGTATATAGTTTAATTGTTTTATCTACTATAAGTTATGAGTTATGATTTACTACCTGCGAGTTCCTCCCAGTACTACCCTCTTGACCCACCATATGGACTACAGGGTGCCAGGTATTGCCAATCCCTTCTCCCCCCCACCCCCCAAGCTCAGGGATACAGAGTGTTTCATATAGCAGGCATAGACAGACAACCCCTTCAGACACACTTTCAACGCCTTACACACTCGATCCATCATTCTAGAGTTCACATGAAAATTATCGCTACTGGCTATATCCATAGTAACTATCGACCTATGCCTGTTTTACCTATGTGGACAAGCCAGTTCTCACATATCTAGCTACTAGCCAGCAACCCCAGTATAGGCTCACTCATGATTCTGTTCAGATATGCTGTCTTGCTACTTTTCACCAAAAAGAGATACAATGCCAAAATACCTCTACTAGCTATATCTTCTGTAACCAACGTTATATGTATGTTTTATCTGTATAGATAAGCCAGTTCTCACCTGTCAAGCCACAGGCCAGCGACTTCAACATAGGCTCATTCATAATCCTGTTCATATATGTTGTTACGCTACCTTTAACAAAAAATAACAGTGCAGCATGCTCAGAATTTTTCCTGTTAATCAATATTGTCTAATGACCATCGATATCACTATGCATTTTACTATCATTGCCAAATGTTGTACTCACTACTGCACTGTCAAAAATAGAATAAAAATAAAAAAACAACAAAAAAAAACCATACTAGGCCTGCCGCTGCCTTTCAGAATTATTTTTTTTTAATCTATTATATATTAGGTACGGCTAAGAGAGCCAAGTCTGTCTAGTAAAATTATCAATGTCCTGATGATTTTTGTCCAGGTGGCTGGCAATTGACCAGTCACGTTCACACAGGTAATCGTAGCATCTTGATTGCAGTTATAGTAACCATGGTTACTGTAAAGAGCAGCTGAAATGTAACCACATGTCATGTCAGATACAAAACATTGCTTAGAGTCCATTATATGGTATCCATCTGTACGATTCGGCCTCGGGGATTAGAGCCTTGGAGTTGAAGTCTATGTAAATTTTATAAAAACCTTTAATTACTTAATTTTTACGGCACAGAAGGACTTATGCCAAAATATTTTCAGAACTGATAAATGAGAAGACTGAGATTAGAAGGTCACTGTGTCAAAGCACACATAGAGTAGGTGGATTCATTATTATACCCCATTGATTTATAGATACATTGTAAAACAGGGAATTTCATGAACATTGGCAGCTTGTTCAACCCTTTCCCAATATGTGTGTGTGTGTTTATGTGATACTTTGGAATCTTTCATTTAAAGTAAAGAGCCTGTGAATACCGGACTTAGTAAATTAATAGTGGGTATGAGTGCTATGAATAGGGTCGAAATACTGAGGTATGATTCAGGGTGTATTGTAATGTGTAGTTGGTGAGTGTAAAGTGTAGTTGGTGAGGTGTAAATATTGGCTAGAATTTAATTTTACAGGTTTATTAGAGCAAATGTACTATGCTTTCAATTAAACAAAAAAAAATCTATATACACATGTATTTCTTTATAATGTAATATGAAAAATAAAATAATGTATCTATGATAAACACTTGAAATCATTTCCAAATCTCAATTAAAATGATGATAGATCCCAAAAGGGGCATACATTGATAGGGGTTTCTATTCTACTCTAATACCTACCTCGCAAGACGAAGCTCCGTAGGATATTTAACAGAAACCATTTAACAGGAAAAGAGAGAGATTCGTTAGGCCAGACAGGACAGCCAAAACGGGATAGGCAAGGCAGGACAGACAAAACAGGACATGCAAGGGGGCGGGGCCGGACTGCCGAGCTGGCTGGTCGCATGCGAGACCAGCTCCTGCAGCCTAAAACCAGAAACAGCTATTTTTACACGAATTTTGGCACAAAACCTGCCGGCAACGGTGGTCCTCGCTGGGCAGAGAGCCCTGGATCCAGGGTGAGGCTGGCCCAACAGGCGACAGTCCCCTGGAGGAGGAATCCTACCCGACTTTCTCAAGGCCTACTCCAGAGGCGAGCGGGGCGGACGGCCGCTGCCCTGCCGCTTACCGTTCGGGGCTTATACCGGCCCCGTTCCCCCCCCCCCTCTGGACCGGGGGGTTGATCCCGGTCTACACCCTCGAGACCCGATCGTCGACAAGTGCAACAGACGAAGCAGCAGGACCGCTAAGATCCACGCTCCAGGCAGTGTCACCAAAATGGTGGAGGCCATGCGGGATGGCGTTGAGACTGGAACCCTCACAAGTTGCTTATGCATAGCAGCAGTACTCAGAGCAGATTGCACACATCGCAGGTACAGTCCCATAAAGCAACCATCCACCTGCAAGCTCCCTTGAACCCTAGAAAACCAACCACCTTCACTGAGACAGGACCCTCAGACACCCCCCACAAGGTCCCGGTATACCCTCATTCCTCCAGACAGGGAAACGAATCGCCCCACAGGGACTTCTGTGCCCCGCAACCACCGCTGCACTACGGGGCTTACCTGACACGTGGAGAAGCTAAAATTAATCATCCACACCCCTGTTGTCGGAGAGATCCTCACAGGCAGATGGGGCACAGCGGAGGACTTGACAAGCATTCAGCAACCAGCAACAGACCGGGCACCCTGACACCAAACATCAACAGCTGCAAGGGACATCTCTCATTCATCTAAAGAGGGACTTTTTACGACTGACACTATCTTGCCTCCAACCATCTTTCCCACTGGAACTCTGTAACATCACCACATGAGATCCGCTGCCTGGGGATATCCTCCATCAATATGCTCGCCTATGGACCACACTGTACACATGAGCACACAGCTTGTTAACCTAACCAGCCGTTTTCTAGATGACTGTCATTTATTGGACTCATAAAGTATGGTTGATTACTGTTTCACTAACTCGACAAACACACTTAATTTCTCTTATCAATGCAACTTAACTAGCGACAGATGCAATGCTTGACACGTGACCTACCTGTCTACTCACTGTAGGATTTGACTGGTTGGACAGCCTGCTATTGCTCGGAATACTTATACCCCACTCGAGCACGATAAAGCGCGACTAAACCTAGGGCCCGAGGCTAAAGCGACGACATTCAATACACCTACTAACCCTACGCTACTGTTGACAAACGACAGAAGAATCCCTTATGAAGAAACAGCATGTACCCAACTTGATTTAGTTACTCTCACTATATGTAAACGTGTGCATGCCTTCTAAATGATACATAGCAGCTTACTCGTTTAAAATATGTTTTAATACATGATTTAAGCATCTATAGGACCTTAGCGTCTGTCTACACGGTGAAATAAGCTCCCGGTTTTACTTCTTATAAATATATCTAGTATAAATGTCAATTCATACAAACTAAGCAGCTGTACACTTAAATATAAAAATGTGCTGAAGCAGCGAAATGAAGCCAACGATAACTCATGATGATCAATACCTTATGTAATCTGTTTCATTATGTTTTATGCCTGTTCTTGCACTCGTTATTGTGACGGTGCGGGACGACTTGTTCACTTATGCACAATAAAAATAAAGAATTAAAAAAAAAAAAAAACAGGACATGCAAGACTCCGATGTTGCCACATAGGAGTAGTGGGTGTTTGTTGGTATATATTTTTTGTATGCTCCGATCACCATGATTTTTGAGAGTTTTTAATAAAACTGGTTGATGCTTTCATTGTAACACAGAATTATTCCTGTTATTACAGCCTATTTGTTTAAATCCTGTAATGTATAATTCAAATCAACAAAAAAGGAAAGGACTTCTACAATTAAATAATAGATAATATATATATAATATAAATTATAATAATATTTATATACAATATAACAATATAAATAATCTTAATGATAAAAAAGTCCGTTATGGGTTGGAGCCTGACCTTCAACACGAGAGGGCGCACTAGCATACAGCTCCGGTCCTTTTATTGGCGAAAACAGCACTTTTACCCAAGCAATTCCTCCCCATAGATGACCTGGGAGACCCCCAGGACAACCCAAGCTAAGCGCAGCGAACTGCAGGGTCTGACAGTCCGTTTTGGAACACTGGAAAATGTCTCCCAAACAAGCACTCGGCAAATCGCCACTCTCCAGCTAGAGGTGCAGGACCTGAAGCGGCAGAAACTCATGCATGAACGCCGCTTCGCGGCCCAAGAAGACACTGGGAGGCATAATAACCATAAAGTCAGAGGGGTCTCAGAGGACATACCGGAGGCTGAATTGACACACATGGTGAGGCACCTAATGACAGCGTTACTGAATCCTTGACAGGCCAAAACAGTTACCCTGAATGGAATCTTTTGGATCCCCAAACCTGCTACTGCGCCAGCTAAGGTCTCGAGGGACTTAATCATCACATTCCAAGGTGGGAAAGTCAAAGCGGTGGTTATCACAGCCTTGAAGGGGAACTCACCTTTCTATTTTGAAAATATGCCGCTGTCAATTTATGCAGACCTGTTAAGCAGCACACTAATCTGGCGAAGATCGCTTAAACCGCTCCCTTCTGCTTCAATGGCATTAAATCCGCTATTGCTGGCATCTGTCCCGTGCGCGTATTATCCAGAAGGGGAACAACACACCTCCAGGGCTCAGCGGCACTGCTAAGGAACTTGGGCCTACCCCAGGACCCTCTCACCCGGTCGGATACTCACACAGTATCTCGCACACCCCATCTCTGGGACCCCACCAGAAGCACTTCATTTGTCCCCCAAAGAGCCACATTGGACTCATACACAGCCTTTACCACCTGAAGGGAACTCTAACAGCCTCTCGGACGCTGTTCTAATGTTTGTTTAATTGTTTGATTCCTCCCGTAGTTTACATTTTTCCAATGGGTCTACAATCTTAAGGACACATACATCAAGCAGTTCGAAGTTAGTTAGAATTTTATTTTAGAATCTCTACTTCTATTTTTTCTGTGCAGATCCAAGAAAAGTCAGAGAGCGCTAACTGCCTCAACCTATGGGATTACCAGCCCACAGTAGGCTTCTACATTTTCATGGGGACTATATCTGTGTGCAGTTTGAAGTTGGTGTTGTCTTTTCTTTTTGTTTAGCTTACAGTTTTTTATGATGAGCCAATCACCGCCAGATATGACCTACGTCCCTTCTTCGGCTCCTGATTGCATATAGTGATCTTACTTACCCCCCTCCCCCCCGTATCGGAGGTGTACAGGAACGCACCATTCCCCCTAGCGCCCAGAATCTTTTGTGAGCCTCAAGGCTCTACATAGTAAACTGCAACAACACTAACAAAGGCACCAGAGAAACTGGAAATGTCTTACCTTACTAATTTTCATGACACCCATAAATACTGGCCCTTTTTTGCCCACTAGGCAAGGAAGCAAATCATAAAACGGCCCAGGAGAGGCACAGGCTAAATGCAAATAGGCAGATTACCTCTGCAACTAGCTTTAAAGGGACACTGTAGGCAACCAGACCACTTCAGCCCATTGAAGTGGTCTGTGTGCCAACTCCCATCACCAGGGCAGGATTAAGAGCACAGTGTGCCTGGTGCTGACAATTATGATGGGCCTAATTACGGAATCTTATCGACCAAAAACACTAAAACAGTCATACCTCCCAAGCGTCATGTATCTGATGGAGATGGTGCTGGAGGGAAACTCATAGGATGCAGCTATAAGAAAACACATACTCTATGCTAATCTCTCTATAATTTATGTTTTTATCTGTCAAGTAAATCCGTAACCCCTAACAGCAGTGTCCAGTGAAGCAGGAAGTCAATGGGTGGGGTAAAAGGGTGTGCCACTGGTGCGAATCACGTAACCTGCCAAAAAATTTGAAGGCCAGCCTGGCATGAATGCATGTCAGGCTGCCCGCCAATCATACAGGCTGTCCAACTAAGGGCATACTATGCAGGCAGCACCCTGAGCTTGACATAAATGATGCGCTCACTCCATGCTTTCTAAGGACTGTCCCCTAGCACTCGCTGGACAACTTGACTCCTTACCTTCTTACTAGCAGGCAGAAGTTCCTGGTATATAGTCTGAAACAGAGAAAAGGTGTATGTAGTGAGTGTAGAAGAAAGGGGACATGCCACAGTGTTAGAGAGACCAACGTCTGCATTACCTAAACTAATTTTATTGTCAGCCAGTACACACAAGTTTTGTTCCCATACATCCCTCGTCACCAGAACAACTACAGCTTATTGTTTTTGTTCTGGTAAGTAGAATCATTCCACTCAGGCTTTGTGCAGTAAACACTGTCTTTTCAGAGAAAATAACTCCACTGGCCACTCCTTAGATGGCTGCTAGAGGTGCTTCCTGGGGCAGTACTGCCTAGTGTGCAGCACTGCTATTCAGTGTCTCCACCCTCTGCATGCAGACACTGAACTTTCCTCATAGAGATGTGTTGATTCAATTTATCTTTATGAGGAGATGCTGATTGGCCAGGGCTATGTTGGACTTGTGCTGGCTCTGCCCCTGATCTGCCTAGTTGACAGTCTCAGCCAATCCTATAGGGAAGTATTGTAATTTGCTCAGACCACCACTTTTGATGATGTCAGCAGACAGTCAGTTCAGAGGCAGAGCCAGCAGCTACAGACTTGAATACAAGTAATATTATACTATATTTAGGGAGGCAAGAAGGGACTAGGGTGGTGGTTTTAACATAACAGGGTCAGAAATACATGATTGTGTTCCTGCCCTATAGTGCTCCTTTATGCAAGAGTATGTAAAGAGTAGTTAGGGTTGCCACCTTTCTTGGAAAAAATACCAGTCTTAATCATTTGTATAATTAATTAGTTATGCGTGACATCACATGATGTAAATCAAAAGGAGTTATATCAGAGAAAATTCTGTACAATCACCAACAAACTACTCACAGTTTGATTCTGCTGTATAGATGGATTGCTCTCAGTGTCTCCCAGTGTCTCAGTCTTGCAAGTCACCCAGTGTCTCAGTGTCAGTGTCCCCATGTCGCCCAGTCCCCTAGTCTCCCAGTGTCTCAGTGTCCCCATTTCTCCCAGTGTCCCAATGTCTCAGTGTGTCCCCATGTCACTAGGATACTGGGGACACTGAGAGACCCGGGGACACAGAGACATGGGGACACTGGGAGACATTTGGGGACACTGAGACAATAGGGACACAGACACTGGGAGACATGGGGACACTGAAACATTTGGGGACACTAAGACACTAGGGACACAGAGACATGGGAACACAGACACTGGGAGACTAGGGGACACTGGGAGACTAGGGGACACTGGGAGACTAGGTGACATAGACATGGGGACACTGGGACATATAGGGACACATGGGAACACTAGGCACACTGAGAGACATGGGGCACAGACACTGGGGACACTGGGAGACATGGGGACAAGGAGGGAGACAGGGACTGAGGAGGGAGACAGGGACTGAGGAGGGAGACAGGGACTGAGGAGGGAGACAGGGACTGAGGAGGGAGACAGGGACTGAGGAGGGGGACAGGGACTGAGGAGGGGGGCAGGGACTGAGGAGGGGGACAGGGACTGAGGAGGGGGGCAGGGACTGAGGAGGGGGGCAGGGACTGAGGAGGGGGGCAGGGACTGAGGAGGGGGGCAGGGACTGAGGAGGGGGACAGGGACTGAGGAGGGGGGCAGGGACTGAGGAGGGGGGCAGGGACTGAGGAGGGGGGCAGGGACTGAGGAAGGGGAACAGGGCCTTAAATAGGGGGCAGGGACTCAGGAAAGGGACAGGGCTGAGGATGGGGGCAGGGCTGAGGATGGGGGCAGGGACTGAGTAAGGGGATAGGGCTTGAGGAGGGGGGCAGGGACTGGGGAAAGGGACTAAGGAGGGAGACAGGGACTGAGGAGGGGGGACAGGGCCTTAAATAGGGGGACAGGTTCTTAAATAGGGGGACAGGGACTGAGGAGGGGGTACAGGGACTGAGGAGGGGGTACAAGGACTGAGGAGGGGGTACAGGGACTGAGGAGGGGGGACAGGGCCTTAAATAGGGGGACAGGGACAGGCCTGAGGAAGGGGGACAGGGCCTTAAATAGGGGGACAGGGACTGAGGAGGGGGACAGGGACTGAGTAAGGGGATAGGGCTTGAGGAGGGGAACAGGGACTGGGGAAAGGGACTAAGGAGGGGGGCAGGAACTAAGGAGGGGGGACAGGGCCTTAAATGGGGGGACAGGGCCTTAAATGGGGGGACAGGAACTTAAATAGGGGGACAGGAACTTAAATAGGGGGACAGGGACTGAGGAAAGGGATAAAAAAAAAAAACCTAAAGTGCCTTCCCCACTCCCTGAGGCTTACCTTGGGCCAGGAGGGGTGGGACAGGATCTGGAACCTGCAGCCTGCAGTTAGTGGAGTAAGCCGGCCTCTCCTGATGATGTCAGGAGGAGGGGGCGTGACTTCCTCTGCTCCCCAGCGGTCCTGTGAGAAGAGCAGAGAAAGTCACGCCCCCTCCTACTGACATCATCAGGAGAGGCCGGATGACTCCACTGACTGCAGGGGGAGAGGTGAGTTTAAAAATACGAGTCCCCAGTCAGAGGCAGGGGATTCGGATTTGTGCTCCCCCCTGCTCTGGAAGCCGCTTGTGCCAGCCCTGGGTCCTGCAGGACTAGTAATGGGAACGGCGTTCCTGCTGTGGAAAAAGTGCAGGAACACCGTTCCCACGCGTTCCTGCAGGACTCGAGCCCTGGTGACCCCTACTGGCTGGTGCTGGTATTGCAGAGTAATCTCCATTTATTCTGAGAAAAATACCTGCATTTGTATTGTCGGTATTACTGCAATATCGGCACGGCCAGGCAGCCTCAAATACCAGCTGTGCCAGTAAAATACCAGTCAGGTGGCAAACCTAAGAGTAGTGTGTAAAAAATGTTTTATTTTTTATTTTTTTAAATGGGCCTATTCCATGGGCCTGGGCCTGGAGCTGCAGCTCCATCAGCCCCTATGTTAATCCGGCCCTGCCCATCACCCTTAACCCTGCAAGTTTAATTATTGCAGTTTTTATCAACTGCAATAATTACCTTGCAAGGTTAAGTCCTCCTCTAGTGGGACTTCTGGCTTCATAGACGACTTTTTGTTGTCTAAACAATGGTGAACGTCCTCACGCTATGCGTGAATTGAATAATCCTTTCCTATGGGGGGGTCTAATGCACACGCGCGGCCATTGCCGCACATGCGCATTTGGTGTCCCCCGCCGGCGGATGTCAACAGGGGAGGAGCGTGAGCGGAGCCTGACCCAGCACCGAGGGACATCAGTGCTGGATTCGGGTAAGTGTCTGTAGGGGTTTTAACCCCTAGATCGATGTGGGATGGAGGGCGGGAGGGAGGGAAGCACTCCAAGATTCTACAGTGCCAGGAAAACTGTTTTTTTCCCTGGCACTAAAGAATACCTTTAAGTAGTGAAGCCGTTCCTTTAATTTTATTTTTGAGAATGCTTGATCCCAGCGATCTAATGTCTTGTTGAACCTTGATAATGCTTAACCATCTCTGTATCTCGAAATTACTGCAATGATATTCTATACTCTACGCAAGGTCTAGATATGTTCACTTAGCATGTTAAAATCAACGGTTAAAGGATTTGTCAGTCATTATACCGCTTAATGCTGAGACGTGTAGGCTTTTCGTTTAACCAGGTTTACCTTTCTTAACATAAATTGCGCTATGTTACTAATGTCACACTAATGTTATACTTTGTTCAATTATATGCATGTACCAGCTGTTGTGGCAGTGCAATACTGATTGTCTATTCTATGCACACAAAATAAAGAATAATAAAAATTAAAAAAAGTCAGTTATGTAACAGCAAAAAAGGTAGAAGAAAATTTATTCAATATAATTTCTTATTATATGAAAGTATCACATGAATCAGTAATACTTTAGATTTTAGTGATGACATGTTGAGTTTATTTTACATTTATTAAAAGTGTGCTACGTTTACGTGTTTTATTTTATTTGTATCTATTTGATGATTACTCTAAATCAGTGAAGAGCTTACATATGATGCTAAAAACAACATTAATGAGACACCTGGAGACCGTGTGAATTTCTTTTATTCTCACAAAAAATGATTTTGTAAGCACGCTTATTTAAACTTTTTTACTGATACTATGTCAACCATATTTAGCTGTACTTAAAGTACTTTGTAGCTGTTTAAATAAAAGTGGTCAACTTGTGATTGTCCAACACTGATGTGAGATTAAGTCCTTCAGTAGCTGGTTTACTATTGGTTGGCAATGTCTGTTAAAATGTAAACGTTCAAGGTTCACACGACATTTCGTTCCTTAGTAATGCCAAGAATTGCACGTTGTCCCTAAATGAATCATTGCAAAGGGTGTGGCTGTGGGTGATATATATTGAAACCTAATCTCCTTTTGGAACAAGAAGCGATCATGCAAGTAAAAAAATACAAAGGGGATATAGATCAATGATGAGCCAGTGAAAATATTTATAAATGACTTGTTTGACATCGAGACAAACAGCTTTTCTATCAAGTGGCACTTTTTCAGCTGACTCAGTGACAGAGAAGTTTTGATGTTTATATTTTTGACACAGCATATATTCTTATCCATTAAATTATTATTTTTTTTATCTTTTTTCTTTTTTTTTTGCTTTAATGTAATGGCAATATTTTTATTATTATTTATAACATAAGCACAACCACTGCTGATATTTCTATAAAATGACTTACTAGAACCCGACTTTCAGATACTTAGGTACTTAGTCAACTTTTTCAGTGGAAACCTTTCAGTCATATTGAGACCACCATCCTTCTCAGCTAAATATTTTAGTCCTTATGAGACTTGAGCCACTTCTGGGTGTCCACTAATCCTTTCAATCTCCTTCTTATCTTTTCAGCCTTCCACTGGCCTACCAAATCTTTATTCCTCTGTATGTCTCATAGTCTTCTAAGTGTCTCAGTTTCTTAGACTCCACTTTGATTGTCAGCCCATAAATGTTTCCCAGAAACGTTTTCTTTCAGTTTTCCCAGTGTCGCAAAGTTCCCAAATTAGTTCAGAACTGTTCTTTTTATCCTCACGTATGCCTCTCAAGCTCCAATGCTTCTCTCACCCTTCTCGGTCTAGCTTCTAATGTCTCTTAGTATCCTCTTCGGTCTCCTCTTCTTAACATCCGGACAACTTAGTAAGTCTCTCAGCATTGTGACTATTTATCTCCCCATGTGTCTCCAAGTTTCTTTTCTATATATTTATCCATCTTGTGTCACTCATTTATCTTACCTATTTTATCTTCCCATATGTATTTTCTTTTCCTGGCTAATTCTTGCATCTCTCAGTTTCCATACTGTGCCTCTTAACCACATGTTTCTTAACTTCACATTACTTCTCAGTCCTTCCCTTTAGTCTGAACTTCCTTCCAATATTTTTCAGAGATTTGTGTCACCAAATGTGTTTCTAAGCTTTGCCCATCTTTCTCTGACCATTTCCAAGTATAAGAAAACTTTGTTCTTCATATTCTCCATGACCCAATGCATCTGTGTGTGTTTTATTAAATACATAATGTGTATTTCAGCACCCAAGATAAATTTCAGCCATCTATTTACAAGTCTCATCAGTGTCTCTTTACCTCATTCTCAGACACCTTGTATTGCTAAGTCCATTTATTCGAGTCCCTCAGGATCCTTGAATTGTCTTACTTATTTTCCGTTTCTGTCAGTCCAATTGCGGAGTAGGTCCTTCACAGCAATCACTATGCATTTACAGTGGGTAGTGAAGTGTTAATGGTGGAAAGCTGAGTAGCCAATAGAATCATCGGTCTGGCTGTTACTGATTGTTTCACATATTTCTTTCATTTTATAAGCAAACAGGAGCTCAAACCACTGACACATGCAGCATTTTCAATGTACTCACTGTGTTAGAGCACCTCCTTACTTATCTCGTAATGACCTTTCACCTCCTTCCTCTATTTCCTATTACTTTTTCTGCTCTCTCTTGGTACACTGTTATAAAATATCTAGGTTCTTCTTTTCTTATGGAAATATTCCACAAAAAGATTCCAGTGTATCCTTACTGTGATCTATGTATGTTTGCTTCTGATCTTCACTTCCTATCAATTTCATTTGAAATTTTGGATGGTTGAGGGATCTATGTTTTAGTAAGCAACAGCAGGAAGGCCACTGATTACCCATTAGTGATTGGTTGGTTGAGAGTAATGTGAGCTAGAAACACCTAATACTCATTGTGCATGCTCATTATATATTAGTAAATAAGTTCCTCAGTTAGTCCCAAGATAAATTGAGTCAATGCATTTTTATGGGGAGCATTTATAAAGAACCTTGCCAACAAAGGCCTTTTCTGATTGACAGCCTCTAGAGGTGACCTTAGGCAGCAGTACAAACATTGACTTTCCTCAGAAAACAGGACAGACTATATGCCTTAGAATCACTACATTAATCTGTAGTGGTTCTGGTGATTATAGTGTCCCTTTAATAACAGCACATGTGCTCATATGTATGTAATTATTGCACATCCTGCATTAGTAGATTTTAAAATAGAGTATGTCCCTTGCCATATGTATAAAATATGAAAGACAATTATTCATTAAAACAAAATTGTTAATGTAGGTGTATTTCCATCATGGTTAAGTCAAGAATTAAGAGGTCTTAGAATTCAAAAATATAGATGGGGCTATTTAATAAACAATGTACTTTCAGGAGCTGAGCTGAGTTCAAATAGCTTAGTGAGAAGAATTTGAAGATTTTTTTTTTTCGTTTAGACTATTTTGACCTAAAATTGTAAATTCCATGTTCAGTTCCTGACAATTTACAATTCAGAGAATAAGTAATGTGGCGAACAGCCTGGCACCCCGACTGGGTACCTCTGACAATCGCGCTTCCTAGTTGTTGCCGAGTACCATAAGCACTGCACCGGACAACATAAGCACCGTAGTCCCCTAAGCCGCTGCAGCTTGGCTAGGGTCTCGCTGTCTCTTCCCACTCTGGACCAACACCTGGATCCAGCTCCCAGTGGGAAGAGAGTAAAGCAGGTATAGCAAGTGACATAGCAGTATAGCTGTTCCCCGCACACATTTAGACTGTTTATTAGAGGCCACACAATGATTCCAGTCCAACATTACAGGGAAATCCCTCCCAGGATCATCTGTGCCTGAGAGATAATTACCTGAGCAAACATGTATAATTTAATTATCTATCAGGGACAGAAAACATAACAATTTATAAAACACCCCAAAATACACATAAAATACACGAAAACCCCACAAAAGTCCCCATCCCCAGATAGCCCTGATCTGTGTGATCAAGATATCCAAAAATCACCCAGATCGGTTCAGGGGTTCAGGTTTTCCATGGAAGTCCCGTTTATGACTGACCGCACATGTGGCTTAAGCCCCAAATAGTTCCATGAAATCAGTGTTAGTGGTCGGTGAACTTCTGTAACATAAAAACAAATAAAATACCTAACATAATTCATAATTACAGGTAAGTGTCTGAAAGGGTTTAACCCCTTCAGCGACATGGGATGGGGATGGGATAGGGGGCATTGGAGAGTCCCTTTAAGTAAGTTTGGTTTTCCATAGACAAGGTAATTTACCCACAATCCATCAGTACAAATATTTCCACATCAGGGCACACAGCAGACAGCATGGACAGAGAAGAACAAAATGGCAGTGCCCAGAGCTAATGAGGAAGCATAAGCCTAAGCAGCAATGGACAGCCGTGATTGGCTAAGAGTGTCAGATGAGTGCTTGCTAGCCAGCCTTCGCATAACAAATTTAAAGGAAAGAAAACTAAAAATAAATAAAAAACCTATGTGGTAAAATAAGACTCCCAAACCACCAACACGCCATGCAGACATTCGGGGCATATCAGATAAATATTTTTAAACTTCCTCATTAGCACAAGCAACGCAGATGAGACAACAGAAGAGATGGACTGCTGGGAACTCTTATTTAATATTAAACCATTAAAAATGTATTCATTTTAAGTGGAAGATTGGCACTAGGGGACTACAGACACTATAACCACTTTAATAAGATGAAGAGTTGCAGTGCCGAGAACATCCCTTTAAAAATTAGCTGAGCATGATGGGAAATCTAGTTCACAACTTTGCTTACATTACCAATTGCAGATTCTTGTGAACTTCAGTCCTCATAATATGTATTTAACAATTACCTTTTTGATACATGTGGTTCACAAACATCTGCAAAGTTTAGATACTGCAGGTGATTGTGAATTGCAGTTCCCTGTTGGTGCTCAGTCAGCCTTAAGAACTGGCATAATATGAAAAGTAGCTCACACTCACAGCCATCTGCTAACATTAAACACAGCAGATATGTGCCAAGTAGAGTCCCAGTACCGTCCAGCCAGTCTTAAACCATATGGTTCTTCACTAATAAAATTATTTCAGCTATTACATGAAATTCTCTTCTCGATTCTCCATTTAATGAATAACCCTAGTATTAATCTGCTGTGAAATATCACCTTTTCTTTGAGCAATCAAAACGTGTAAGAGTGTTTGACAAGACAATAGAACAATTCATGGTGGAGTGTATTTTTTGGCTGATACTGCATTACTTACCCTGAGGGCTAAAAAGAAAGGCACAGAGATGTAAATTTTAATATATCCCCAGAAGGGCAAAACCCAACAAACTATTGCATAATCATGATCTTCAGGTGTATGACCAACTCTGCTCACTTCAACAAATCTTAAAGCAGCACTGAAATCATTTTTCCAGTTTTCCTTTCCTTAAGCCCCATGTACCGTAAAGGGACACTTCAAACAGCTAGATGTTTAGCTTGCTGAAGTGTTTTTTGTATGAAGAGTGTGTCTTATTTTTTATTTTACAATAAATGTAGATTGCAATTGAAACTATTATGAATTAACCTTGTTACAACTTTCTGTCTGTCAATCAGACAAGCGGTCCTGTTACTTTCTGGTTTGTTTAGCTCAATGGACATAAACTCAAGTGGCAGCAATGGCTGAGAGCACCTGCCTTGCAAAAACTTCTCATTGAACTGCCTGCAGAGAAGAGAGCTGCATCTGTTGCAAGTTATTTTTAGATATAAGCCAGATAGATAGATAGACAGACAGACAGACAGACAGATAGATAGATAGATAGATAGACAGACAGACAGACAGATAGATAGATAGATAGATAGACAGACAGACAGACAGATAGATAGATAGATAGATAGATAGACAGACAGACAGACAGACAGATAGATAGATAGATAGATAGACAGACAGACAGATAGATAGACAGACAGACAGACAGACAGACAGACAGACAGACAGACAGACAGACAGACAGACAGACAGACAGACAGACAGACAGACAGACAGACAGACAGACAGACAGATAGATAGATAGATAGATAGATAGATAGATAGATAGACAGACAGATAGATAGATAGATAGATAGACAGACAGATAGATCGATATTTTTTATTTATGTATTTTTATAAATATCAATTTAAAAAAAAATTACATTTGTATTATTTTTAGGGGCCTGTTGGGTGTATCTTTTATGATTATACCTTCCATTTCACATGCTTTTATTTATATGTATTATCTTTTCTTCATGGTACTGGATCTCAATATTTGGGCACTGCCATTTTGTTCTTCTCTGTCCGTGCTGTCTGCTGTGTGCCCTGATGTGGAAATATTGTTACTGATGGATGACCCTGCCTCATCCCACACCGTCAACATCTCTAACCATAACTCAAGTTTTAGAGTTAGCTAGAGTTATTGTTAGGGTTAGCTAACCCTAGGGTTAAGGTGTGTGCAAGTATTAATACAAGTATTGAAGTTAATGATAGAGTTAGGGTTTGGTGTAAGTGTTAAGGTTAGTATTGGGGCATTAAGGCAATTTACTTTGTGTTTGTCTTATGGGACATCGGAAGATTGTTAGTACTTTAACCATACCAAAATAAAACCAGGAGAGAATAATTATTGCCTTCACTGTACTGCACAGTGCATGACTACCATGCAAAATTAAATGGTATTTATAGACTTGTAATTGTTTTTTTTTTGTTTCAAAATGCTTCATAATCTCTATAGAAAATTCAAACGTCTGCTCATTAAAAAAACAGGAAAAAGTCAACGTAACATTGCAGAAGAAACATACCTGCTTTAGAATTGAAAAATCAAAAAAATGTACAGTTATTTTGAATACATGAGAAAAATAATCGGTTTTGCAGAATCAATTTGTCCGAAAACAAAATTTAGTTCCGGTGGTCTAAAATTGTCTTATTGAGCATTTTGGTTTGGACAAATTTCTGAAAAAATATTTGCAAAAAGGTGCAAAAAATTTCGGAAAAAATATTTGCAAAAAGGTGCAAAAATGGGCCAATTAGTGATGAACAAAGTATGGACACTATATAATATTATGTATTTTTCTTGCAGTACACTGATATGTGCATTTTCCTGTTATTTGGTTCACAGATCAAGTCACCAATAGAGGGTTTCTGCTGCTCCTGATTTTTTCTGTCTATTGGACACATTAGTGGCTGTTCCCTAACCATCAATCATCTTTATTCTCAGCAATCAAAATGGCTGGAACTTTGAAAAATGGCTTGTCCATTGTCCATCTCGTTTGGGATTTGGTACTTTTGGCGATTTTGTGGTGTGATTTGGTCATTTGGCTATTCAGAGTTAGGGAATACAGACCAAAAATCGTCAAAAATTCAGATGAATTTCAATTTGTTTGAAACCGAATGCACAACTCTATCAAGATGTGTGCTTTTTTTTAAAGCAGCTCAGGGGCAAATGAAAGAAAGGCCAGTTGTGCTTTATAATATTAATTTAAATATAAATAATTATTTCCTTTTTCATAAACCCCGGTAGGGTGAATGTTTAAATATATAGCGTGTGATGTTTTTCGGATCCATTCATACAGATCTGAATAGCATGAATTTCACGATACAGAAATGGTAATTAAGCTTAGATTGATTTAGCTGTTTTTCAGAGAGTGGAAAAAATTTAATTTCCTAGTTTAGCAGTAACATGCACCTGTTACCTTTTACAAGCTTGGTAATATGGGATAATAACCATTATCGGTTTGATTGAGATCTAAATTATAACTTTTGCTCACTAATTTCATCCTTTATTACATATTAAATTATGCTAAAGAGATTTGTCCCAGGAATGTTCTGAATATGAAGAGAGAAGATACCAGATGATCTTAAGAAAGTTTCAGCTTTCAACTGAAATCCAAAACAAATAATTCCAACAATGCCTAAACTATCATAGTATATAAAAAAACTAAAACACAACACAGTGAATGAAAATAAAAAGAACATAAGTACTATTAAATGGGAGTTAAGCACACAGCTCTGATGTAGCATGTTCCATAGCTAACATATCAGTTGACGGGGCTAGAGTTTGTGATAATTTTATGTTGTTCAAGACTTACCCACATTGATTGAATAATAAAAATAATTATCATAACAATTTTCATCACAAGTGAGGAAACGATAGTAATTATATAATGTGTATTAATATTGAAATATTGAAAAACACCCTTTCACAATTTTCTTGTACAGTTGATTTACACGTTAAAGGCCCTGATCTTTGAGTAAACAAACACCATCAATAAATGTTGAAGCAAAATTCAAACACAATTATAATCAACATGTATTCAATATTCACGTATTTAGATACTTTATTTATGATCTATTTAAACATGGAACCCATTTTTAAATATAAACAACCACGAAAAAAACAGAGCACAATTATTTCTAAATATATTTAACTTAACCAACAATTCAGAACAGTTATCTCTAAAGATGTGAGACAGAGGCTTGAGGTTCACTGATCCTTGACGAGGCTGCAGGTGCTTCCTTTCAATAAATGTCCTCAGGGAGAAGGTCTTCACATAAAACACGCAAAATAACATTGTTTATTAACCTAATTTTCAAATATTGTTTGAGTTTACATAGCATTAAGTTATTATTCAAATCCATGCTCTATATTAATGGGAATAAACACATGCAAACGCACTTTCTAAGGATTTCGCATATGGATTGTGTCTTTTAATAATCTGAACCCGAATAGCTAATTTATAAATATATAAAAATAGTAATAGTTTTGTTGCTATAGGATATCATAATAGAGCATGTTCATGTTCTTCTAAATAGTTTCTCTGGAATACAATTTATATATTTTGCTTTGATGTGTGTATGATTTTCTGCAAACTTCTTGTGGTCAGAACATGTGGTGATGTCATCTACGAATCGGCTATATGGGGCTTATAAAGGCACAAATTGACATCCTCCAGTTCACTTACCTAACTACTTTCAAAAGTAAAAAAGTTCCATACTGTCAACCATCAAACAGTCAAACTGTCTGCTTCAAAGAAGAAAAACTCCAACCTCCAGTCACAGAAAATGCACTGGCAAAAATGTAAGTTATATTTTAATCGAATAACTAAACAAACTAACGTTAAATGAAATAAGGAAGTAAAGGTTTTGGTTCATTAATATCTCTTATTGAAAGTAGATAGGCAGACATAAAGAGAAAGAAAGACATATTAAAGAGATATTTTCTGCAACATTACTATATGAATTATAGAAACTAGTGTATATGGTAGAATCATATTATAAAACTAAAGTGATTTTTATATTTTGTTGTTTCTGAGATGTTCATTGGCTCACTCATGACCTGTCCAATTGGGTCTCATTTCTGAGAGAATACTTTGGTTACTGAAACCAGTCTAAATATATAATGATCCATAATTTTATCCCTAACGATATATCCCATAGATTCAGGTAGGATTTGCAAGTCATCTTTGTTTCACAAAACTAAATAAATGGCATGGTTTTAATAAAGGTCCCTTCTAAACTGGATCCCTGGGTATACTGTATTCTTAAACAGGCTAGTGATACTGATAAGACTGTATTGTTTGGACGATCTTTCTTTTCCCACACTTTGGTTTTCAGTGGGGTATTAGTTTGGGATTAGTTGAGTCTCGGAACAGGGATAATTGGAAAATTTACTATGCATTGTACTGTATCTAATTCAGTGACCAAAACATTTGTTTATAACATTTTTGAGTTGGAGAGGTGTTCCACTTCTCTTCCGTGACCTACATTTTATAAGTTGGTTCTCAACACAAATGACGAAAACAAAAATCCCGAACCCATACCTTCCATATCATTTTAATAGCAATGTGTTATCTGATTGCTTTAATCAGAAGAATTGTTGAGCAATGTAAAATCAGTGGGAGGATGTTATGTGAGGTTACACACAAGGTAATGATAACACAACTCAAAAGTAAGACATTGTTATTTAAAAGGGATCAGCACAGGTCATATTTGGAAATAATGCTCTAAATGGAAACAAGGGGCGTCATTAAGACTTCCTTCCCGAATCACAAAATAATACTTCCTCTAGTTCTTCCTAAAGATGAAAGATTTTGTAACTATGAACTGTGAAATATTGTATTGTTAAGATGCAGTTCCTTGTTTATGCTTGTTCTTCAAATGTTCTTCTTCTCATTCCACGTCCTAATTATTCTATTATTACAAAATAAAACCATCTGGGCTATTCACAAAAGTGTGAATTGTCTGAGATCCAAAGTAACTGGAAAGGGAATTTCAAAAGTAAGGCCAATGTATGTAGCCAAACTAAAAATATTCTGCAATCATCCATGTTTTAGGTTTGGCTATTTTGGCCTGAAATTTTATACTTGACTTGAACTCATTAGGAATTTCTGACAATTCACACTTTGTGTATAGCCATGCATGGATAATATTTGTATTCATTATATGACCTCAACAAGCAAGCTTTTGGTTTGTCTTTCCTGCCAAGAGCTATTTCTTGCTAATGATAGTTTGTTAGTGTCTTCTCGTCAATACCAGTATTAATTTTGCCTCTGTATTCCTATGATATTTACTATTTTCTGAGTGACATGCAGCTGATGATACAACTCAACTCCTTTGTCATGTGTTCAAACTTCATTCCAGCCATGGTCAAGTAAGCTTTTCAGAATTTCTAGGTGGATAAAATACATAATTTAGATGGAGAACATCTTGAGTCATACGTATTAAAACGACTTATTCATTTATAGCTGAGATCATATCCTTAAGTCCTTTGAGCGTTTTTAGAAAAGCCAAGTTACAGAAATATATTATCATTATTTATTAGGTATGGGTGACACTTCATGCCTAAAAAAATACAACAAAAAGTAAAATAAGGAGAGAATATTCTGTAAAAATTGTGTATAAATGAATGAACCTGAGAATGAGAACTCTCAAGTGCCAAATCTATTTGTTGAATTATCCTATTTTTAGTTACTTACTTCTTTCTCCATGGAAGTAAGTCAATAGATTTGTTATCATGACATTTTCCTCTGGTAGAATTCTGGATATAAATGCCACACGCCAATTAGTGTGATATCTATGTCTATTCTCCCAATGAACATTGTAGAAGTAGAAGTAGATAATACATATCTGTGTTCAATTGAAGGAGTGGATGCTCACAGAGATGGATTAGGGGTTTTATCTTTTTTTCTAGAAAAATGTTTTAATTTTAGATTTGGTTTTTTTACATTTTCTATTTTGTCACAATTTTGTAAACTGTAAAATGTTTCTTGGCTTCCTTTGAAATAATTTACGTGCAGATTTGTAAAATCTGGAATCTGCAAAATATGTCTTGTGTCAGTGGATCTTATGTCAACAAAATTGAATTTTATATGAGATGGTCGATATCATGAAAGAAGAACAATCCTAAATATAAATATGACATTAAAATAATATCCACTAGAGCAGTGGTTCTCAAACCACTCCTCGTGGCCCACCAAGAGTCCAGGATATATGTATTTCCCTGTTTTATTCCAATGGAGATACTAACAAAACCTGGACTGTTGGTGGATCTTGAGAACTGGTTTGAGAAACGCTGCACTAGAGCATAATGAAAGGATTAAGCCTTTATTAAGGAATCTCAATTATTAAGGATTTTTTAATTTGTTTTCAAGACAATTTATTAACCAGTTCCTTTTTAAAAAAACATTATTACCAAGTTTTTCATTATTATGTAATCGAAAACAGCATTGGGTGTTCCTGTTGATAATCAGAGGTAGAAATCAAAATGAAAAAAATTATGATTTTTTTTTTTATTTTCACATCCTTTGCACAAATACTGAAGATTAAAATGTTTTAAGAGATGATATGGCATTTGCTAGCTTGAGATGTTTGGTCATGAATTAGAACACGTGTCGTCACTTACGTGTAAGAGCCCTCTGATTGATTGGCTTTACAAGACAACTAATCAAAGAGTTCTACTGAGATTTTAAACCATGGGAAAAGCCTTTATAAAAGCTGTTCCTGCAAAACCTCAGTCTGTGTTGGAATCTTGGCAATTTGTTTTTTGTTTTTTTACATTTGTAACAGTAGCTTCAGGATGTCATAGATTTTTGTATTTGGCCTTTTTTTTGGTGCTGAAGAAAAAAATACTATAGATAGAAGAAGACTTCTAAAGGTAATTATGATTTGTTTTTCTTACAGGCATTAGATTTATTGTACCTATCAATATTATTTGGGTGAGGGGGCTGACTTGGATCTTGAAGTCCCTTATCCAGCAGGTGGAGGGAGTGTAATGGTGTATTGGCACTAACTTTGGGTGGGTGCTTAGACAATAGCTTGGCCACCCTCTGTTGATTATTAAACATCCCCCAATCTCTGTCTATCCCTTGTACTATTAAGGTTTTTATCACTATTTGTCATCTGGCTGCCAGTGAAGGCAGCAAACAAATAGTTCTGATTTTTCATATCTGGGCCCTGATTTCAAGAATCCTGGCCTGGATTTTCAAACTCCAGATCCATATTTTACCTGTCCTGCAGCACTTTGGTCCAGCTGTAATCCAGACCAAATTAAGGCTCATTAGGAGTATAATTCACAAAATCTAGACATTACTTTGTAACCCAAAGCTCCCCATACAGCAGAAAATGGTTTTGTCCCAGTCTGTATGGGGCCATTCTTTAGTAAATTTAGTAAATAAGCCTTTAAGTCTAATGTCTATGAAGGTACACTAGATGGTCAACTGGAATCTAATATGCCAAACCGTATATTTGGTCATAACTTAGAACTTCGGTCTGCAGGTGAAGCAATAGAGTCAGACATTAAAGGCAGAGAAGGAGCTGGTGGTGATATAGTGCCAGGTGATGAAGGGGAAATAGACTCTGGTGGTACGAGTGGAGAATGAGTATGTGCTTTAGGTGGAGACGCAGGTGATGCAGATGTAGTTGCACTTACACACTAATGTATTGCAGAACTCTTCTAGATATTGTACTCTTATTTTCAGACCCAAGCAAACATTACTGTTGATGTTTATAGTGTGTTTTGAAAACCAAACTAATTGATTTGAACAATATTTTGTTTTACACCATCTGAGGATGTTCATGACTGTCCTTGGTGTCAGTAATATTACCAGACAAGTCCAGTTGCCTGGACCAATAACCATATCGAGGACCAATCTTGCTACAGCTTCTGATTTTCTGCCCTCAGTCCTAGTTCTTACCATTCTTCAATATAGTCTTTCCTTGATGTGCTTCTTGCTCACAAAAGTCTCTGGCTATGTTCCAGCAGTTGCAGAACCCAAGACCCCAATGTGTATATCTAAAGATAGTATGATACAAACACTAAGGCCTTTATGTTACAGAACCCACCTTTTATTAATTTAATTTCTTTTATCATGTGAAAAAGGTAAGACAGGAAAAACAGTAGGTTCTAAACCAAAAACGTAAATAAAAAAAAAGGATTACATTCTTAAATTAACAACAAAAAAGGGTAAGCACTTATATAGTTTGTTTAGAAACAAAGGTTTAGGTAGCAACACAACCAAACCAGGAGTCTCTGTTCCCGACCAATGGGGAAAATAGTTCTCTCAAGAAGAATGGAAGTTATGCCTCAGATATAGAACAGATATAGAACAGAAAAAAAAACCAGAAAAAAATCCAGTGGTGTAGTATGCTCAGATGATGGTATGCACGTGATGTAATAGTAAGGGCTTTTATTTACTTCATACATAGTCCACTACGTGGGCATCCTACACCATTGCATTTTTTCTGTTGTTTATGTCCCATATCTCACAGATGACTGAGGCACAACTTCTGTTCTTCTTGAAAACATTCTTAAATGGTTTTACAGTTACTTCCCAATGGCACCGGAATGTCCCTTTAATAGTTATATATATATTTTTTTATTGCTTACTTAAATTAAGCATATTGATAGTGGAAGGAGGCATGATACCACTCAGGGGTGACTCGGGAGGAAGAGTATAAATATGTGTTCAGTAAAATGTTCTGCATGGTGACACATGGAGTATTCCTGTAGCTGTATATCGCTAACCATCTAAAGGCAAGATATATATGGGTAGTTCATATAATAGTACAGCGTTTTTGCCATTTTAAGCATTATCCAGCTTCACATTTCATATAAGAATATAATTTTGTTTTGTGTGATAACTCATCGCATGTTCTTCATACTGAACAAGCTGTGTGACTGTTAATTTGGCAGTGTTGCCCTTCTATTCTAAAACTAATAAAGGAGCTTTTATGCAAATATCACTCATTCTTTATAAATATCTTCTTTAGTGACTAATTTGCTAATTGCAGTTGTTCCAGTGCATACATTTAACTACTTCACCACTAAATTCCTAATATTGGATGTTACTGGAGTAAAACAACAATGTCATGTATATACTGAAGCCCCTCCTGCAAAAAAAAACTTACACATACACAAAGATTTACACAACTTGACATACAGGTACACACTGGCACACACACACAGATACACACACTGGCAGATACACACTGGCACATAGATACACAAACTGAGAAACAGATCACACACCTTGACACACAGATACGTACACACACAGATACATACATACATACACAGAAAAACATTGTGTGTCAAGGTGTGTGTATCTGTGTGTTAGTGTGTGCATCTTTGGACCAGTGTGTGTATCTGTGGGCCTGTGTGTGTATGTGTCAGTGTGTATCTGTCAGTGTGTGTATCTGTGTGCTAGTGTGTATATGTGTGTCAAGTTGTGTATATCTGCGTGTATGTGCCGGTGTGTATCTGTGTTTGTATGTGCCGGTTTGTCTCTATGGGTCAAGGTGTGTGTATCTGTTTTGGTATGGCCAGTGTGTGTATCTGTGTGTCAAGGTGTGTGTATCTGTGTCATTGTTTGTGTGTATATGACTGAGCATGTGTCGGTGTGTTTCTGTTTGGTAATGTGTAAATATATACATGTACAGACATTCTAGCAATCAAACAGCAACACAACACATACTCCTGGAAACACAAACATGACATAAAGACACCCCTGACCTCTAACTCCAAAATAATATACAAACACTCAAACACCAATACTACACACAAATTTACATCCGCATTTAAAATCCAACACTACATCCAAATACACCTCTGCACACAAATACTAACATTCCATAGAAACACACCCTTGTATTAAAACGATAAAATTACATACAAACACCAACTCTACACACAAAAACACACCTGCTCCTAAGTACTGCAATCTGTTTACTATCTGTATAAATTAGTGTGTGTGTATATATAGAAAGAAAAAAAAAACACAATTTGCAAAAAAAAGTAAGACATTATGCTCTGCTAATTAAAAGGTTTACGCAACGGTGTAAAATATTTTCTTTTTGGGGGTGGGAGGGTCCACGATGAAAGCAACTGCGCCAAATGTGCGACGATGCTCTGATCACCTCTCCCTCAGTGCCAACATGTCTCTAAAAACAATTGATGCATATGATATTGGATCTGAGGGATTCTATAACACCTAGTCAGTAGTTTATAATTTCGGCTTCCAAACTTTAGTTGAAACTGAGCTCTGGTGTGTCAAATTAAACATTTTTATCCACTAGGCTTCAGACAGAGTATGTCCAATCAGAGGCTGTAACACAAAGAACAATGGAACACCACCTACCAGTTAGGGTGCAAGGAATCCGGTTACACCAAAAACAGAAGCATCCAGAAAAACACTTTGTGTTGAAGCAGTGTCCCTTCATTTAAGTACCCATGGTTAACAAATCATTTTGATTGCTTGCACTTTCTATGTCAAGCTAATACATAACAGTCAGTTAGAAGTATCGATATAAGCACACAGAATCATGATTATAATACATAAGTGCAATAAATCACTGTAATATTCCGAATGACATATTGCCGAAATTTGGGTATCCCAAAAAATATTCTATTTCCAGGAAATATAATTAGTCTGAACCAAATTTTCTCACCATGCACATGTTTAGTATGCATATCCTTAATATTTTATTAAAATGCATACATACCCACAATATGTTCTTCTTGTGACTGAGTCACTAAGTTACTAACCACTTTTTTTGAGTAAACTATTTCCTTATTTTGTTTTCATTAATGCAATGCTGGTAATTACTTTGCATCTCCCAGAGGCTACAATCCATATTTTAGATTAGTTTTTGAGGACATCACCTTTCGGAATACGATCATACTTGGTTGACTCTTGGGTAACATGCTTATTTTACTCTTTTTTTGTTATAAAAATTACGTTTCTGGGTTTCTTTATACAGCTTATTGCTTAGGAATGTATGATTAATGTTTAATGTTTAAAACATATCAGAGAAGGCTACATTCTTCCCTCCCAGGTTCTGCATTTCTTCTGGCAAAAGTGACCACGAGCATTTATGGAACCTATGATACCTTCCCATATCTGTTTCTGAAAAAAATAAACCCAAGTCTGTTTTATTTTTGAAAGATTTTTTTTCCTCTATATGAATAATATTTGCCCAAGGCAAAGTACAAAGTGCACAACTGTCAATATTTGAAAGAAAAAAACATTTTTCATAAAAGCAAAAACTTTTTTCATAAAAGCAAGAACGCTGGTTACTGGAACATTGACCACGACTAACAAACTGTTTCCACAGCCCTGCCCTTATTGCCCCACCCAATACTAGTAGTCTAAAGATCATTAGATTAAATGTAAATTTAAATAGAGGGGCAGACTGAACCCCCTAAGCATGGTACGAAGGCCTGGCTGAGGAAGGGGGCCCGCTGCCCAACCACTCTGTCTGTGAGGCCCTGTCACACCTAAATTGAAGCGGGCCACTCGAGTCTGATGTGCAATGGTTCAGGGAGCCCATCGGGTGGCCCATGCACATAAGACCACCCAATGGGCATGTTTGATCAGGGTGATGGAGAGGGAGGGGGGGCGCCTGAGTTTTGTCATGCCTGGGGCAGCACAAAACCAGGATACACTACTGATTGTACGCCGTACTGGAGACCGTATCTCCAGAAGGATATGGATACTTTAGAAAGAGTTCAGAGAAAGGCTGCTAAACTGGTTCATGGATTGCAGGATTAAACTCACCTGGAAAGGTTAAAGGATCTTAACATGTATAGCTTGGAGGAAAGACGAGACAGGGTGGATATGATAGAAACATTTAATTACATAAAGGGAATCACCACAGTTAAGGTGGAGACTATATTTAAAAGAAGAAAAACTACCACAACAAGAGGACATAGTCTTAATGGTCTTAAATTAAAAAGCAAAGTTTTGAAAATAATAACAGGAAGTATTACTTTACTGAGAGGCTAGTGGATGCATGGAATAGCCTGAAGCTGTAGACACAGTGAGGGAGTTTAAACATGCGTGGGATAGGCATAATGTTACCATAGAAATACGATAAGACCAGGAATTAATGAAAGTATTTAGAAAATTGGGCAGGTTAGATGGACCAAATCGTTCTTATCTGCTGTCACATTCTATGTTTCTATGTTTCAAGTGTATCTGTCTATATGTGTGTTAGTGTGTGTTTATGTTTGTATGTGTATCAGTGCTTTCTATCTGTATGTGTGTCTGTGTGTGTTTCTGTGTGTCTGTGTATCCACAAGTATCAGTGTATAGGTATATGTGTATATATCTCAGCATTCAGCCTAAAGTGAGAAGTGACCAATAAAGGGGAAGAGAAAGAGCAGTAAAAAAATCTGTCCAAATATTTCCCCAAATAGATATCTGGCCAAGCCGAGCTGCCAGATGAATGAGCATCGGACATCCTGACCAAAATTTTAATATCAGGAAAAACTATTTGGCCGATTCGAACAATCCCAACATCCGTACCTTGAATTTTAAATTCATGTTGAATTCACTCAGAATTATTTTGGTCCCTGACGGTAAAAAAATCCAGTAAACATATTTGCTTATTTCCTTTTTTAATATATATTCTAATACACAGGCATAGTAAGGCATGTAATGTTTATACTATAGTCATAATTTTTTTAGAGCCTGAACTGTATCCAGGAAGGATACATCGAGATACATTGTTTTCAAGTATGCCCCTGGTCCACAAAACATTGCTACATTGATGCAATTGGTACAATAGGGTACAATAAAATACAAAAATAATATTAATACACAATATATACAAAATGTAATCATAGAACAGGTAGGACATATATAATCAACCACGAAAGGTGCATTCTGTTTCAAGAAATGTGGAGTGGGATCTCTTAAAGGGCTTTAGGCATTGGGAAGATTTGAAAGTGTGCGGGAGGTCGTTCCATAATTGCGGTGCTCTGTAGGAGAAGGAGGATCGAGCTGCTTTCTTTTTGTATTGAGGTAGACTAAATAAAGTCAAGTGTGGCTTCCTGGTGCGACTGACAGCCAGACTCTGCTTGTGTGTGTAATGGTTGTGAGTGAGTATTTTGAGTAGGCAGAGCATCTAATCGAAGATGTAGCTATACTCTGCGTTGGAGTCAATGGCTGCAGTTTGGAAAGGAGTTTGGAAAGGAGTTCACCATATAGTTCACAGTTCACCTGTGCCACCAAACACATTCTTCTCCTCAGGAACACTGGTTGAAGCATGGACTGTACATGAGTGTGTGAATGAAGGCCATTTATGATGGCCATTTACAGTAAATAAAGATCCTGGTCTGGCAATAGCTCGTAAATAGTACAAATAATGATTTGCTCATATATATTTTCAGCTGAGAGACATTAAAAAAGGTTTTGTTTTACCTCTGCTGGCATTCCTAAAACATCATGTATTAATGTTTCAGGATATTGATTAATAGTAGGCGTTTTCTGTGGTTTATTAATTAATTTTTGGTGTTCAACTCAATAAGTAAAAATTGGTTCTCTAAATGTGTTGAGAACTCTTCCCCAGAAAGATTGTGATCACTTAAGCATGACTATTTAACGTAAGTTAAAGAGTCCCTTTTTTACACGACCAATAATTGTATAAGTGTTGTCAGAAATACCAGAATGGTGAGATCATGAGATAGTGATCGCATTGGCATCATTAATTCCTCAATGGCAAATAATTACCAAACAATAGATTGCAATTTACCTTTTTATATTTTAATCAATAAACCTAATTGCAGGGATTTGCATTTTAACAAATACATTGAAGGGTAACATTCTTTTCTTCTAATACATTTTTTAAATTATGCATTCATTTAAAGTTCTCTTACAATGGTTCAGTAATCACACAGTTTAATGAAAATGAAACTACCAAATTTCTAATGACTAAGTCAGTTGACATTTCATTCTAAAATATAATATTCATGGTGGATTTGATTGTTAATTGAATCAAACTGTCATATAATTATCCCTAAATTACAATTTCTGTCTCTTTCGCTATATGTGTTATTTCGCACAAATATATCTTTGAATATGATTCTCTTCAATGATTGTCCTTCTCTGCTCTTTGTACTTTTCCCATTTCCTCTCTTGTGAACCTCAATACCATGTGCACCATTCCCTTGTGCCCTTGATCCACCTTGTATTCATTTTCTCTTTTCTAAGACATATTCATAATTTGTTTCCTCCTGTGGCCCCCAAACTCTCTGTGACTTTGTCAAGCTTAATTTTGCATGTGTGTCCTTACCTTGCACTTGTGTATACCTGGTGACCATTTGTGTACTATTTATTGCCACCCTCTGTCTACATTGTGATGCTCTATTCCTTGTGTGATTTTACTGTCCCATTTCTTTTCATCATTTAGCAATCCTGCACCCCCTCTTTTTATCTCGTAGACATATTTTTGCATCCTTTTTGGTTTAACACCCATTTGACCATTGCTCTTGCATGCTTATTCTCTGTGTGGACCTGTTTGGTTCACATGACTTTGACTTTTACAATCTCTTACATTCATCTTTCATTTGTAAAAAATTCTAGCATAGAGTCTGTCAAATAATCACTTGTTGGTAACTAAGACAAGTAGATACCGTGGATCTTTTCAGTGTTCGGTGTATGTCCAATCCTACGTTGAAGATATTTGGTGGCCTTTACATGACCTCAGTCAGAAACAACAGATTAAATACTGCAGGTACACTTCCTCTTACAAAACCAATGCACACTGGATTTTGATAAGTTCTCATTAAAAAATATTACTCTGTAACAAGTAAAATAATAATCATACGAGATGCTCCACAGAGTGAGTTAGATCAAATTTGAGGTACCACATTTCTTGCCAACTCTCTGTGAGTGTCTTCTACTCTCGGTGTTTTTTTTTTTTAATTCTTTATTTGGTGTTTAAAGAAAAAGTTGCACATGCATCGAACATTATGAAAAAAAGTAAATACATCATAAATGTATAATGTTGTGATATGTGACATATGTGATATCTCCTATAATTAGCCCATAATATGACTGTCACTAACAATATTGTCCTATCTGCCTCAGTGAATATAGTGAAACCTTTATTTGTGTGATTTCCTTCTTGGTGGAGAATATTATTTTGGATCATTTAGAACATTCCATATTTCGCTGCTCTTATTATAAAACCAGTAATTCTGCCCTTCCTACCAGGAGTTAAACCGTCCCCCAGCATTCCAGATCTGTGGAACGTCTGAGTAAGCAAGAGTTAGAAATCATTTGGAACATTTCAAGACTTCAGATGGAAAGCATTGCAGACTTAATTTAATAAGGGTAGTAAATAAACAAAGAGGACATTTACTTCTTTCAATATCAGCTCTTATCATTCCCAAATTACCCTATATAAAATAAGGTAGTATGCAAGAGGTTTCACCACCATCCATCCTGGAGAGCCTTCTCCACTGCAGCCCTGAGAGTAGACCACTGCTACCCTAATGTGGAACCCTGTTCAATGAATTTGTTATGGTGCCATCTTACCTTTGGGGATTGACCCATTCATAAATGGCTTAAGCCCAAAGTCTCCTATTCAGTGCCAGATCGCACTGCCCACTCCAACAACTTCCTGCTGGAAAACTTCAAAATAGAAGCCAAAGACAACCGTGGGCAAAGGCCCAACTGATTGGTTTAGAGCAGTCTGCTGACGCTCTCAGCCAAACAGTAGCTCTGTGTTGACAAAATAACTTGAGAAACGTGTTTAATATATTTTTTAAAATCGATCTAAACACAACATGTCTTTATTTTGTGCAGTTATGTTCTCACTATGTCCCGCCTGTTTCAGATATATCTTACGATCATTTTATTTTGTAACGAAGAGATTGACAGTAAGAACAACTCTCATTAACAGATAATTACAGACAATTACAGTAAATCCAGCTAGCATGTTTACAATGGCGATTGTTTAAAAATAAGAATAACAAAATATCCACCCATCACAAAGAAATCTACAGTCACTGACAGAAATAAACAGAAGTTTTCATTTACAGTCAGTAAAACAGGAAATGGAATCTCATAGTCTCGCTGGTTTGAAAAAAAATGATTATGATTGCAGTTGAAAATAAAGTCATTTCGGTGACAGGTGGAAACATCTTACATCTGGACCAAATAGTGCTTTTTATAATGGTGCTTTTTATAATAGTGCTTTTTTTAACTAGTTTCTTTTTCTTTTCATTACATGGGATGTTAAAACACAAGCTGCTGGGTCCTGTAATATCAAAGCTTCCCAAGAACGCCTGTTTGTCAAACTTTCCACACCTACACAATTCATTAAATCTGTTTTGAAGATTTTAATCTTTGCTCTCAACGCTGCACTTCTGAATACTAAGAATTGAAATGAAAGCTAAATAATGTGTACTTTTATTTAATAATACACAAGTGAGGTGGTTTTATGCATAAACTGTTGTCTTTTGTTTTGGAACCTGGATGAATATTCTATATTTGTAATTTTTTTTTTTTAGACTCAAAATTTTTTATTTTGTAATAGTAAAAAATAAGAGGGATACAGAAAGAAGAAAGAAGGGGTAGGGGGTGCACAAAATTCCACCGAATCATTCCAGTATAATATGTGGCATTTTACAGTGTGGAACAGCACATCAGCAATGCTTACATGTTACTTTTTTTTTTTTTTTCCTTATATACAATGATGACATTTGTGCGAGGGGGGAGGGAGGGGGGGGTACAGAAAGAAGAAGTGGGGTCAGGGGTAGGGATATCAGGGTTTACAGTAATATAGCTTGGCACACAATACAGAGTAATTATGCTTACGAATACCCCATATATTAAGCAGAGCAAGTGGTGCAGAGTGTGCAATACAGAACCTTTGATGTGTGTGTTGCGCTGTATGCAAATACAAATCCAGGTCGTCGTCCTACGAGTGATGGTTGATGCCTAGTATAGCGTGTAGTGCTTGGGACATACCTTGTATTCCGCTACATTGTTGTGTATCAAATGTGAATCCATTGTTCGAGTATAGAGGTGTAGAGGTGTAGCATAGGGGTGTGTCTATGGGTAGAACAAAATGTCATGTGGTCCCGTTATCCTTATTGGATGCCCACTCTAAGTACCTACTAACATATGCCATATGGAGTATGTGAGTCGCTTCTCACCCTAAAAATAAGGGCTGTGGTGTGCCTTTCTACAAGGTGCTTCGGTACCCTGGGAGTTAAATCTTGGGGGTATGCTTTGGAGTGTTGTGGTGTGCCTTTCTACAAGGTGCTTCGGTACCCTGGGAGTTAAATCTTGGGGGTATGCCTTGGAGTGTTGTGGGACCGTTTGAGAAGCAGCTTATTTCATGTTAACTCACTTGCTAGCCATGATTGTGCTAGCGGCAGCTCAAGTTGTGGACATGGTACTCATTATTGTCAGTTGCCCCCTTACCAAATCTCCGTGCTGCATCGGGCTTCAGATAGTTCAAGGGGGTTGGTAGGTAGGACTCCTGTGGGAGACATAGGTTCAGTAATCTATGAATTGTAAGGTCCTGTTAGGAAAGGCCACGAGCCCTGGATGCAGTCAAGTGTGGAGAGGGGAGGGAGAGCCTCCAGCATTCATACATTGGGTCCACCCATAGTGCGACACGGAGATGGGTTTACATGATTCGGGCGGCATCCTATTTTATTACAAGCTTAGGTTGTACCTGGAATTATAGTAATGCCGTAATTGTGTAGCTCTTAGTCAGAAGTTGAGGATGTTGGGCTGTTAAGGGGCCCTCCCTGGTGGACCAAGGGGGTTGGGTGTGTACGTTGCCCCTCCCAGTATGTGACCCATGGGGTCCAGGTTGATAAGACATTTAGCCTGTGTGTCACCGTTTGAGCGGAGAAACACTCATGAGTGTAGTACTGGTGAATTTTGGCCATGAGTAAGGTCCCAGAGGGGCAGTTTGTCTGCTTCCAATGGTTTGCGATTAGGTTTCTCACTGCTAAAGCCGTGAGCGCCATGATGGTTTTAACTCGTTTCGGTGTTAAGCTGGGGTATTTTAAGAATATACCTGCTTGCATGTCTAGAGGTGGCCTAGTGATACCTATAGTATGCAGGATATTTTGTGCCTCCTGCCAGAGCGGCCGGATACGGGGGCATGACCACCAAATGTGCAACATCGTGCCACTATCTATTCCACACCTCCAACAGAACGGGGGGACCGTTTTGTACATTTTGTGAAGTCTCTGGGGCGTCAGGTACCACCTATACACTAGTTTTTTATGCGCTTCAATATGAGAATAGCATTGTGTGAGTCCTTTGAGTGCATTAAGAGACTGCAGAATTTCCGTGTTAGAGATCGTGTCACATTCCATGAGCCACTGTGTCATAAATGTAGGGGGCGGAGGCGGTGATGTGCGCAGTAGGGATCTGTAGCAAGAGGTAAGAGATTTAGGTTTGGATGGGGCCTGCCAGCATCTATCATATAAAGCCTCCAGGTCCCTCGTGTCTGCGCTATGCAGTGCAGTATCCGGCGTGACATGGGTGGGTATGATGCTCTTGAGTTGCATGTACATGAATACTGAGGAATTCGGTAGATGGTATTCCCTTTGGAGGTCTGGAAAGGGCTTGATGTGGTTCATGTGCAGGACCTGGTTGAGGGTGGTTATACCTAGTTTGCCCCAGGAGTGTAGCGAGAGCCAAGGTGAAACCGCTTTCATGGCTGTCAGCGGGGAGCGTGGGTGGTATTTATGAGGTGCGTGATGTTTTTGACGTATTGCGTCCCAATGGTGTAGGGTTAGTGCCGTAGTTGGCAAAAATGTTGCGTTTTTGGGGCGTAATGATTTCGGTGTCCAGAGTATGTTAATTAGCAAGGTGCCAGCCAACTGGTCTGCCTCCATGTCCACCCATTGGAAAACCCCTTTTGAGGTGTGAAGTTTCACTGCCGCCTCTAAGACGGCTGCCTTATAATATGTGTGGATATCCGGAAGGCCAACCCCTCCCTCCATATGGTGATTCTGAAGGAAACGGTGAGAGATTCTTGGTTTGTGGGCATCCCAAATATAAGAGGAAAGCACTTTTTGGAGTGATTTGAAAAACAATGGAGGTGCCCGTAGGTGTAGGAGGCGGAAAACGTACAGCAGTTTGGGGAGGAGAATCATTTTTACTGTATTGATTCTGCCTAACCATGACAATTTAACTGGTTTCCACCTCAGGCACTCAGCTTTGCATAAGTTAAGGAGTGGTTTGTAGTTATACTGGAATATTTGCTCAGTCGTGGACGCGATTTTGACCCCGAGGCAGGTGATATAGTCTGACCTCCAGTCAAAGTCGTATGTGCTGCTAAGTTCAAGAGTTAGGTCTCTAGGAAGGCTTATAGGCAGTGCTTGGGTTTTTGTTTGGTTTAATTTGTAGTATGTCAGGTCACCGTATTGTTGTAAGAGTGATATCAGTGCGGGCAGGGACGAAGGCACGTCGCTTAATGTTAAGAGGATGTCATCCGCAAACATGGACAATTTATATTCAGATTTACCTACCTTTATGCCCTTAATTGCAGGTTGACGTCTAATAATATGTGCCAGTGGCTCTAATGACAGGACAAATAGTAGCGGGGATAAGGGGCATCCCTGGCGAGTTCCATTTGTTATTTTGAATGGGGTGGAGAGGAAACCTGCATTGGAGACTTGAGCTGTCGGGGCATTGTAAAGTGCCATGATACCTTGGATTATGGGCGTAGTGAAACCAAACGCTCGTAAGACATGTTGCATATAGTTCCAATTGAGCCGGTCGAAGGCCTTCTCCGCATCTAGTGCTAAGAGAAGGCCCTGTCCGCCTCCTGTGTGTAAGTGGGATAAGATGTTCAGGATCTTCCTGGTGTTGTCCGAGCCCTGTCTCGTTTTGACAAAGCCGGACTGGTCATTATGTATTAACGTAGGGAGAATGTAGGATAGACGGTTGGCTATGAGTTTAGCGTAGAGTTTGACGTCTACATTTAATAAGGATATGGGTCTAAAATTTTGGCATTGTGTTTGAGGTTTACCTGGTTTTGGGAGAGTGGAGATGTGGGCCTTTAGCATTTCGGGGGGTAAAGTTCCCCGCGAGTAGCAGTGGTTGAATAGTGTGGATAAGTGTGGTGATAAGACAGACGCAAAGGTTTGGTAATAAAGGTTGGTGTATCCATCTGGGCCAGGTGCTTTGTGTTTGGGAAGCTTCTTAATTGTTGCGTCTATCTCTTGGGTAGTAAATGGGGCGGTAAGAGAGGCTATGTTGTCTGGGGAGAGTTTGGGTAAAGCAGTTTGTGCTAAGAAGTCAAGAATGTCTTGTGTGGCTGGCGGTTCTATCTTGGGGTCATCTTTGAGATTGTAGAGCTCGCCGTAGTAGGCTGCAAATGCATCTACGATGTTTTGAGGGTTGGTGAGTTTTTGTTTTGTCGCTGTGGTAATGTATGCTATCCTGGAGTGGGCTGTTCGAGCTCTAAGTCGCGCTGCTAACAATGCTCCCGCTCTATTTCCTTGCGAGAAAAAATTATGCTTGTAGCGTTGAAGTATGTGGGTAGTTTTGACCAGCTCCATGTTTCTGAGGTCTGCATGCAATATAGAGAGTTCATGACTCCGTGTGTGTGTGGGACTTGTTTTATTTTTGTGTGTAAGGTCAGTGATCTTGGCGATTAAAGTGGTATAATCTTTAAGTCTCTGCTTTTTGGCGTAGCTCCCTGCTCTTATCAGAAGGCCTCTTATTACCGCTTTGTGCGCGAGCCAGACAGTGGTCAGGTCTACGTCGGGGGTCAGGTTCGTTTCAAAGTAATCAGTAAGATCCGCCTTGATTTGGTCTACAATTTTAGGGTCACGGAGCAGGGAGTCATTCAGCCTCCATGCTCCCTTGCCCGCAGTGGCACATCTTTCTGAAAGGGTTAGGGTGATTGGGGCATGGTCTGACCAGGTTACCAGACCTATTGTCGTCTTTTGGACTGTTTGCATGAGCGTGGCTGGGATTAAGAACCTGTCAATTCTAGTATATGTATTATGTGCTAGGGAATGGAAGGTGTAGTCTCTCTCCAACGGGTGGAGGACCCTCCAAGGATCTAGGAAATTGTGTTGGAGAATTTGTTCGCACAGCAGTGATGATGTTTTGTGTGATCTACGCGCGGATGCCTTGGTTAAGCCGTCGGTGGAAGTGGAATCTAGAGAACAATCCAGGAGAAAATTTGTATCTCCTCCGATTACTGTAGTCCCAAATCTATGTGCACTCGCTAGGGCGAAGATTTTGTCCGCAAATTCCACTTGATTAGTGTGTGGGCCATAAATGTTGATGAGTGTGTAAGGTTCGTTGTTTATATAGCATTGGAGTAATAAATATCTGCCGTGTTTGTCACCTGATTTCTTAAGTAGCGAGAAGGCTACCCCTTTCCCAATCAGAATCGATACCCCTCGTTTTTTCTTTTTGTAACATGAATGGAAATCATGGGGGTATGCTGTAGAGCAGAATTTGGGACGTGCACCCCACTTAAAATGGGTCTCTTGGAAGAAGGCGACCTGAGCTTTGTGCTTTTTTGCTTCTTCCAGTGCTAGTCTCCGCTTATGAGGTGAATTTAGGCCTTTCGTGTTCAGGGATAGTATATTAAGTGTCATTGAGATGAAGGAATGGTTGTTGTGTCAATGACTGATGGGGATAGAGTCGACAGCGGGGGACAACCAATGTCCCTGAAATAGAGCGTGGTGCGGTATATCGGTGTGTCTCTGCATGTTGCGATGAGGGTGGGCCGTATGGGAATCGCAACATCCTCCAGCAGACAAGCTGGGCATATGTGACCTGTACTAGCAGTGTACGTTTGTATTTGTGGTATTGATACATATTGCTCGCAATTATAGAGGCAGTCATTGTCAGTGTATTACATGTTAGCCAAGCCTCTCCAGCAGCGTGTGGTAATTGTTTGTGGGAAAAGGAGTAGGGAAGGGGGTAACAGAAATATAACAGGTATTGAAACATATTAATATAAAAAACTATATACAAAAAACCGCCGGTTGGGGTGCTCTGGGGCATAGGCGGTAGTGAAAAAGCTCTGGTGAGCCTAGTGGGGCAGTGGGAAGTGACAGATCCTACAACCCTGGTGTATTAGACAGTGTGAGACAATCGCTTTTTCCTTTGTTTTCTTTTTTTTTTTTTTTGTATTGTATTGTTTCTTTTGTCTTTTTTTTTTTCCTTTTATTGTGTTTTTTTCTTTTCTCTTTTGACTGTGCGAGGCAAGGTGATCCCATGGGCAGCATGGGTCGGAAAGTGGCATGGCCCAAGCGACACGGCCCAAGCTTCCCCCTGTGTGGAGCATGCAAGGCAGGTGCAATACAGCAACCACCTCAGCGGCGCCAGTGGTGGGGGACACGTGTTTCAAGAGCGTATGGGCAGGCATAAAGCATATCCAGATACATCAGGCAACATATGTTACGGAGTCCCCTATAACGCGCTACAATTCAGTCTCCCCATCCTTGGCGCATCGCCGCCACGGCTGGGCCCAACCCAAGGGCCCCGGCATGGCGGCAAGGCCCAGCCCCGCTCCTTCCGAAATACCGGGAAGTAAGGTGCGGCTGAGAGGAAAAGAGCGCGAGACCTATACAAATTTAACAGACAGTGTACGTTAGGGAGCCCTAGAGGTTGCCCAAAACTCCGATCCCGCCACATCCGGTGCATCGCTGCCGTGGCCGGGCCCAGGCCAAGGGCCCCGGCACGGCAGCAAGGCCCAGCCTCCGGCATTTACTTAAAAAAAAAACACTGAATAATAAATTCACAGCAAGGGGAAAAAAGCATGGGATATACATAGATACATAGATACTCCATGGGGTTTGCGTTAGAGAGTCTTGGGGATTACACAGAGATTTAACCTCAGTATACACAGTGCGTCACCACCGTGGCTGGGCCCACGACAGGGGCCCCGGCACGGCAGCAAGGCTAAGCATCAAAATTTTCCCAACAGTAATCACAAAAACAAAACAAAACACAACAAAAAAACAAAAGCGTTAGTGTGATGAGAAAAATTAGCCAGACATGAGATCAGAGGGCGTGAGGGGGAAAAACACAGACCGTGATCTCAGAGGGCATGTACATCGGGCCAGTGCGCCCAATTATGATAGAAAAAAGGGGAACCGTTCAGTTCACTTATCTGCCGACACCATGTTCCAATCTGTGGAGACCTTCTTCGGGGACCGTGATCTCTGCGGTTTCGCCTGGGCAGCCTGTCCAGGCGCTTGCGATAGGGCAATGTTCCATTCTTGCAGGAGCTTCATGCCTTCCTCGACAGAGGTGATATGACGGTCAGCTCCATTGCGGCGGAGAGTCAGGCGGGCTGGGAACCCCCATCTGTATAGGACATCGGCGTCTCTCAGGGATTTGGTGATGCAGGCAAACTCCTTTCGCTTCAGCAAAGTTGCGGCGGACAAATCTGTGAAAAGGAGTACGCCTGTGAATCCTTCCGGTTGAGACTTTGTGTTTCTCGCGGCTCGCATCACTCTGTCCTTGCTGGTGTAATAATGGAATTTCGCAATGGTGTCTCGAGGGACCGAAGCCGGGAGGGATTTCGGCTTTGGTAGGCGATGTATGCGGTCGAGGAGGCAGTCCTGGAGCGACAGATCAGGGACCAAGGCCTGGAACAGACGGACAGCGTAGGCTGACAAGTCTTGAGGGAGGACCTCTTCAGGGATGCCGCGGAGGCGGATGTTGCTCCGTCTGTCCCTATCCTCATGGTCCGCAACTTTGTCGGTGAGGCGATCTAATTTGGCCCCCAGCTCTGCATAGGCATCCGCCAGAGTATTATGGGCGGAGATGAGTTCCTCCGTCTTGTCTTCAAGGTGCGCCGTTCTATCACCGAGCGCCTGAATCTCCGTTTTTATGTCTCGTGACATCTTTGTCATATCGGCCTGGAGAGATGCTTGCAGGGCCTTGAGCATCTTATGGATGGATAGATCGGTTGCGGGTGTCGCCGTTGGCTCCGATATTGAGGTGAGGTCGCTGTGGTCCGAATACGTGGAAGGTGAGTTTGGCGCGCCGGCGCCATCTTGGGCCTGTGCGCGTGGCGGTGTCAACGCCGAAACTTGCAGTGCCATCCGTTTGTGTTTTATTTTCTTGGCAGACCTGGATGCCATGGTACTCACAGGTATTGCTGTACTTTTTTTTGCGGGAGTCTGGGGAGCTCACTGCTATTAAAATCGCTGTGCAGGGTTGATGTCTCACGGAGCTAACAGCTCATGCGACCATTCCGTTGAGCTGTCCTGTGACTTCTCTTGTAATTTTTTTTATTGAAAAACTATAGTGTTGAATACTAACCAATACTTTAACTACATTCTTTATCATTAAAGGATCACTATAGTGTCAAGAAAACATACTCGTTTTCCTGGCACTATAGTGCCCTGAGGGTGCCCCCACCCTCAGGGTCCCACTCCTGCCGGGCTGGATGGAGAGGAAGGGGTTAAACACTTACCTTTTTCCAGCGCCGGGCTCCCTCGGCGCTGGGGACTCTCCTCCTCCTTTCCCCGTCATTGACTGAATGCGCATGCGTGGCAAGAGTCTCATAGGAAAGCATTCTCAGTGCTTTCCTATGGACTCTGGCGTCTTCTCACTGTGAAAATCACAGTGAGAAGTGCGGAAGCGCCTCTAGCGGCTGTCAATGAGACAGCCACTAGAGGCTGGATTAACCCTAAAGTAAACATAGCAGTTTCTCTGCTAGGTGGACCTGGCACCCAGACCACTTCATTAAGCTGAAGTGGTCTGGGTGCCTATAGTGATCCTTTAACCCCTTAAGGCCCAAACTTCTGGAATAAAAGGGAATCATGACATGTCACACTTAAGGGGTTAAACTTGGACTTCAGTTGACATTTTGTCTAGTTCTTTCGACCAACCAGCTGTGGTGAAATAACTACAGACAATTGTGACGAGACCAATCTCGCCACTGTGCATTGGAGGAGCCTGGTTGCCCACCTACTGCCTTTAGATTATGGCCCCCATGTTGAAACGCTTGATTTTCCCCTGCAAAGACACGAAAGCCGGGTCATTCGGTACTTGCCCTATTTGAACAGTGATACCCCAGATAGCTATGCCATGGAGCCCATTCATATAATGAAAGACTATGTGAAAGAATTTGGCTCCATGGCAATTGAACTGTATGTATGTGATCTGAGCGCCATTCAGTAATAATGTGCGCTCAGATCTAAGCTATCTGGGGATATGTTGAATGTACCTGTTTTATGCAATAGCTGCACAGTTATATATTTTTATGTATTTTATTGTCTTTTGCTAACATGTGTTCAATGGAGTTTTGCCTCTGTCCTTGGAGATAATTGGATTACTTCCCAATTATCTCCAGGACAGAAGACTCTGTGGAACTGGTTTTGGGCAGAAAAGCCATGCTTCATTTGGTCACAAAGGACTTCGATCTATCTTTTGAACCACTGGACCAATTTGGATGATTTTGACATATGTATTTGGAGTATATTTGGAGTATGCTGATTCTGAAAATGTAAGTTTTATGTGAATGTGATGTATACTTTTAAAGTTATGAATAATGTGGGACAACTGTATTTCTCTGCCTGTGATAATTACAATAACCCATTGTGTAAGGTAATTGTATCACAGGCAGAGGGGAGGATTTTGTGTGGGAGTGTCTGAGTGTATTGTACGTGTTTATTGGTTGTTTTACAAAACCCTGTGGGTGGTACTAATGTGTAAGAATGTGTATATAAGAACAATAAACCCACAGCTTTGTCAGATCACTGCTTGACCCTCAACACGGAGCTTTGTCTCGTTCTTGGGGGGATTTATTGTATGCTATTCCAGTTCGACTGCTAGGAGTGGAAACCTTTCGTATGGTTTTTCCTATTCGGCTGTTTACAGCATTCGTATGGTTCCGGTTCGGCTGTTTACGGCATTCATATGGTTTCCTGTTCTGGTGATTGGTGTCTTCAGTAGCTGCCTGTATATCTGGAAGGGAATATCTCCTAAACGGCTGTTAACCCCTTTTATGCCTGGAGGTCCCTTTACAACAATTTTCAAGATTCCACTCTTTTGGTTTAAATTTTGCAAGTCAATTGTCAATCTACTACACTCTGCTTCTTATTGAATAGATCTCTTAGAACCAGAGAGAAGAGCTGACACTGCGGCCCATTAGGGCATAGATCTCACTCACCGTGAGCTATGTTCTATTTATAATAGATCAGTAAATACCTAACAGTTCACTACAGAAAGAGCCATGGAACTAACAGCAAGTGCAGGAACTTCCATATATGAAAAGATTTTTAATATGTAAAAAAAAAATTGTAGACCAGAGGTTGGCAACCTTGGTACACCAGTAGGTGTGGACTGCATTTCCAATAAACTCTTACAGCAATAAAGCATCAATGGAGATATAGTCCACAACATCTGAAGTACCAAAGATTGCCACCCATGATTTAGGCACAGGACCACTACAGTTTAATCTAGTGGTTCTGGGGCGAAGAGCCTGTCCCAGCGCTGTTACCTAACACCACCTCTAGTGGCAGTCACCCAGACAGGTCTTCCTGGAGGTAAAACATCTCTGATGAGATGCTGACTGGCGCAGTGCAGCGATTGCCGCATATGCCTAAAAAATGCTTCCATATGGGCTGAGATAATAAGCACTGACGCATGCTTGAATCTTTAACACTACAGTGCTCCTTTAAGTTAATTGTTTTGCATATATATTTTGCATTCTATATTCTGTATCTGTATTATCTATATACTGTATGAAGAAAAGGAAGGATATCCCTTTAAGTCTTGGTCAGGAACCTACATGTTTTTCCTTTGAAGCTTTGCCAATAGATAATCTTCATTTAAAGGGAAGATCCAGCCTGCATATTACTCACAATATTTTAAAGCATTATGTATAAAATGCATAAAGAAAGGGGAAGGATGGCTGTTTGGGTGTCATTATTCTGAAGAAAAGCATTTTATTTGTAAAACTAAAGAGATTTGAACAGGGAGAGCAGTCTATCGTGAATAAAAAGCCATAACCGATCAAATATTAATTTGTATTGGAAATCACATAGTGTTCCTCTGAAGCTGATCTTTACTGATATTATAGTAGCATTTCTTGTATTTATGTCTCCATCTAAATGGACACTCCACTGTCCAAACAATAAAAAAAAATTAAATCACTGTTTTGTAGATATTCCCCAATGAAAACATTTTAAAATGCATTTTTCCATTGGGGGTTTATTGAAACCTACCTTGCAAAAGCATCAGGTCTCTTGCCTGCTGCCTTTGCAAGCCCTCCCCTTCTAACCCCGCCCAGACTTTCTGTGGTTGTCCAATCACAGACTTCCCAGTGCAGCTCAATGAGAAGTCTTTGCAAGGCAGGTGCTCTGGGCAATTAGTCACTCTACAGTTTATCTAGACTACGCTAAGGAAACCAGGAAGTAACAGGAACAGTTGTGTAATTGACAGGCAAGGGGGTGTAAAATGCAAATTCTGTTTACATTTACATTTCTTATCTCCTGCCTTTGTTAATAATCTTCTAGATCCTGCCTCTTGTGTGCCATTAAAGTTCAATTTACAGAGCAGAAGATAAACATTTTCAAAGTAAGTTAACATCTGATTGAAGATGAAACCATTTTTCATGCAGGCTGTGTAACTCACAGTCAGGGTAGGCATGACTAGAGCTAGATTGGACAGAAACAAAAAATGATTAACTCCTAAATAACAGAGAACTGACAAGTGAGACTGCAAGGGCATGATCTATACACTAAAACTACTTAATTAAGCTAAAGTTGTTTTAGTGACTATAGTGCCCCTTTAACTCTGGTAATGTAATAGAGGTTCTCTCATTGACAACTATAGGGATATCAATTTAAAAGCTTACCTCTTGTAATAGAATATTTAGCTATTCAGAGCATGCAAAGAAAAGAGAACAAGGCAGACCATATTAACTTTTTATTTATTTACAAATTCTCCAGCTTATTTACTATTATCCCTGTGCTTCTTGCTTCTCAAATTATGGTCACATTCCACATTGTATATATGCAGTGGCATACTAAGTGGGGGTCAGTCTGCCCCAAGTGTCTATGATTAGAGAGGTGCAAATTGCCGGCATACCTTCATGTGTCACAAAGTAGAATCGCAGGGTGACCGGCAGAAGGGAAAGTGCTCCCCTTCTTCTGATCACAGCATGTAGCGTGGCCGAGCAGGCAGAGAAAGGTAGAGCAGCTCCTGTTCCTCTGCCTGGTCTGGCAGGAAATGCACTCAGAGAGTACAGACTGGCCACACTACACAGGTGGTACAGGAGGAGCTGGGGGAGGGAAAATGGGACACATGGAGAGGTTGTGGAGGGGAGGCATAGGACACATTGAAGCCCTGGGAAGGGGGGGGGGAATAGAATACATGGAGAGGCTGGGGGGGAAATGGACACATTGAGAGGCTGTGGAGGGGAGGCATAGGACACATAGAGAGCCTGGGGATGGGGGGAACAGGATACATGGAGAGACTGGGGGGGAAATGGACACATTGAGAGGCTGTGGAGGAGAGGCATAGGACACATAGAGAGCCTGGGGATGGAGTAACAGGATACATGGAGAGACTGGGGGGGGGGAATGGGACACATGGAGAGGCTGTGGAGGAGAGGCATAGGACACATAGAGAGCCTGGGGATGGGGGGTGAACAGGACACATGGAGAGGCTGAGGAGGATGGGACACATGGAAAGACTGGGGAGGCGGCTAATGAGAAACAGGGTGAGGCTGGGAAGAGGGACACCCATGACCCATTAGACTCTGTATTAGTCTCTAACGGGACTCTTTCCAAAGCACAGTTTACATTTTAAAGTTGGGGGAGAGTAGGAGGGTGCCAAAACAGGGTCCGCTCCACGTGCCAAATGCTCTGCATATATGTTACTGCTTTGATTATCTCTATGTTGTTTGGCTGAATGCAACAATCAGGGTCATATTTACTTCTTTGACCCATATAGGTAACAATATCAACCCCTCCTCCACATGACCCCCCCCCCAAAAAAAAAAAAAATGATATATATATAGAAAATAAATAAACTGCTAAATGAAAAGAAGTTAATAGAACTGAAGAGAAAATGTTGTAAATAATGTATAAACCATGCACAACATTCATCATAAAAAAACAGAATTTAATATAATTTACTGCATAAACAGCTCACATCTTTAAACCGATTTATGTCTAAATATGAAATGATGCCAAATTTTGCAATTTTATGATTTGACATTTTCTTTTTCTAAATGTCAACACATTATTCGATTGTACTTGAAGTAGTTGCAAGAGAACCAATATTATATTCCTAGTGAGATTTACACCACAAACAGGTGACAATTTCAGAACATCTTTTGAAAAAGAAAATAAAAACTGAGAATTGAAAGTAACATGTGATTGATTGTAAGCCCAAGAAAATGAAGCACAAAACCATTAAGGAATAGAAATATTAGAAAAACGAACATAAAAAAATAAATCCGAAAGCCAGTTTATGACAATTTGTTCACACTTCTACAAATGAAACCAAGATGGTTTCATTTCAGCACAGAGAGTGTCGGAATCATTGAACACAAGGCTCAACTTCAACTTGATATGCCCCTGAGTATTGAAATGCAAATAAAAAAATAAAATGAAAAAAATAAAAAATCTCAAAGTAAATTCCAGTCGTGCATCAAAAACTAAAAATTACGATTGACCCTAAAATGATGATTTTATTTCTCCCTGAAAGAACATGTAATTATTACTAATAGCCATATTAATTATTAAACTATGTATGCATATTTCTACCTATCTAAATGTTAATTACAAAATATAACCGGCAATATTTCAGTCCTATAAATCTCAGACTTTTGTCAAGATATTGAATAAATATATATATATATGGTTCTTTGTTGTACTCATTTGCATATGCCCACCCAGAGTCCCTTGCAGTAGTAACAGCACTGCTAATCTGGGATTTCTCTGGGAAAAGCCAGTCTTCTGGCTTGTTTGATGTGCGCAGATCTCTGTTTAACAATGTATTTACTATATGGAGAAAGAGATACTCTGAGTATTTGCAAGACAAATGTTGCATTTCAGAAGAGTTTAGTGATGCCTCTGCTTAGTTAGACATTGCAGGTATGGCTTCGACTAAATCTTAAATGACACTCCATTATTTAAATGTATATTTTTTTAAATCACATTTTAGTATATATAGTACAATGAAAACATGTAGGCATTTAATTATGCATCTTTTTCATTGGGGGTTTATCTCAAACAGCTTGCAAAAGCTACCTATCTCTTGTTCGTAGCATTTGAAAGCCCTCCCCTTATAACCCAGCCCAGACTTCAGTGGCTGTCCAATCACAGACTTCCTAATGCAGCTCAACGGAAAGTCTTTGCAAGGCAGGTGCTCTGGGAAATTGCGCGCCTCTTGAGTTAAGTTCCACTGAACTAATAAAACCAGGATGTAACAGGACCGATTGTGTGATTGATTGATAGCTGGGGGTGTAACAATGTTGAGTCACAAAAATGCCAATGTCTATGGAAATCTACACTTTTTGCAAAGTGAAAAAGAGGCCTCACTTTTTGCACATAGAGCACTTCAGCAAACAGAAGCTTTAGGGGTCTGGAGTAACCCTTTAAATAATATATGTTCTACATTAAAGTTTGGGTAGGGTGTACTTTTGGAAATGAATTTGACCTATTATATATAAGGAAAATTAAGCAACATTTACATTGTATACACAGAACAATACTAAAGATAAACATTAACTTAATAGAGCCCTTAGACATCCAGTGTAGTATTCAGCACCCATACCTGCGAGCTTAGTACTAGTGTGTCCAATGCATTACACACTCATTCCCTATCACTATGGTTGTAAAACTTAGACTGTAGAACATGGTATTATGATGCTAATTGGTGCCCATAAGCAATAAAGGCCTCAATTAAATATTTTTGAAAAGACTTGTCAAATGATTTAAAGGGACACTATAGTCACCCAGACCACTTCAGCTCAATGAAGTGGTCTGGTTGCCAGGTCCCCCAGGTTTTAACCCTTCAGATGTAAACATAGTAGTTTCAGAGAAACTACTATGTTTACATTGCAGGGTTAATCCAGCCTCTAGTGGCTGTCTTCCTGACGGCCGCTAGAGGCGCTTCTGCGACGCTGGATGCGAAAATCGCATTCAGCATGCAGAACGTCCATGGGAAAGCATTGAAAAATGCTTTCCTATGAACTGTTTGAATGCGCATGTGGATCTTGCCGCACATGCGCATTCCGCTCCACTCAGGAGCCGACGTCAGAGGGGGAGGAGAGGTCACCAGCGCCGGGGAGCCCAGCGCTGGATAAAGGTAAGTGGCTGAAGGGATTTTAACCCGGTCAGCCGAGCAGAAGGGGGGCTCTGATGGTGTGGGGGACCTAAGGGTTATATAGTGTCAGGAAAATGAGTTTGTTTTCCTGACACTATAGTGATCCTTTAATATTTTTGGATACACTTTTAAAATTACGTTTTCAAAATACTAAAATATAAAAAAATAGATATCAGATATCAAACAAATATATAAATATGTTGAATATTAAAATTTTTTTTTAAATATTAAATAATTTTAAATGCTGATCCAAAAATAGTCAATCAAAGCCAAAGTTTGATGTTTATCAATATGGTTGATTCTAAATTTTTGAGAGGACTTCAGGTATTCAGTCTTTATATGTGTCTCATTTCACGTCGTTGTGTGCAGAATTTTCAATTTATAGTAGCTCCTGTTTCACATGATTTTGGAGAACTTACTTCAATCTTTCCCCAGAAAGGGATTCCATTTGATGTATCATGGACCTGTAAGAATTTTGTCTGCATCCATTTGGTAGTAGATGGTGAGTTCTTACAGACGTGCACCACTGCCGGGTGACCATCTCACAGTGTGCAGTTGCTCCAAATTATATTATATATATATATATATATATATATATATATATATATATATATATATATATATATATCTTTGTATTTATTACTATACAGCCCTAGTCACACCTCTCTGCACTGTGACTTACACATCCTTCTTAAAATCTTCCTGTAAAGTCTCTGTGGCAAATATGCCTATGCCACGAGCTCCTGGAGGAGCCTGCTAACTAGCCTCCTGCCCAAGGACTATGTGCCACGTAACCGACCCATAAACTACTTTGCCTGCCCTATATTTAACCTTGTAACTTTCCAAGACACCATAAAACCTGTACATGGGGGGGTACTGTTCTACTCAGCTGACTTCGCTGAACACAAATATTAGTGTTTAAAAACAGTAAAATGTATCACAACGAGGATATCGTCATTGAAAGTGCAATTTTTTGCATTTTTTTCACACACAAATGTCACTTTCACTGACGATATCATTGTTGTGATACGTTTTACTGTATTGGAAACACTAATATTTGTGTTCAACGAAGTCTCCCGATCATAACAGTGCCCCCATGTACAGGTTTTATGGTGTTTTCAAAAGTTACAGAGTCAAATATAAGGCTTGCGTTTCAGTTTTTTCACATCGAAATTTGCCAGTTTGGTTATGTTGCCTTTGAGACCGTATGGTAGCCCAGGAATGAGAATTACCCCCATGATGGCATACCATTTACAAAAGTAGGCAACACAAGGTATTGCAAGTAGGGTATGTCCAGTTTTTTTAGTAGCCATTAAGTCACAAACACTGGCCAAAATTAGCGTTAAAATAGTTTTTTTGCAATTTTCACACACAAACAAAAATCAACACTAATTTTGGCCAGTGTTTGTGACTAAGTGGCTACTAAAAAAGACTGGACACACCCCATTTTTAATACCTTGGGTTGTTTACTTTTGCAAATGGTATGCCATCATGGGGGTAATTCTCATTCCTGGGCTACCATTTGGTCTGAAAAGCAACCAGTTTGGCAAATTGCAATGTGTATAAACTGAAAAATGTAACGTGCTATATTTTACCCTGCAACTTTCCAAAACACCATAAAACCAGTACATTTTGGGGTACTGTTTTACTCGTGAGACATCGCTGAATACAAATATGTGTATTTAATTGCAGTAACAACTAACAGTATTATAACATTCAAAGTTAAAATGCCACGCAGAACTAAACAAAATTACATTTCTTAATTTCTCAATTTGTTTTATGTTTTATTCATATTAAATTATGTTTTAAATATTTTTATTGTTTTCACTATATAAACGCATATATCGAACTGATTTGTAGTCAAGCAAGTAGCTGCCCACGCAGGGGCATAAGCATCAGTAGTTAATACAGATAATCGCCTACGCAGAGGTTCGTAAATCCAACAGCACGTATAACGGTTCATGTATTTTAAAGCAGATAGTCGCCTACTTGAAGGCGTGTGTGACTAAACATTTTGAATTCTCACGTTCAAGTACTATGTGTTTGCCTATGTTAACGTGTCTTAATTGCTGTATGATGCCTTTAAGGATGCGGTATTAAGTGACATTAATCTAACGCCTGATGGGGCAACGTGACCGCAATACTTAAGTAAAGCAATTTTAGGTTAGGTATAAATGGTAAGGGTAATGCAATGATCAAGCGTTTCAAAATTATAATAGGGAGCCATGTAATGTTGTCTAGTTCGACCTTAACTGGCAATGCTGTTGCATTCTCATTAGGCTTGGGTGAAGTTTTTAACAGTGCAGCTTATGTACTTTGAGTTGTTCAACGAGACCATGAATAACTAGCTATATTAATAACATCTGAGAGGACTCATATATAACTGCTAAATCAATATTATCTGCTCCGCATGGGATTATGCAATACATACAGGCAAGTGTTCCGCCATAACAAACTTTAAAACTTGTATGATAAAAGCGGTGCCTTCGTCTGGCATCATGAGGCTATAGTAAATACTAGCTCATTAACTTGATAAGCCCTAACAAAACAGGGTCAAAGTATGAACACATATGAACATATAAGTCACTTCGCTGGAGGTGGCATAATGGCATCCGGCATAATGAGGCAGTCTGATGTGGATTTGGCAGCCTTCTTAGTGGCTTTTTTTTTTTCCCAGGCCTCTCTCTGATTTGACCTTCCCATGGCTACCTTAGGATGGTTCAGCACACGGTGGGTCTGTGGTACCCCCCTGAGTCTCCCCGGTGCCCCCGGGTATGAAAGTCCCCCTCCTTTCCCCCCCCTAGGCATGTTTCCGTGTCTTTAGTGGGCTCCGCCTCACTGTGGGCACTCGGAGACTAAAGTTGTCCGGCGGCCTCCCCACCTTAGAGTCCGCTGTAAGCTCGCCTCCTGCACCTCCCCAGCTTCAGCAGGGCCTTCCTGGGGCCTCAGCCCTGTCTTGCCTCACCCTCCTCCGGCCGCTTACATGTTGTCAGCACGTGCCCTCCAGCCACCGGTCCGCCGACTGGCCGTGCTTCACAGCCCCATCGGGCTCACAGAGTTGGGGGCTCCCGGACCACCACCAAATCCGGGATTCAGGGCCGGCTCTCCATCGACCCGTCCACCGCCTGGGGGAGTCCAGTCGTGGGTACCGTCGCCCCGGGGGTCCAGGCATCCCAGCGCGAGTTACTGTTTCGTGTTTGTGAGTCGCCTCGTGGGTGCTGCGTATCCGTCGGCTTGTTTAGCTCCGTGTATCGGAGCGTCACGCACCGGGTGTGCCTCCGCCTCCAGCCTCCGAAGTTCCGACTTTTGGGCCGGGATCACCCCCCCGGCCGGATGGGGGGGTGGCGGGGCCGGGCCTGATCCCTCGGGCGTTACTGGCGCACCATAAGTCTCGCTAGTGTGCGCCGAGGGTCCAGTATGTGCTCGTTCGTTGCACTCCCCGGTTCCTCTCCACCTGATCTCCCCTCTGGTTGCTGTTTTCGGCAGGTAACTCGGTATAATATGCGGGTCTTGCTGTTTTTTGGCTTGTCTCCGCCGGAGCCGTTGTGAGTTGCGGCTGCTCGGCTCGGCGGCCCGGCCCAGCCCCCCATATTAAATTATGTTTCATATATCAATATTTGATATGACATAAAAGCCCTGTTTCTCCTGAACAATATTATATATAATAAGTGTGGCTGCACATAATATGAAAGAGGTGAATTCTGGCTGAACAGACAGATAGCGTAAATTCAAAGTTTTGTTTACGTTTTGTTTTGATCACAACTTGTACAACTGCCTCAGTTCTTAACCCCTTTAGGACGGAGTCAATAGTGCACGTTCTGATCAAAACAAAACGTAAACAAAAACTGGAATTTGTGCTATATGTCTGTTCACCCGTAGTTCCCCTCTTTCATATTATATGCACCCACACTTATTATATATCATTTTGTTCAGGAGAAACAGGGCTTTAATTTATAATTAACTATTCATATATGGAACATAATTTATTATGAATACAAAATTTTTAAAAAGTGGAAAATAAGATTTTTTTTTTAAATTTGTATTTCCGTCTGACATTTTAGCTGTGAATGTCATAATACTGTTAGCTTTTACTGCATAAAAATGCACATATTTGTAATCAGCGATGTCCCACGAGTACAACAGTACCCCGCATTAACAGGTTTTATGGTGTTTTGGAAAGTTACAGGGTCAAATATAGAACGTTCCATTTTCAAATTGAAATTTGCCAGATTGGTAATGTTACCTTTGAGACGGTGTGGTAGCCCAGCAATGAGAATTCCCCCCATAATAGCATACCATTTGAAAAAGTAGACAACCCAAGGTATTGAAAGTGGGGTATGTTTAGTCTTTTTTAGTAGCCACTTAGTCACAAACACTGGCCAAAGTTAGCGTTCATATTTGTTTTTGTGTGAAAAAAGCAAAAAAAATAATATTTGGCCAGTGTTTGTGACTAAGTGGCTACTAAGAAAGACTGGACATACCCCACTTGCAATACCTTGGGTTGTCTACTTTTGCAAATGGTATGCCATCATGGGGGGAATTCTCATTCCTGGGCTACCATACGCTCTCAAAGGCAACATAACCAATCTGGCAAATTTCAATGTCAAAAAAATGAAATGCAAGCCTTATATGTGACTCTCTAACTTTCCAAAACACCATGAAACCTGTACATGGGGGGTACTGTTATTCTCGGGAGACTTCACTAAACACAAATATTATTGTTTTAAAACAGTAAAACATATTACAACAATAATATAGTCCATAAAAGTGCCGTTCGTTTGTAAAAAATGCAAAAAACTTCACTTTTACTTAAAATATCATCTTTGTAATACAATTTACCAGTTTGAAACACTAATATTTGAGTTCAGCGAAGTCTCCCGAGTAAAACAGTACCCACCATGTACAGGTTTTATGGTGTCTTGGAGAGTTACAGGGTCAAATATAGTGCTTGCAAATTAAATACTCTGCACTTTCTCCCTGTGTTGTCAGGCATGTCAATCAAATTTTAATTAATCAAATCACCTAATTATGTTAAAAGATTACTTAAATATACATGTAGAATTTTAATATATATGCATTTATAGGTTTTTAAATTCTACGTGTATACTAATGTAATCTTTTATGCAATTATATTTATTTATCTATATACATATATTTGCGGTTATTTGCATTTTATATATAGATAGATATATATAGAATGTCATTCTAAGTGTATTTTGTTACCAATATATATATATTAATAACAAAATACAGTTAGAATGAAATTACATATGAATATATAATTTATATTACATTTTGTTTCAATATTTTATTTATTAATTTTATTATTTTATTTATTTATTATTGTAATTATACGTATTTATATATATATAATATATGTGTATATATCTATTATACATATAATATATGTATATTATATATATATATGTAATGTCATTCTAAGTGTATTTTAATACTAATATATGGACTTATATATGACGTTAAATATATATAATATGTATATATATTATATATATAATATATATACATATATCATATATTTATAAATATATTTATTTTATTTTACACATGTTTTAATGATTTTTTTTTATTACTTCCCACCAGCAGGAGGACTGTCTGATATTTCAGACAGTCCCCCTGCTGGCAGATTCATAGCCAGCTATAGGGGGCCATGTGATCGCTCTTTGAGAGCGATCACATGGCCCCCGGGGGCTTCTTTTGCCGTGGGGGGGCTGCCTGGGCTGTGAGGCAGTCCTCCCGAAGTGGAGCGCTGGGAAGGTAAGTATCCCGGGCGCTCCAGGGCTCAAAGCCGTTACTGCGTTCTATGCTGCCGCAATGGCTTTAAGGCCCACTTAAAGCGGGACGGCATAGAAAGCCGTAACGGCGTTAAGGGGTTAAGGGGTTAAAGAGAGGTCTATTAGATAGATAGAAAGATCATTTGTCCTGCTGGGGTACACACACCAGGCTGAGTGAACAGCTCTGATCTTAACTTGGAGGATGTCAATATACAGACATCGTTTGGAATGCATCTTTTAATCTGTCAATATTATTCACATGAAGGCGCTTCATGATTGGTCTAACAGCAAATAAATTAACCAATGAGAGGTATCTATCTATGCTTCTTCTGCACTTCCAATAACATACATTGCCCTCATCAGCATCATGACCAATAGAAGCTGTAGCCATCAGTTGTCTAGCACCACCTCTTGGTAAACTTTATGTATGTGCACAGGGCCGGCCCTGGGGGGCGCAAAATCAGGCTGAGTGCACTGCGCTCCCCTCCAGCCTGTTAATACTTGTAGCGTGGCCGAGCGCAGCCCTTATCGTTCCGCCCGCGGATCCCAGCCTCCGCCCGCCCACCTCCTACCCTGCTGTCTGTCGCAGGCTGTGTGGAGGGGGCGGGGATATGACATCATATCCCCGCTCCCTGTGGATCACACAGCGCGGCTGGCGCACAGTGATGAGTTTGCGCTGCAGGACAGGACTCCAAGGAGTCGGACAGCACGCACCCCAGGGACACGCTTTAACAGATGTAAATATGTAATTTTGTATGTATGTTTGCATGTAACTGGATGTATGTTTGTCTCTGAATGTCTGTATATATGTCTCTGTATTCATGTATGTAACTGTATGCCTTTATGTTTCTGTATGTTTGTATGTATGTGTCTGTATGTCTTTGTATGCATGTTTCTGTATGTATGTATGTGTCTGTATGTATGTGCCTGAATGTTTTTGTATGTATGTTTCTGTATGCCTGTCTGTATGTATGTATCTGTATGACGGTATGCCTCTGTATGTATGTATGTGTTTGTATACCTGTATGTCTTGTACGGATGTTTCTGTATGTCTCTGTATGCATGTATGTAACTGGATGTATGTTTGTCTCTGAATGTCTGTATATATGTCTCTGTATGCATGTATGTAACTGTATACCTTTATGTCTCTGTATGTACGTATGTGTGTGTCTGTGTGTCTCTGTATGCCTGTATATCTTTGTATGCATGTTTCTGTATGTATGTATGTGTCTGTATGCCTGTATGTCTTGTACGTATGTTTCTGTATGTCTCTGTATGCATGTATGTAACTGGATGTATGTTTGTCTCTGAATGTCTGTATACATGTCTCTGTATGCATGTATGTAACTGTATGCCTTTATGTCTCTGAATGTACGTATGTGTGTGTTTGTGTGTCTCTGTATGCCTGTATGTCTTTGTATTCATTTTTCTGTATGTATGTATGTGTCTGTATGACGGTATGCCTCTGTATGTATGTATGTGTCTGTATGACAGTATGCCTCTGTATGTATGTATGTGTCTGTATGACATTATGTCTCTGTATGCATGCTTGTATTTGTATGTGTGTATGTCTTTGTATGCCTGTATGTATGTATGTGTCTGCATGCCTGTATGTCTCTGTATGTATGTTTCTTTATACCTGTATGTCTGTATTTATGTGCCTGAATATATTTGTATGTATGTTTCTGTATGCCTGTCTGTATGTATGTGTTTGTATGACGGTATGCCTCTGTATGCATGTATGTCTTTATATGCCTGCATGTCTCTGTATGCATGTATGTCTCTGCTTGTATGTCTCTGACTGTATGTGTCTGTATGTCTCTGTATGATTATTTCTGTCTTTGTATGACAGTGTACCTGTATGACTTTGACTGTGTGACTGAAAAATGATACCTGTGTGCCTGTGGCTTGGGAGGAAAGACACACAGGTGAAGATGCATTTTTTTTTTTTTTTTTAATGAGGGTTGGGGGCACCAAAATGCATCTTCGCCTGTGTAACAAAAAATCCTAGCACCGGCCCTGTATGTGCATTATGATGAATGTGTTGTGTGAATGATAGAAAATGCATACATGGAATGTATATTATTATTAAAGGACCACTCTAGTGCCAGGAAAACATACTCGTTTTCCTGGCACTAGAGTACCCTGAGGGTGCCCCCACCCTCAGGGACCCCCTCCCGCCGGGCTCTGGAGAGAGGAAGGGGTTAAACTTACCTCTTTTTCCAGCGCCGGGCGGGGAGCTTTCCTCCTCCTCTCCATCTTGATCGCGACGTCATCGGCTGAATGCGCATGCGCGGCAGGAGCCGCGCTCGCATTCAGCCGGTCGCATAGGAAAGCATTTACAATGCTTTCCTATGGACGCTTGCGTGCTCTCACTGTGATTTTCACAGTGAGAAGCACGCAAGCACCTCTAGCGGCTGTCAATGAGACAGCCACTAGAGGATTTGGAGGCTGGATTAACCCTCATTATAAAAATAGCAGTTTCTCTGAAACTGCTATGTTTATAAAAAAAAAGGGTTAATCCTAGAGGTACCTGGCACCCAGACCACTTCATTAAGCTGAAGTCGTCTGGGTGCCTAGAGTGGTCCTTTAACTTATATGTAGTAATAGGTAACAATAGACAGGAATATTATTGTCAGATTTATTTAATTTATGGTTCTTTTTTTTTTCTTTTTTTTTCATCACACGGTCCAATATTTCATGAATGATATTGCAAATAGCAATTATGATAAATTAAAGATGATTCTAGTCAATAATGCTCCTTGGTAACATTTGATGTAATAAAAAACCAATATTTTCTTAGTAATGGATATAAAAATCCACTTGAAATTTATATTTGTATTACACTCTACGAAATATATTCACAACCCTATCCAAATTTCTATGTGTAGATATTTTATTTTACGGTATCTATCTATTGTTAATACCCCATAAGGAGTGTCAGTACTGCATGCAGTAATAATTATTTATTAGAATTGGAAGAGACGTTTTGATTGACACATTTGTTAAAAACTGGTCAACTGTAACTTTTACAACAAACTTAACATTTATCATTAACGTTTCGTAGTTGTTTAGTTATTTGTGCAAAACAATAAGAACACAAATGCAGGAACAGTCCAGCTTTGTTTCATAGCTTGGCCATACTTTTGCCATTCCTGTTTATCCAAGAGATGGCAGTGTAATCTTATATATGTTAGTGCAGTTTGTGACCCTGTTACATTTGTACATGTCTTCAACAGCCAGTTCTGCAGTCATGCACAAGAGGAACATTTTCTAAGATTTAAAATGTTTGCTGTTTTACCAGCGGTGCCCCTTACAATTGATGTAAATTGCTGCATTTGTTTTAGTGTCAAACTACGATACGTAGATACATTATTTATTAGCCTTGTGCATTCATATTTGGAAATATGATAAAATACCCAAAAGTGTAGGTTTTCAGTCATTTAGTCAGCATATGAATGCATTTGCATCATCAAATTTCGGTCTGCGCGATTCGGTTATTCGGTCATTGTAGCGAGCAACCTACTAGCTGGCTCCTCATTGTTTAGCAGACATGCTCACAATTGTGGCATGATGAGTGTGGGCTTGGGGGAGGTTTACAAACTGTAATAATTAAACAAAGGGGGAACCTAATTCCACTCCCCCTCCCCCATGCTCCTCTAGTGGGGGCTCTAATAATAATGAAATAATAAAGGGCCTAGTGTGGGGAATTAGGAATTTGTGTCCCTTCCTCTTGTAATATACTCACTTTTAGTCTAGCAATCCCTACCCAAATCAGGAGACTGCTGGGATACCCCTCGCCTCAGACCACTTATTTGATTTATCTATTTATTTATTTATTTTTTAATTTATTTATTTTTTCCTCCGGCACACTGTGAACCAAACAAATGTCTGTTTAGTCAGTCTGTATGTATACTTGGTTGTTAAATAAAGTAAAAGGAAAATAAGATAAACAAAACTGGGAGATAGGAAGATACATATACATAAAAGAAAATAAGATGAAAATAAAACAAATGATGATGATTTGGTGTTTGATAAAGTCAGTTCTGACATACATAAAGTATGAAATAACAAACACCATATTTTGATGGATGTTAAAAAAATAATTACAAAAATAATTAAATAAAAAGAAAATCAGATTTGAAGAAAATGCTATAGTAAAAAAACCCTTGATGCAATAAAATTAACTCAAGTTCAGCCTGCAGGGGATCTCTGCATACTAAGCTTGTATATATATCCTGTGGAACTCGCTTCCCTCCTCCGTTAGATGCTCACCCAGTCTCCACTCCTTCAAAAAATCATTAAAAACCCACTTCTTCATAAAAGCGTATCAATTAAACTGTTAATAGCTCACGACTGATTCCTCTTCTGCAACTGTCACTAGTCTAATACTATCCTTACCTTTTGTGTCACTTTACCCCACTCCCTCTAGCATGTAAGCTCATTGAGCAGGGCCCTCAACCCCTCTGTTCCTGTGTGTCCAACTTGTCTGGTTACAATTACATGTTTATTCGTCCACCCACTTTAAAGCGCTGCGGAATTTGTTGGTGCTATATATATAATAACATAAACATAATAATATAGCAGGAAAAACCTCTATAATGGCTTTTCCATGCTTCGCAAACTTAGTCAGAGAGATCTGATTGGTTGGTTTACTTCCCTTATTTAATTATTTTTAAAGCCTCCAGCCTCTACCAATGGGCGGGGTCTTAAGTAGGGGAGACTAGGACTCCTCCTTGTGTTGTTATTTTTAGTGCCCCCACTGACCACCTATGGTTGGAGACCCAGGGGTGGGACTAGTTCACTCCATATATAATTATTAGAGTCTCCACTGACTGCCCATGGGTGGGAGCTGGTGTTGTGACAATAGGATATCACCTTTTAGCCCCCACCCACTGTTTTCAGATGGGATTTTCATTCTCCATTATAACAATATGGGGCCCCACTGATCCTATAGGCTTTTCTTATATAAATGTAGTTGCTGGCTAGCAACCACATTATTAACACTCAGACTGCAGAGGTCTACTCTAACTATGTTTTCCACCCGCTGCTAGCACTGCCAGCAGGCTTTAGAGAGTAAGAGTCATTCGAAATTAGGTCCCAAGTAACATTTTCACGAAATTTAAGCTGAACCAAGTGGACATGTGACCGAATTGGAACCAAACCAACGAGAATTTTGTCTGTGCATATGTCTGATATTTATATCACAGTGTTATCTCATACTTCTGGATTAATACTGATATATTGTATCTGAAAATAATCAATAACAAACTTAACAAAATTCAATAGCTTAACTGACAATTAAGTCGGATGATATCACTGTGTTAAAATGTTCATCCATGTGTTGCCTTTTTTAGTTTTAGATTTAACAGGAGGTTCCTAAAATGTTGACAAGAGATATTTCTCATTATTTAAAATGTTGTAAATGGTGTGTATGCTGTTTTATATATGAGTTAAATGTACCACATTCTTTAGCAAATGTATCGAATTAAGAGATCTTTGACAATTGTAGAGCAAAAGGCAATGACATGTAATATAAATTCAATCCATTGTCTTCTTTTGTCGTTGAGTTAGAGTGATTTGGATTATATTTATCAAAGGAAATGATCTAGCACAAGTAATACATTTAAAGATTTAGAGATTATCCATGAGCAATTTATTTTAAAAAAATACATTCAATACAGTATTTTAGTTCATCTTAAATGTATTATTAGGAATACATCAATGCATTTTACATTGAAGAATAGAATAATATGGTATAGTTAAATGCTATAATTGGTGTTTCCTTTAGTCATTGAATTTCCTGATAATTCTATTATCTGGTGTTCTTCTATTATTTGGCATTCGATCATTTCACAAACTGTCATTGGTTATAACGAGCTCTATAGGCTGTGAATGGATTAATTGCATTGTATTTCCTCTTAAAATAAGAGATGCAAAACAGTGTTTGATGAGGGTGTCCAAAGTCTCTGTCTGAAAGGAAGTCTTGGATACCTCATTTATACAACCTAGCAGTAATATTATTCCATTTACAATGTACAATCAGTCCATTTTGTTTGGTGCTCTTTCATTAAAGGGAAACTATAGTGCCAGGAAAAAAAAGTTATTTTCCTGGCACTATATTTCCGTATAGTGCCCCCATCCATCGTATTCGCTTCTGTCCCTTACCTGATCCAGCACCAATGTCCTTCAGTGTTGGTTCAAGCACCGCCTCTGCTCCTCCCCCACTTGTGTCATCCAGCAGGGGAGACCTAATGGCAGTGCTCACATTAGTTCTTCCCCCATAGGAAAGCAGTGCACAATGCTTTCCTATGGTGTGTTGCATGACGCTGGATTTCCTCATTCATAGCATGAGGACCAAAAGTCGCCTAACCACCTGGAAGTCCTTCTAGTGGCTGTCTGGTAGACAACCACTAGAGGTGAGGTTAACCCTTTAATCATTGGAGTTTATTAAAAACGGCAATATTTACCTTTGCGGGGTTGAGGGACCTGGGACACTGCACCCAGACCACTTCAATTAGCTGAAGTGGTCTGAGTGCCTATAGTGTCCCTTTATCTTTCAGAGCTAATAGACAATGCTTAGAGGATGAGAAACCAAGATACCTTTATCTTCAGTTTTTACTATGGAATAAAAAAACTTAGATGATTATTCACTAAACACCAAACAATAGTAAACTGAAATCCATATTGAAACATTTCGGCAAAAATGGCTAAGCTGAACAATAGCCACGTTGGGGAATTATAGTTTTAAATCTTGTATTGTTATCTAAATGTTGCAGTTTGATATGCAATTCGCTACTTAGTGAATAAAACTCTCCAGCGCCTGTGAGGACCTCCGTCTGTCCAGAACCTGATAATTGCAGGTGCTAAAAGTAGTTTCCTAGTTCTGCTGATCACAAATAGGCCATTTGTTTGATGAAAGTCATTGAAAAAGTCTAGTTGTTCAGTGGCCCGAGAAAGTATTAATAATTATCATGCAAAGTAAATAGAATGAAGTTTCCGCATTAAACTTTTATGACACGGCAATTTAACATCGACAATGCACGCTTACCATTTCAAAGACTGAAGATAAGGACTGTAAATATTTGTATAATTATTGTTGACCAAAGCTCACATAGAAATACCTGTCACCTGTGGTTCTTCTAAAAAAGTGGTAGGTGTCAGGAAACTGGCCAACTATTAAACTACAGCTTCCGTCGCACTTAGCCGGGTTTTGGACCATCCATTGACTTGTTGGGGATTTTGAGCTGTGTTTAATATATGGAAGAATAACTGCTGATGCATATGATTATAAGAACTTCTCAGAAACCTTTATTAGACTATTTTTAAATGCAGTATATCACTGCTTGTTAGTAGTGCCTTCAATAGACTGTGTTTGGTTGACTTACGAAGTTAGCCAATCACAGTGCATTCCTGGGCAAGTCTCTTTGCCATGAGGATCGCATGCATACAACTCTCCTGCTGCTTCTCTGGGTTTCTCTGGGTCTACTTAGGAGAGGGAAAATCATTATGACTATAGGAATTGGGTATCCTTTAGCTCTATATGTACTAAGACTAGCGATGGTGGAAAGAGCTATTACCCTCCCCAGTTAATAATGGAGCATGTTAATGTTACTTTAAGAACTACAGAAGAGCTTTGCATTGTGGCACAGAAAGTGTTACATTTGCATGCATGCTCTATCAGGTTAGGCTACCTAGCTTGACAGCAGTTATACATCAAGTGGTACCCTATGCCTCATCCAACTAGGGGTAGTATTACCACCAAATAAGCCGACATTTATATGCCTTTAAAGCCAACCTCTAAGAAATATGGACATATGTAGCAGTTTCTATTTCTATTTTATCAGAAAACAAAATGAGAAAGAGTGAAATTATCAAAAAAAAAAACACAAAACAAAACAAAAATGCCAAGACTGGCAATGCCAAAGCTTAAGCACTGAAATCCTAAAATATGATGTGTCCTTTAGAATGTTAGAACACTTCTGTAAAAATGTGTCTTATACATATCCTTTTAACGTAAATAAAAAATGTTAATCAGAAGACAGTGCAAAAAAGTTTTTGTCCAAAAAATTTGTACAATGTAATCCACATATTATGGGGTGATGTGAATTCCAAGGTGGGTTTGAAGATTTTAAAACAATTTGCCAACATTTTCTGATAGCATTCACAATTCCAGTTCAAACGCTGGTGGAACGGTGCCAAGAGGGTAAAATGTTATTTTTAAAATAGGCTCAGTTTGCAAAGAAAAAACAATGGTTGGGTTTATGATGGGAAGGCTGCATTTCAAAGTACAGTTCAATTGCTTATTTACAGTAGTTGGACCTTTAAACTTTAAATGTATGATCAAGTATTTGTTTAAGCAAATCTTTTGTGAAGAACACATGGCCACACTTATAAGCATCGGATGTAGGAACGCCTTGCAAACAGAGTTATTTAACTTGTGATAGAATTTATTGTAACCTATTACAGCAGTACTAATTGGGTTCAAAGTTACCATATTATAGCACTACCATCATTTTTTTTCTAAAGGGACACTGGATGTAACATGGCCACATATTATTGTGCAAGAACCTACCTGTCCTTCTTCATTATATTTGCAGGTGCAGAAACTTGCACAAGCACCCTCATTTCAATTACTGAAATCTAATAGCAGCTAAACCTGTGCTTTTAGTTTCACGAATGAATTGAATGAATTGGGATTAATCCAACTGTTGGGCAATCAGCAGATTGTCTAAATTTCCTCAATATGGACGTATCACAAAACAAACATCACAGAGGATGGCCAAATGGTTGTTTTATTTGTTTTTTATTTCGACGTTCTGGCCATGGCTTAAAAAAAAAACAAAAAAACAAGATGATTGAATGGGAAAAAAAGATGATTGACGGTTAGGGGATCAAACACTAAATGTTGATTTTATTCACAGATCAAGGAAAGACGAACAGAGGCATTTCACCTATTTAATAGGGATGTGCATGGGCAAAAAATTTGGTTAGATTTGGCACTTCCGAAATTCGGCAATTCTGTACTTCGGTTCGGCACCTCCGAAATTCGGGACTTCAGCAATTCGGGACTTTGGCACTTCAATTCAGCACATCCGAAATTCGGGACTTCGGCAATTCGGGACTTTGCCAATTCAGGACGTAGGAAATTCCCTTACCCTAACCCCTATCCCTAACTCTACCCCTAACTCTAACCCTAACCCCAACTCAAACCCTACCCTCAACCCTAACACCAACCCAACCCCACCAATAACCCTATCCCTAACCCCAACCCTACCCTAACCTTACCCCTAAGCCTACCCCTAACCTTACCCCCAACCCTAAGCCTACCCCTAACCCCAGCTCTACCCGCAACCATAACCCTCAGTTCGGTTCTGCACTTCCAAAATTCGGCACTTCATCAATTCGGAACTTCAGCAATTAGGTTCGGTTCGGCACTTTCAAAATTTGGCACTTTGGAAATTGGGCAATTTGTCAATTCGGACTTTCGTAAACATCCGAATGTCCGAATTGACGAAATTTGGCCGAATTTACATTCGGAACTAAACAAACTGCACGTGTCTACTATTTAAATGGCTTTCTCAATCCGATTGAGAAACCCACTTTCAACAGGCGAAACATAATGGTGTTAGAACCCCTTGCGATTCTAATAAGACAAAATAATTATTTTTTTAAGGATTTATGAACTCTTTAGGACAAAGTAAATTAAATAAATATGCAGATGACATCTTACTAACTTTAGAAGAACCAAAAACCTAATTCCCAGAGCTTCTGAAGGAGATACATAAATACTCCAAAGTGTCAGTGTAACGGATCACCTGGCACCCCGACTGGGTACCTCCGTTAATGGATGCTCCTAGCGCTTCCAGAGGACTCCAAGCACTCCACCAGACACCATAAGCACCGCAGGCTGCAGCTATCTCCCTTCAGAACGAAGCAGGAACAAGCTCTTACAAGAGCTCAGTGATTATAGCAAGGGAATATGCCTAGCATAGCAATCCCTTATAGCAGATTCCCCCAATAAGAGACAGGACTCAAGTTGAGGGTAAAAATAGAACTCTCTGGCTGCTAGCTTGCAGCCCTTTTTATTAGGTGCTCCCATGAAGGGGAGGGACACACACAGTAACGTACATTAACCAATCACACAATAGTTACATCCCACACATAGCCCTCCCATCTACCTGTAAACTAATTATCTGTACACACAGGAAAATACAATTATCATAGGTAGGGAAAATACAGTTTTTACACAACATTCATAACTCCCAAAATATACATCACATTCGCATAAAAATACATATTCACAATCAATCCATTTGGGGGAACAACATACTCAAAAATCATACGAATTGGACCAGGGGTTCAAAAGTTAGTACAAATGTGCATTTGACCTTCTGGAAGCATGGTTTTTCCAGCTCAACTAGTTCCCCAGAATCCTCTATCCTGGAGACAATGGAGAAGCTGATTTAATTATATCCAGGGACAAACACAGCCTCCATTAAGCACATGTTACCAGCAACCACCAAAAGACATAAAAATACATAACTCCTGTTATACTAAACAGAACCCCCACCTTCAACCCATCCCCAGATGGCTTGGATCTGAGCGCTCAACATATCCAAACAGCGCTCAGATGCCAAAAACACAGTTTAAACGCCATGGGGTTTAAGTTTCGTATGGGCTGATGAGAGGGCCCATAATCCTGGGGCAGCCCAATAACCCACAGTATGCCCAAATACCGTGCATAAAGGGCCAAATCGCCCAGGGACCGTAGTCACAGGGTAAGAGGAGGGCAAGCAGCCCCCTCCAAAACACAGTGGCGAAGTGGCTTTCGCTACATATCTTCCCATTCGGGGGTAGACTAACCAGGTACCTGACCTTCTGCCGGTCAGTACCTAGATTAGTCGGGCAGCCCACCCATAAAACAAAATTAGCAGAGTAGCCCACCCACAAAACAAATTTAGCAGTGTAGCCCCCCCACAATAAAGAATTCACAGAATGGCCCACCCACGGTACATAGTTCACAGAGGGTCTATCCCACAAAACAAATTTAGCAGTGTAGCCCCCCCACAATAAAGAATTCACAGAATAGCCCCCCCACAATAAGTCATACTGGCCTGTAGGTCCCAAGTTGTGGGGTGAAACTGTGGCACCCTCGGCCTTGCTGGGCAAATGGCTGTGAGTACTTGGGGGCCAGATGCCCGATGTGCTCTGCTCCGGGGTCAGAGCTGGGGTAGTCTCAGGGTAAGGAAAAAAGGAAGGACAGAGGCCAGCGGCGCTCTGCCCAGTTGCCAGCTCTTCTGCTGGGGGGTCAGGGAACAAAGGAGTTGACTGTGGAGGAGAAATATCACTTACGTCCCCCTGGTACTCCGGCTGCTGCTGGGGGGGGAGGTCGATGCTCTTCACTTTCTGTAACTCCAGCTCTAGTTGGGGATCTGGGCCAGTTGCCCAGCATCCCTGTAGGGCCGGTGGAGAGATCTCGGTCCCATCTCCACCTGCCTGCAGGGGGTCCTCCCAGGACCAGTCTATGAGGTCCTCTACCTTGGGTACCTCTGGTTGCTGTTGGGGAGGGAGACCAGTTGTCTCTTCCTCCAATAAAACATTCTGCTGCTGGGGAGTGAGACCGACTGTCTCCCCTCCCTGTAAAACATACTGCCGCTGGGGATCTGGGCCGGGTGCCCGGCATCCCTGTAGGGCCGGTAGAGAGACCTCGGTCCCATCTCCACCGGCCACCTCGGTTTCTTCCTCGTCCCACTCTACCTGTGGCTGGAGTTTCTCCCAACGTGCCCACTGGCCTTCCCTCAACGCCCTGTGTTGTAGGTTCCGGGTCACCATGTCCCACACGAACCGCACGTATTTCTCCTCTGGATTGGGTCCGTAAAACTTAAGGTGCAACCCTATCATCGTGCCAAACTCTAGTACGGAGTAGCTATACACCATGCTTGCTGTAGCCACTGCTGGTTCCATTATGTTGCTGAAGATAGGGACGCTGCACAACTCCACACGTTACCGGTGTCTCTGAGCTGCTTCTCCTCGCACTAGGACACCATCCCACCGCTTGCCACCAATGTAACGGATCACCTGGCACCCCGACTGGGTACCTCCGTTAATGGATGCTCCTAGCGCTTCCAGAGGACTCCAAGCACTCCACCAGACACCATAAGCACCGCAGGCTGCAGCTATCTCCCTTCAGAACGAAGCAGGAACAAGCTCTTACAAGAGCTCAGTGATTATAGCAAGGGAATATGCCTAGCATAGCAATCCCTTATAGCAGATTCCCCCAATAAGAGACAGGACTCAAGTTGAGGGTAAAAATAGAACTCTCTGGCTGCTAGCTTGCAGCCCTTTTTATTAGGTGCTCCCATGAAGGGGAGGGACACACACAGTAACGTACATTAACCAATCACACAATAGTTACATCCCACACATAGCCCTCCCCTCTACCTGTAAACTAATTATCTGTACACACAGGAAAATACAATTATCATAGGTAGGGAAAATACAGTTTTTACACAACATTCATAACTCCCAAAATATACATCACATTCGCATAAAAATACATATTCACAATCAATCTATTTGGGGGAACAACATACTCAAAAATCATACGAATTGGACCAGGGGTTCAAAAGTTAGTACAAATGTGCATTTGACCTTCTGGAAGCATGGTTTTTCCAGCTCAACTAGTTCCCCAGAATCCTCTATCCTGGAGACAATGGAGAAGCTGATTTAATTATATCCAGGGGCAAACACAGCCTCCATTAAGCACATGTTACCAGCAACCACCAAAAGACATAAAAATACATAACTCCTGTTATACTAAACAGAACCCCCACCTTCAACCCATCCCCAGATGGCTTGGATCTGAGCGCTCAACATATCCAAACAGCGCTCAGATGCCACAAACACAGTTCAAACGCCATGGGGTTTAAGTTTCGTATGGGCTGATGAGAGGGCCCATAATCCTGGGGCAGCCCAATAACCCACAGTATGCCCAAATACCGTGCATAAAGGGCCAAATCGCCCAGGGACCGTAGTCACAGGGTAAGAGGAGGGCAAGCAGCCCCCTCCAAAACACAGTGGCGAAGTGGATTTCGCTACAGTCAGGATATAAAATGAATATAGAGAAATCAATATTTATAGCAAAATATTTGAACAAAAGGTTAATTAATTTTCTCGTACACAACCTTGGGCTCTCAAAAAACAAGGACAGGCTAAAATATTTAGGTATAACATTAACTTCAGATTTAAAAGACCTAGTATAAGCCAACTTTTTACCCTTACTAACACTAACTAATAAAAACTTAAGAAACTGGAAAGGTATAGGATTTTCCAGGTCGGGAAGGATCAATATCCTAAAAGCATATATTTTACCAAAATGGCTGTACCTATGGAGATTGATCCCACTTAATTTCCTAGAAAACTGGTTATCTTTACTACACTCATCCGTTTTTAAAATGTGTATGGGGCGGCAAGAAAGCAAGAGTTAAAATGAAAGTGTTGGCTAGATCAAGGCAGGATGGAGGTTTGGGGTGCCCGGAAATTTTACAATGCTATCAAGCTAGCAGACTTTTTCATATATTGCTTTCACAAAATATTGCTGCAATCCAAGAAACATGGAATAAAATGGAAAAAGCTAAAACCGTGGTAGGAAATCTAACGTCACTATTTTGGGTCCTAGACGTGAACAAAAAATCCATCAAAGAGGCACGAACTAAATCTCGGATACTCAAAGAGTAAACGAGTTGGTGGGACAAATTCTCAAACAATATAGGTCTCAGAAATAGAATAGATGTGCTCCCTTTTTCTAGTATTTCAGATATGTTAGACAACATAAAAATAGACACTTGGAAGACTGGAGGGATAAGGGAATTTAAAAACTGGTGGAACATAAAATTAAAACCTTCAATCAAATTATGGAGGAATTCAACATTCCCCCCAAAGACACTTTTAACTTTCTGCGAATTAAGAACTTTTTAGCAGAATATCTCTTTCAAAATGAGAGGGAGAAAATTACAATCCTCAAACATTTACCCTAATTAAAGAAGTACAAAAACTTAATGGCAAAATTTGCTATAGTTATATACAGAAGGAGACACGATAAACCGATAGAACTTAATAAATGGGGAAAGGGAGTTTAATAGGACAGCACAAGATATTTATGATGAAAAGAGTACCAAGGCCTGAAATATAGAAATATTGGCAAAACTATACAAGGCAGGTACACATCTGAAATATAAAATAAAAAATAAATAAAAAAAAAGATTAGTGAATTCCCCTAAAAAAGATAGTGATACTATATACCAACATAGTACAGATTTTTGGATGTCAACATCATTGGATCAAGTCCCTCTAACCTGACTATTTGTAACATCTTATTGGCATATTGTATCGTTTTATTGCACTAACTTTCGGAAGTATTGGAATTGATTCATTATATTTAAGTAGGTACTTTTTATACTTGTGTGATGGTTTGGGTGTTTATCTTTTTTTTGTAAATATTGACATTTTTTTTTATTTTTGTTTGTGTAGTGATATACAGGCAGGCTTAAACTGGCATGTCTACTTAGTGATAAAGGTCTGGCAAAATAACAATGATACTTGACATGTCATGGGTAACAAGCACAATTGGAAAAAAAAAGTAAGTGCAGTGGCAATATACAGGATAGCGATGACATAGTCTATTCATACTCAGTGCACTGAAATATGACTTGTCAGGATAAACTGCACATTTTTAAAATAGAGAACAAGAAAAAAGCAATTATGGTAGGTGCATGGGTAGACAGTAGTGATGTCGCGAACATAAAATTTTCGGTTCTCGAACCGCGAACGCAAACTTCCACAATTGTTTGCAAACCGGGCGAACCGGGCGAACCGCCATAGACTTCAGTAGGCAGGCGAATTTTAAAACCCACAGGGACTCTATCTGGCCACAAGAGTGGTTGAAGGGGGGGGTGGGAGGAGACCTACTCTCCTTCCCCCCCGGCCCCCACCCCTAGGTGGCGGGTGGGGGCCATAAAGATAATGAGGGGGGGACCTACTGTCCTCCCCCTCTTCGGCCCCCACCCCTGGGCGGCGGGTGGGGGCCATAATGATAATGGAGGGGGGGACCAACTGTCCTCTCCCCCGGCCCCCACCCCTGGGCGGCGGGTGGGGGCCATAAAGATAATGAGGGGGGGACCTACTGTCCTCCCCCTCTCCGGCCCCCACCCCTGTGCGGCGGGTGTGGGCCCTAAAAATAACAATAAGGGGGGGACCTGCTGTCCCCCCCCGGCCCCCACCCCTGAGCGGTGGGTGGGGGCCCTAAAATTAACAATAAGGGGGGGACCTATTGTCCCCCCCGGCCCCCACCCCTGAGCGGTGGGTGGGGGCCCTAAAAATAACAATAAGGGGGGCCTATTGTCGCCCCCAGCCCCCCCTTATTGTTAATTTTAGGGCCCCCACCCACCACTCAAGGGTGGGGGCCAGGGGGGACAGTAGGTCCCCCCCTTACTGCTATTTTTAGGGCCCCCACCCACCGCTCAGGGGTGGGGGCCGGGTGGACAGTAGGTTCCCCCCTTATTGTTATTTTTAGGGCCCCCACCCACTGCTCAGGGGTGGGGGCCGGGAAGGGGACCAGTAGGTCCCCCTTATTGTTAATTTTAGGGCCCACACCCACCACTCAGGGGTGGGGGTCGGGAGGGACATTAGGTCCCCCCTTATTGTTATTTTTAGGGCCCCCACCCACCGCTCAGGGGTGGGTGCCAGGGGGGAGGACAATAGGGCCCCCCCTATTGGTATTTAGGGCCCCCACCCGCCGCTCAGTGGTGGGGGCTGGGGGGGAGGACAATAGGGCCCCCCTATTGGTATTTAGGGCCCCCACCTGCTCAGGGAGGGGGGACCTTTTTTTTTTTTTTTTTTAACAGTGAGCAGCCACAGTAATTTTTACTTTGTATTAGTAAATTTGGCCACAAAAAAAAAATAGAGGGGGACCGAACATCACATATGTTCGCCATCCGTGGCGAACGCGAACACGCTATGTTCGCCAGGAACTATTCACCAGCGAACCGTTCGGGACATCACTAGTAGACAGCATAATCTTAAAGTAGGACTAAAGCATGTTAAACAACTGCAAAGATTTGGTTCCACCTCGAAGGGTTCTCAGATATGAGAGTCTAGAACTTTATAAAACCCAGTTAGAGTAGCTGTTAACATGCAATTACGGCTTTAAAGAGGGTATGAAGTTGCAAAACAGAACTTCACCATGATGTAGCCGGGCCTGTGAAGAGAGTGGGTGAAGTAAGGTATCCCAAACATCTTTCAGCCAATGCCCACCAATGGCAGTCACAGTCCCACACATTGGCGCTGGTCAGTGAGTCAAGTATTATATAAACTGGCAAGTTGGTACTCTGAAGACAGGTCAGGTTGTGTATAGTGTTCACCAGTCTTGGGGTCCTGACTTGGGTATGCTCCTCTTCAGCACTTGCCTGTGCACCGCTGTTCTCTGGCATTGCCAATTTGGTCTATGCCACTTGAGATGGGTCGTAGGGCCTGTAACCACGTGGCGGACGCAGGGACTTTGGTGTGGCTGTGCACGTAAAGTTGTTAGGGGACCTTGTGTGGTGGGCAGGAGTTATATGCTTGAACTTCTGACAAAACATTTCAAAGAGGTTGTCCAGCCAGAGTAGAAATCCAAGGTTCTCCTCTAGGTGTTTCCGAGAGCATGTTGTCCTGCCATGTTGGGCATGCCCTTTGTGTTTGCAACTTGTGTTTCAGCAGGACTGCCAACCACCCATGGAGGTAAGGAACACTTGAGTTGTAGACCAGGATCACCCCCGCAGGTCCATGGGGGAGAGGGGAATAGTGGGGCCTCAGTTAAATTAGTTTGCACGTGCCTGGCTTTAAGATCGGCCACCTCCCCTTTCTACAACGCCCACTAGGCCTTACTCACAAGCGGCAAAGATCACTGCCGATGACTGCTGGAAGTAGCCCTGAGCCAGTCAGTAGATGCAGGATGGCAGTCTCATTCTGTCAGCTCAAGATAAAGAGCCCAAGATACTGGCAACTGGACTAAATCAACAAGAACACTTCCAGTTGCCATTACAGTCAGACAGAAAGGCAGGCACAAGAAAATGCTGCAACAAAAAAACTAGAAATGGCCTGTACTGGGGCCACTCAGTTGGCCTTATGGTAAAGCATCCACTGAAGCATCCAATGAAAATACATACAACAAATTCAATAGTAGACCACAAAGAGAAACATGTTACTGAACTACAAAAATATTTTTCAGTAATCCAGGACTTGGTTAATGAAGCAGTTTTGGTTTATAGATCATGCCACTACAGTCTCACTATTCAGTTCTCTGCCATTTAGGAGTTAAATAACTTTGTTTATGCAGCCCTAGGCACACCTTCCTGCATATGACTTGTGCACCATTCCGAAACACTTTCTGTAAAGAGACATTTAATGTTTACATATTTAAACCTCATTAATTGCACAGTCTATTTAATTTAGAATTTCATATCTACTACACTGTTAATAGCCTGATACCTTGCAGGAGCCTCCTGTGGGTGATTAAAGCTTAATTTACAGAGCAGGAGATAAACATATTCTAAAGAAAGTTAACATCTGATTGAAAGTGAAGCCTTTTTTTTTTTAATGCAGGCTCTGTGAGTCACAGCCATCGGAGGTGTGACTAGGACTGCATGAACAGAAATAAAGAAATGTAACTACTAAATTTTAGAGAATTGAGCAGTACGACAAATTGTTTTTGTGAATATAGTGTCCCTTTAAAGTGCTCAGTACTTTTCATCAAAGATGTTATCTTTACCTGAGTTGTATTTGTAAATGGTAAATTTCTCTCAACAGTCAGTAGTGGTTCAAATGGGTTTCTGTGGAAGTACTGTGCGTTTCACAATTACTCCAGCATGTTCATTCCAATGATAAATCCCTGGGCATAGTGTCTTGTTTCTTTTGGGCATCTTTCCAAGCCTTTTTGGAAGTGGAAGATAAGAAGGTAGAGCTATGATGCAAGATATGTTTGCAGCTTTTGCAAAAACAATGTATCTGGCATCACTGAGAAAAATCGTATGCATTCTTGTACACTATGTGCTTGGATTACCCCGCTGAACTCTGTACGAACATAAAGATTTGTATCTATTTTCAAACTGCAATTTATTTAGAGAATATATTTCCAAATACTTAATTTAATAAGCCATACAACAACGACAATTATGTTAGTTACCAAACTACAATTTGTGGTGACTTGAGAAATAAATTGCACTATCAAATACAAATACCGTGATGAGAGAAAAAAAAAAATCTCATTTTTAGCAAATGGAATTTTTTCCAACTGCGAATGTTGTCTAAGTTTATTGTCGAGTTACCAAAAACCACCACTGATTGTCTATCAAAGACTGAAATCCTTACTAAATTTGAATGAAAACCTAAATGCTGTCCTTGCATGACCTCCCACATCTTGGAGAACAAGAATTGGCCTTTCATAAGTGAACCTATGCTATTTAATCGTAACTCTTTCCACCATTTATATAAATATTGGCAACATCGACAATAAACCAGACAATTAGAGCACTATTTTATATAGTAAAAATTACTGTATAATTTATCATAGGTGCAAATAAATGTTAATAAGTTACATTGTAATCTGTAATGGTTATATTTAAAATTTAACACAAGTACGATAAGAAAAAAATAGAGACTTGGAGGAATTTTCTAAATATATCTGTATCATTGTTTCCAACAAAGTTTGTCGTTATTTGCTCTTTGATTTGTCTTCAGAGATATATTTCACACCATCACTCACTAAACAGTTATGCTTCCTGTGACTCATTTACAACAATGCTATCTGCTGGAATCATGTAATAATCTTGAGTGTGCAAGTTTGCAGATGCTGACATCAAAGTAGAAATTCAGAACATGCCAATATAATCCTGTTTTTTTCTTTTTTTAATAGCAAATATCATATTATACTTTTTGGGTGACCGACACTACAAAACATCACAGCTCTTAAAGTGTCTGAACTCTCACGTCCCACTCATTATACACTTTTATCAAGTATAGATTTTTTTAATGAAATGAGGAACAAATGGTGGAAACCCAATACAGAAATAAACGTTAATCACAATCCTCATTTGTCATTGATTCATGATGATTTCTGAACTTTGTTCAGTATTTTGTTTGTTTTCAACACATTTACAATCCAAAAAATGTCTTCACTGCTTTTCGTAAACACTATTTTTACGTCTTCCGTAACATTGCGTAAGAAATTATTATCAATTCAAAACTTGGCCAACTGAATAGTCATCTTGCATTTGTATAAATTATATTGCAGTTTGAAGGTTATTGAAAGGCAAGCTTATATCGTGATAACATTTACAGCTCAAGAGAGGTGAACCATTTACTATTAAAATGGTAACTCCAAAACGTTTTACTTTTCTTTGAAAAATGCTCTTTTTGGGTATTATTCTTCAGGTCCTCCGCCTAACAAACACTGGAAAAAGTTTTAAAATAAGTTTTATTTCCTGTAATCCAACATCAGGTGAAGCTCCCAGCACTGCGCACCATGCCCTCGTGTGACATCGCGTGTGCCGGAGGTGTAACTAGTACACAAGTTCAAAAAACTCTGGATGTGCAGAAACACGGCACATTCCAACTCCTAAAACCATAACCACTTCTAAAAGCAGAAGTGGTCATGGTGGTTGGAGTAACTCTTTCACATCTTACCATATCCCTATCACAGTATATCACTTCCTCCAAGCGCTCTATGGGAGCCACCCAGGATGGAGAAAAGAGCTCCTGTATTATACACTTCTGAGCTATAGCCTAGAGCTGGTGTGTCAATATAAGTGTTTGAATCTGTGTATATCTATGTGTCTATGTGTTTTGTGCATCTGTATTAGTGTGTTTGAATCTGTATGACTGTGCGGGAATCTGCGAATCTGTGTTTGTGTATTTTTCAGTGTCTGTGTATGAATCCGTGTGTGTGTATCTGTAAAATGTGAAACACGATAAGCTATTGTATTGGCCTGCCATTGAGTTGTACTGGCATCCTGAGCCAAACATTGCCAATCCTCCCCTGTCCTGTATCATAGAGTCTCAGTATGTGCCCGAACAACAAAGCTCCGTGCAAAGAGCACCCTGCCATGGTGTAGCTTGTATTAACAAACCTCAATATTTAGGTCTTAATTCATGCCAAAAGTGACCAGCTGCCCACGCCTGGCACATTGTCACAGTGCTTGTCTGGTGATCCAGGCTTAGCCCTGTGTTATATACTGGAGTGCCAACATTTAACAGTCATGCAAACTGAGCCCTTTGCCTAGTCTAAAAGTGCAATTAGTTGGTTTTGGTTTGCTTGCGTGGGTATAGCTTACTAGGCAATCCTTCTCTTTCTTTCTTTTTTAAGTCAAAAAAGGAAGTTATACAATAATAGGAGGGACTGCACCAATAGCCCACTAGCATACTTAACATACACAATGACTCACTACTTCAAGTGCACATCTACCTTCACACAATTTTCTAAAATACACTGACAATAAAATTCACTGACAATCAGTGTTTGTGAATGCAGGGTTGTATTTATATACACCTCTACATAATAGGAATCCCCCACATTTACACATGCTAACACTGCACAGAATGACACACATTTATACATATAAATCCACAAACCATAATACAATAATTCACATAACCATGACACATAATATTTTCATAAATTTTGGAATGACACTCATTCACCACTACATTGACATAGTTGCTGTACATAAATATACACCCCCTCCATTAACACACACTTAAATGCACAGTTTTTGTTATTTTTTTTTAAAGTGTTGTCAGTGATTGCATTAAACATTGATCTACAAAAATTATTCAGTTAATGTACTGATAATTCTTATCTGGAATGACTGTGATTGCGTAAGCTTGAAAGCTTAACTTAAGGTATTGGATCATTTTTGCATCAATAATGCTGAAAAGCTTGCCAAAAACCTTGAAAAGAAGATGCAAATGTGATTGTGTCAACATCAGTATCACTCTGTGTCAGTTATTAATATGTAGATAATCATCAATCAGTAGACTGTTACAATAGCCACAGTTAGGGTGGTTTGGCAAACTGATGTCGGCAAAAATATCTTGACAATTTACTAAAGGCAATTTGGTTGCAAAATCAGCTTTGTAGTCTAAGTAGATCACTACATGTGGATCATGAATCAAATAAGGGAAAGTTAGATTAAAAACATTTGCAGCCTGGGTATTTATTTTGGGATTTAACTGGGTTCTGGATCAAACTCGGGAGTTTTAGTTTGATAAATATCCATGGAAGCATGCTGGGATGATACTGAGGTGGCAACAAGGTGCTTTAATTGTCATTAAACACTAATAAACTCAAGGTCCTTTATTAACTAGGGAAACTTTTTTTGCAAATTTTTGGTATCTTACTTAGATATACCATGGATTGGCTATAAGGAAAGTCAACCCATATGCCTCTCTCCCATGTAAGATTGAACAGGCTTGGGGGTTTACCAGCTCCCACGCACCTCTCAAAAAGTATCGATATGAAAGGAATCCTGGGATGCTCCAATATCGCTCAGTTTAGTGTAGCTGATTTGTGACCCATTCCGTTAGACGGCCAAGACTCTTTGGGGGCAATTAGACGGCCGTTAGACGGCCAAGACTCTTTGGGGCAATTCCAAAATTTTCCTCAATAAATTAATAAAATCAATAAATTGAGAAAATAAAAAAAAACCTATGGAGAAATTATTTTGAAAAACCCACTGTACATTACAAAAATTCACATTTTTATGTCCATAATGTAAGATCCTTACTAATACTGTATTCATGTTTCATTTCGATGCTGCAATCATAACAATAACAGGTCTAATATCTGATCAATATCTAGCAATATAATTGTGCTCTGTATTATTCAAGCCAACTCAATATCCAAGATGTAGATATTCTACACCACATTCTTAATGACAATAGATTGACTGTTGATCTCACATTTGTTCTATTAACAGATCATCTTGGATCATGGTTGCTTTTCCATGTGTTCCATATGTTTTGCTCATTATTTATATTAAATATTTTTCCAGCTGTGACTTCAGATCATCAACAACATAACCAGCCCCGACCATATCTTGGGGTTCGAGTGAAGGAACCTGTAAAAGAACTCCTGAAAAGAAAACGAGGACATTTTAGCAATACTAACACCTTAACACCCATGGTAACATTTTTTTTCACATAAAAATATATTATAAGACATTAGGAGAGGGCATTTTATTATTTATGAAATATTAATAATATACGCTGGGACATATATTAAATACATATCCCTACTGTAAGAAATATTTTGATGTCCATTTGTTGGTCCGTTAACACACGAGAAAAGAGCTGGTTTGTGAACTCGGAACTTAATTAAATCAATTTATTTTAATGTACAAACAGATTGGAAACTTTCTATTCAATCCAGTAATAATGAAAGGAAACTTTATGAGCACACCTACCATAATATATTGACTAGTTTCACTGCCTTGATTTTGTTTCAATTTCTCGACTCAAATCATATCAAATGTTAATCTTTTCATTCCGATTTCTATTCCTCTCGCTAAGCACGCATTTCACAGTATGAATCTATCTATAGATTAAACTTCAGTTATCTCCCAACCACACTGTGTAATTAAGTATCACACTATTATTCTGTTGTTTTCTTTTTCTGCTAATCTACATCATACATTGGAGGTTACATTGGAGAAACAAAGTGTGAACTAGCTTAGACGGTGATCATATGTCTACCAACCTCTGTTCATCTATATTCCTAAATAATATTACCTCTTACCTTGTATAATGAATTATGTTTTAAAATGAGTTTACTGTCATGTCCTCTGAACACTCTATCAATTCACTGTCAGGGATATTTACTAGAGCGAGAATTGTCAGAAATTCAAATTCAAGGCTGAAACAGCCAAACTAGAAGTATAGCTGCGTGTGTGTAGTGAATGCAGAGTGTGTGTAGTGAATGCAGAGTGTGTGTATACTGGATGCAGAGTGTGTGTATAATGGATGCAGAGTGTGTGCATAATGGATGCAGAGTGTGTGTATAATGGATGCAGAGTGTGTGTATAATGGATGCAGTCAGTGTATGTAGTGAATACAGAGTGTGTGTATAGTGGATAGATTGTGTGTATAATGGATGCAGAGTATGTGTATAATGGATGCAGTCAGTGTATGTAGTGAATACAGTGTGTTTGTATAGTGGATACATTGTGAGTATAGTGGATGCAGTGGATGTATAGTGGATACATTGTGTCTATAGTGGATGCAGTGTAAGGGTAGCGGATGTAGTGTAGGTATAGTAATTGCAGTGTTTGTATAGTGAATTTGGTGTGTTTTTAGTAACCAGGTGCCTGTATGGTAATGAGGGGGCCCAGCACACAAACCTCAGCTTCTGTCAGTATCTCTCTCTGACGCAAGCGAGCCGGGCATAGGTGCCTCGTGAAGTGTTGCCATGGTAACCCACAGCAATGCTCTGAGAGCCGGGGGCTCGCAAGAGTTGGATAGAGGAGCCTATAAAAACTGAAGTTAGTGAGTGCTGGGACCCCTCTTCCCTGTACATGATGCAGCCAGTGGCCTGGGGACTCGCAGGTTCATATATATATATATATATATATATATATATATATATATATATATATGTATATATATATATATATATATATATATTCATTTGAAGAAAGGTGCACTCACAGGACTTCATCCATCAATTCTTTTATTCTTAGATATGTGTTACATGTGTAATCAAATCATCAATCAACGTTTCGACCCCTAAAGGGTCTTTTTCAAGATCTTGAAAAAGACCCTTTAGGGGTCGAAACGTTGATTGATGATTTGATTACACATGTAACACATATCTAAGAATAAAAGAATTGATGGATGAAGTCCTGTGAGTGCACCTTTCTTCAAATGAATATATATATACCTATGCTGAGGTTTGCACCCAGGCAGGAACACAAAGGAAAAAATTTTTGAAGGGTGATTGCCAAGAATATCTTTGTATATATATATATATATATATATATAGTGATAATCATCATATATGTGCACATTGAGAATGCGGGGCCCTTGTGCCCTTGGCGTCTCGGCCCCATACAGCTGTATCAGCTGTACTTCCCTGATGGCAGCCCAGTTTTATTAACATTTCATTAGATTACAAATTGTAATCATCCTGCAGCTCGGAAAAAAAGACAGTGACGACCATATATAGGCAAATGTACATTCTTCACTGTTCTAACTCAATTATGAAGATACATATTGTTGGTAACCATAGCAAAGTGATGACAAATAATTGAAATGTGTAACTTCATGGTGTTTTTAATTGTTACACTCATAAATTAACCGAGCCTTGAGATTATGAATTAAATTAGTCGACCACTTTTTCTTCTATCTTTTTCTAGGTGACTTCAACCTACCAGACATATCCTACCTATGCCCCAATGGGTAATTATTCTAAATTATTATTATTATATTTAATTCTTTCACATAAGCATTTTAAGCTATCTTCATATGATGCTCATTGTCTTTTACCAGTTTCAAATTCCACTGACTTTTCCTATGTTGATACGACTGTTACCACGTCAGCATTGCCTCTACATGATGAAGGAACTGTTTATACAAGTTGGATTTCCCAGCCTCCCACAGCTGCTTTCCAACCTTTAACCCAATGGACAACATGTCCAGAATACATTTCACATGAAACTGTTAGCTGCCCATATACTGGAGATATGTATGTCCAACCAATGTGTCAAGGTTACACAGTGGTTGGACCACCTTCCGTTTTGACCTACACTTCTCAACCACTACTAACTAACTTCACAGTAAGTAAACCTGCTAAAAAAAAATCATGAATACATATTGTTTACATAATGTATATTGAGATAAAAATCTAAACATGTTTTTCAAAAGCAAGGGAATATTCGAAAAAATTTTATACTAAATGCATAGTGTATGTAAGAAAGGTGCAGTAAGTAACATGAATCAAAGGTTTTTGATATTTCAACAATTTCATTGTTTATATAAATATAAGTTTTCATTGGACGAAGTAATTAACAGGTAACTCACCATATTTCTATGTTTTGGCTAAACATTATTGTATTTACAATTCAACAACACCTGAAGTGTTATCTATTGGCTAATCTTGTTGTGAAACATACACAATGTACCAATTCCATATTATATTTTAAGCAAAACAGATGAGTTTAATTTCTGCATAAATTAGACTAATATATAGTGTTCTTAAATCACTGTTTTCATTTTCAACTAATGATAGATTGGCATGTAAGTAAATGCATTTTACATATAACGTGTAACAGGTTTCATAAAATCCTTTATTCTGGGATAACAATAAAAATATAGAATAAACACCTTTACTATGACTATTTCTATTTCAGTTTTGGAAGTTTGGCTCTATGTTCTCTTGAGCTCTTGTTGACCAAAATTTCCATTATTCCCTGCCAGCATGGGTTTGCAGAGATATGTCTAAAATGTTATGCTAGCTACACACTAACATGCTATTTCAAATAAAAGAGGAATAAAATAATTTAATAATCATCAATCTAGATTAACATTTCAAAAATCAACATAATAAATCCACTAAAATCCAATAAATCCATTGATGATCATAGTGGGACAAGAATTCAAAATTAGAGACAGATACTAAAGATTATTAAAGTAGCTCTGATTAACTTTTGCTCAAAAGTATGTAAGTTTTATTAAGTACTTGCTTACGTTATTGGGTTTATTGAACAGTCCATAATATTAATATTTAATAACAGTATTATCTCTGCTTTTCGTGCCAGGCAAGAAGTGCCACTCCAGGCATTGCTACCCAAATTGAGTACACAGACCAGCAAGCGCCATTTACTTATATTCCATGGGCTCAGTCGATCCCCACGATTCCTGCAGCAAGTCACACCTTACCCTACCAGGCCACTCCAACCATGCTCGGACAGCAATTTGTCCCCATACCCATTTCACTTCCAGAACCTGTACCACAAGAACATGATGACACAAGACCAGAAATGAACAATATATCAATTGAGAAACTACTTCAGGAGGATGAAGATAATGAAACTTATGCCATACAACACACGCTTTCACTTGCAGGTCTTTAGTCATCATCATCAACAACATCATCATCACCATCTTCATAATTAAGTTACAGATATGAGAAAAAAGGCTGAACTTGACGGACCCAAGTCTTTTGTTTCAGCCTATATAACTATGTAACTATGTAAGTTGAATTTGAAAACGTTGGTTGTCATTATGTAAGCTCATCGAGCAGGGCCCTCAACCCCTTCTGTTCTGTACGTCCAATGGTCTGATCTCAATTATGTGTCTGTTAGTCCACCCATTGTACAGCGCTACGGAATTTGTTGGCGCTACATAAATAATAAAATAATAATAATAATAAAGGAGCATCATAGTATTTTACAGTTTGTTATCCGTTAAATATATTTTTAAGCTGCTAAATGGACAGCATTCTTTGAAATACCAGATGCAGTTGTAGATTCTATTGTGGTCAGGAAGCATTTCCAAATTTTTAGTTTTTAGAATGCAAATTCATGCAATTTTATCTTCGTGACATTTAGAAGAATTGGCTTTGTAAAGTTAACTTGTCTCCTTACAATTATCCTCAGGAGCCAGAAATCACTCTGTAAATGTCAACATGCTGTTCATTCACGACAAACCTTAATGAAAGTTACTGATGTGTTTGGCTAAATAGTGAATTGTTGTGAATTGATGATGAAATTGCAATATTTATACAAAAAGAGATAAGATAGGAAAAAAAAAAATTCTTGCGACCTATGACTAAACATTGGAATTTATCACAATTAAACAACTGTATAGTAAAAAACCTTATATGTTCTTATTAGTGTTTAATCTCGGCACTGTTTTCAGGATTTCGTCTTTCATACAACACGAAGGAAAGTCAACAATAAAATGCCTATCCAAACTCAAGAATTATCAAGAGGCATTATTATATTCAGGTCCAAAGTACTTCTTGGTTTACCTTTTTTTATTTCCACAGTAAATAACTTTTTAATATACCGGTATAATTGCCAAGCTTATTATGTTGCAAATACAAAATCTGTAATTACTCTTATATCCACAGTCTTTCATTATAATTTTTCTCCATAAGAAAATATAATTTGCAGTTATTTAATAAAATATTTGACTCTCGATCTCGAGTATTGCCTACACACTTCTCATTGTTTAGTTTATAAATCCATAGGACATCTCCTTTATAAGGAATTGTTTTCCAGATTTATTTACCTTGAAAAAGAGGAGAAGACATTGAAGTCCAACAATGTTGTAATCCGGGGTTGGGATTACAGCATTTAATTCACCTTTCAAGGGCATATAATTTATAAATCGTATAATGTAAATATTCAATTCATTGAGTCCTTAAAGGTGCCGAGGTGTGCCAGAGTGCTCACCCTTTCCACTAGCCTGGAACCTATAGTGTAGTCAAATAACTGGTTTAAAGGAATACTCCAACCACCATAACCACTTCTGCTTTTACAAGTGGCCATGGTGGTAGGAATCTGTATGTGCAGTGTTTCTGTTAAAAAAAGCTGCACATCCAGAGACATTTGCACTTTTGTGTTTTAGGGACTATTTGCCCCATGGCACTCATGACTTAATAAACAGCCCGATAGTATGTTCAGTTCTGCAAAAATTACATTTGTTGTCAGCACACACTGCGCTCTGCCATTAGGCATTCTCTGCTTCTCTGCTTGTAGGCAGTGCTGGGAGTACATCTGCAAGGAAAAGCCAACATCTCTCCTCCCTCTGTGCACTCCAGCATCATCTCTATCCATTGACAGTCATTTATAATTTTTTTTTAATTATCCCTCACCTCCCTGTCTAGCCAGACTCCCTCCCCTTGCCATTGAGTGCACTCTTGAGACAGAGAAATTGTCCACTCAAATGCTTCCCTATGAGAAGCATTTGATTGGACCTCGCGAAGGAGCCAGTGACATCAGACTTGGCATGGAAAAAACACTGCTTGGAGCTGGCTTTCAGATAAGTTTATTTTATATTTTTAACTTTATAATGGGAGGGGGTGGGGCATAATTAGCAATTCCAAATAGGGAATAATGCAATAAAGTATTAACTAAATAAAAAAAAAATCTACTCTTCCCTCTCTAACAACACAATTCAAAAGAAAGCAGAGCAGAAAAGCTTGTATAATATCATCTATTGGCCATAGTCAACAGTGCGGTTTCTCTACTTTAGAGCATTCTCAGAATTATAATATATAATTAGAATACAAAGGAATTTAAGCGAGGTCATTTGATTAAAAGCTTTAAAGTATCTTCTTTGACAATAAAGAAAAAATAATAATACACAGTACACAGTAGCAGAAAACAGTAGTTGTTAATATGGATAATCTTGATGGATTTGCAGAACTTGAATCTTTTTCACTATCTCAAAAATGTCATACAATAAAACACACAGAATAAAATACCTTTAGAGACTGTTATATACATTACTTCAAAACAAAGATTACTATCTCATTAGATCTATTAAGCTTTCATTTACAAAGATTCTATTTTATCATTTAATTAACATCTGTCATGTTTTACGGATATAATGTCAGTGTTTGGCAATCCTATAAATGCCAAGTTTGATAGAAAGATAATACCTTCAGGGGAATAACAAGTGTTCTTGCATATATAAACTTGTCTAGAGCTTACTTTCTAACGCTAACTTAATGCACATCTAGAGGTTACAGATTTGAAAATTATACGGGATTAAAGCCTCAAATTAATATTGTTCGATAGGCTTTTCCAATGATTTAATAATTTGTATAAACTCTTTTTATATTTGTTTTGAAGATTAAAATATAAAATAATGTATCGTATGTAAATAAAAAAAATCAATACATTAAAAAAAAATCAAAATAATACAAAATTATTATTTTTTTTAAAATGTTAAATCGTTAAAAGTTTAGCCAAAATAAATAATTTGAAAAGCTCATACAAAAATATTAATTTGAAACAAAAATTATAAAATTCAGAGACTGGAATAAGCAGGAAGGATAGTAAGGTCACTAAAGGATAAGAGACTAATGTAGCAGAGTTATTCACTGAAGAGAGAACTGCTTTGAATTAAAATTGACCTAAAAGTGAATTTGAAATGTAAGGCTGAGATAGCCAAACTGGAAGCATAGCTGGTTTCCGCTCATTAATAGTGAAAGAAAAAGACTTTTCAGGACTTTTCCCCATTTAATATTGCACACTTTGTGCATTTGAGGATGGAATCATTACTGTTGGCCCAACAGAAACAGTTAAACTATCTGTGCCCCTTGTCAACACATACCATTCTCAGTCATCCATACAGTCCACAATACATGAAGGCTGGTCCAAATGGCCAGCACCCTACTGCCTATTTTTCTTGCAATACAAACAAAAATCAGTCTATTGGAATGGTAAATACTAATGAGAAGCATATTGGAACAAAATGTTGCATCGGTCACAATTAGCTCTGCAGTTTCCTTCCCCATGAGCACTTTTTTTACGGATAGCTAGAGATGCTGCTGAGAGGCTGAGCAACTAAATATGTTAAGTCTTTTGGGCATCTTTAAAAAAAAAAAAAAATCAATAATATATTTTCTGGGCATAGACCCCTCAGGCATGAATAGACATTCTTGCAGAATATCTGACATTGCTTGTTGAATTTGCACTGGGCCATTAAGTCATGGATGCCCTAAAAGATGGGTCTGCATATTGTTTGTTCTTCAAGTGCTATCGTTGGGATGGACTCTGACCTCGTTAAAATGATTGTGGTTTTTCAACTAAGGGTATCCATACATTTATGTTGTTAAACAGGTCATGATGCTTCATTGAATCAGGGGTTGAGTACATTGGGTTAAGCCCAACCCAACAAGTCAGGAGGTAGACGCTCATTCCCCAGCATGTGTAAAGGAACACGGCAGACCCCTAAAGCCCTTTAGTTTACTGAAGTTCTTCATATGGGAAAAATATGTCCTCTTCTTTTTCATTTTATGAAAGGTGCAATCACTCAAAAGGTCCTGTTACTTCCTTGTTGGTTAGTTCAGTGGAGCTAAATTCAAGAGGCAGAAATTTCCCAGAGCACCTGTATTTCTCTTGATCAGCCAACAGACAAACAAGACGCGCCATAATATATAAATACGAAGACCCAGATCAAGTTGAACAACTTCATGTGCTTGATTGACTAACCTAGCAGTGTTCAAGAAAATCAATCAACATAAGACTAATAGATAAGTGAGTTGTACATCTGAACGTGGGCAGATGTACAACTCCAACTTACAGTTATTTGACCCGGTGCTTGATTGCACTAAATGTATGAAAGAAAAAAGTCAGCACTCCCAGGTAGCTTTCTTAGAAACTTATTTTATTAAAAAAAAGTGTAACAGTCTGTTACTTTTTAGTAAAAGAAGTTCCTAAGAAAGCTATCTGGGAGTACTGAGTTTATGAACCTTAAATCACAGCTGTCCAGCTTCTCCTTTGCCAAGCAGGCATATAGAATTGCATTCCCCCCCAAAACATTGTTACAAGAACATTTATTGTTCTATCTTACAAATGTGTTTTCTCAAAAAATTACTATGAATCACAATGGGCTCTCACAATTTCTTTTTTTTTTTTTTTTAAATATGGAGATATGCAGCCGTTCTTGCACATTGTTGACTTCTCAAAGATCAATGCATAGGTTTTAGAGATAAGTATCTAACTTTCAAATCTGGTACAATATACTCCCGGGCCTCAAAACAACATATGACGATATCTCTCATCTGACAACAATTTGTTAAGCCACATCTTCAGTATTCAGCAAATATATCTCCTGTTTTATTAATGTTGCAGTTACTTACGTTTTTTTAGGTGTATTTTGTATATATAATATATATATGGTTACTGATGGATTATCTTCACTATCTCTACCGCATTTTTCTTCTTCCTTTTTTGTTTCTCACTTTAATTTTTACCATTGCTATGCTTTCTCAGAACAAAATTAAACCCACTTTGTTGGGGTCTACGTAGTCAAGACATTGGAATCTTTGGAATTCATATTTACCCTAGATATGGATTGGGCAAATTATATTAATTTTCCGTAATATGAACAATGGCAGTATCTGTCCTTCCAACACATTGTTAACTGAACTTTATCTGATATTGTTAATGTCTTCTTTTCTATTTTACTATAAGTTGCCCCTTTTGAGTATGTAGGGTAAATTGTACTTTCCAGGAGATACAGAGCAAGTTTGGACAAACTCCATATAGTGTTGATCTTCCCAGTTAAGCTTGGGAATGATTGTGAATTGAGGAGTCTATAGGAGCTTCCTTCAGGACCACTTTTGATGGTACAAGCATAAATAAATACATCGTGTTGGCTAAGGCACACATGAAAACTGTTCTAGCAACTGAAATAAAGTCTATACGTGTATTCTTTTTTTTATTTTTCAATAAATGATAATCAGTATACCTTTCTCATTAGCATAAAATTATGCTGAAGGCAAGCAGTTATCTTAATGCCTTGTGTCCAAGACAAAGGAGTCAACAGGAGAGCGAGAAGATGTGTTAATTGGTTCTGCTGGGTTTACTCGGGTATTTCCTTACACAGTGGTCCACACTGTCCCTCATTTGGATCCCTACCTGCATTTTAAATCAAATTGAAATGGCTCATTATCTAGTTGAAGATGAACATGTAGACTGCAGTTACATTATTTTCAGCTGATGTGCGATGGGGCTGTACCTATAAAACACTGACTGAACTTTATCAGATTCAGGACATCAACGGAAAATTAACCAGCAACGTACATCAAAACATTGAAAAAATGCAGTACATGCAATCCAAATATCCAAAGACGTATCATAAAGATGCTAATCTGTCACAAGATGTTAGGCATGTGGGAGGATAAAAAGAAAATAAAGAAAATCATTTGTTTGAACAAAGGTACACTCTTAACATGATGCGTGTGAACATTTTCTGCAGAAAAATGCTGAGTAGGATGTGAAAATATTAATTTTACTAATTTTATTTATGCAACAGCAGAAAGTGAATAAAGTAAATAAAAATGATTACACGTGTACGGTAAAATTTTAAAGGTTTTTTTGTTTTGTTAATACTAGTGGAAAGTCTGACTTTGATACAGTTTGTGGTTTGCAGTACATGTACAGGTATGTAGCTTTCCTACAACAACAACAGAAAATAAACATCTCTATTCTAATGGATAATTAAGCTCTGAAATGAATGTTTTAATACAGTGCGTCTCTTCTAAAATACAACACTCACATAAAAAACTGCTCTTCCTATTCCAGTTATTCCCCTTTAAGAGTGTCGCTGTACTTATCCCCCTTAAATGGGATATCTACTCTCACTGGCTAAAAGAATAATCCAATGTTAAAGCCAACATTAGGTTTATTTATTAATTTATTTAACTTTTCTATTATTTCTTTGCCAGACGCTCCTTCCCCCGCCCCCTCCAATAAATGGAAATAAAATGTACTTACATTTCATCCACTGTTGAGTCTCCTATTGTCATGGATCCTCTCCACCCCAGGGAGACAGCCAGCAATGACAGTCACACTCCTTCCTCTCTGGCAAACATTGTTGCATGTGTGGTTATTGCCAAAAATACGCCAATCAAATTGGGTGATTAGCCAGAATGCTTTTCATCGGAGAGCATGACTAACGCTTCTCTACGGGAGATCTGCACTTCCCCTTGAACACGTTTCCAAGAGGAGTGTCTCAAGAAGTCCTCTTTACTGTTAACTTGTCTAAGGGGGTGTTTTTTTCCCCCTGAATTATACCTAATCTATTCATAAATTGCTACTTTTATGAATGAGGACAAAGGGGCATTCAGTTAGCTACTAAAGCACTTCAGCAAGCTGAAGTAACTTATGGGCTTGGAGTTCCATGTCATTAGGTATCCTTTAAAAATTTTCCTTGTAAAATAAATTTCACTATAGCGTTAGGAACACAAATGTTACAACGACAAATCAAATCTAACGATTTTGTATCCCTCTTCCTACTAGTATTTGTTCCACCCCGAGCAAAATTAATTTTTTTAAGTTTTACTCACCTTACTCACCTTATTCCAGTGTCGAGGCTCCCGCGGTGCTGCTGACCTCCTCCGCCTACATCATCTCTTATTTTGGTGCCACAGGCAGAGCTCCAAGTCCCGACGCAATTTGAACATGTTTGTCCAATGCGCTAGTCTTTAGCTTAGTTATTCATCTGTATGGAGAAATTGACTGAACAACCGATTGGCCTAAATTAGGACGATTTGCAATTCATCCGAAATTGAACACACAAGTCTAATAATTAGTTTGGTTCCATAACCCCATAACCCCATTCTTTCTCCTTTCCCTCCAAAGTCAAGACTTCTAGAAAACTGTGTTCAGTTCTCAGCTTTCTAGAAAGCAATCCATAAGTAATTGATCAATGGAAGTAATTGTAAGGGTTTCATAAATACTTTATATAGCAGAAAAATGTGCTAATGAACTATTACTGTTTGAAGAAGGTTATAGGGGCTTGGCTTCATGCCCAAGAGGCCATAGATAATAAATCAGTGGAGAACATTGCTGGTGCTGGGGGCTGGTGTGATCGCATTATGGCTGCCAGTGGCCAGAGGGAGCACTGTATAGAGGAAGCTTTCTGGACCTCTCCTGCTCTACCCTGCATTCAAGCTCTGCACCCACACTCAAGCTCCTCCCCACATACTCAAGCAGCTGACCTCGCCAACAGGAAGGGGCTGGAAAGTGGGAAAGCTCCCACAGCATTCAGTACCAAGTAGGCTTACTCAGCAACACATTACTGAGAGTGAGCTTGTGTGTTTACATGCTTGCTCACTACTAGTGAGCTTGCCTGTAATTTTGCATTGCCAGTGAATGATAAATATCCAAAGTGCTCTTGGCAGGAGAAAAGGTTCCTCACCTCTGCCATCTAATTATAAAAGGAGAAACAAACAAAACATTAACAGAGCCTCAGAACGGTATAGTGGCCATGGTGCAAAGAGGCTAGGGACTACATCATACATTTCTTTGTCAAATGGTTTGGGAGTGGCTTAACAAAAACTGAGGCTTTTCCTGTCCCCCACAGCCTGCTGTCGCTTCATCCACACTGATAATGTGGTAGCTACACTTCCACATCGTCGATATCAATGTCATCTACCCTGGATGGCAGTGCTTGTCTGAGAGTGCTGAAATTTCTTTGTCAAAATCTAAATATCCCTTTCACGTTTCTAATACCCTTTATCCTGACCTGATTTTGGCTCTTTTGCCTACTGCTATCTACCCTGGCATCACAAAATCATCAGTTTGTCTAACTGTAGCACTTCCGAATGTATTACCTATTTTTGTCTCTTTATCTTTGGTTTTGCATTCTAGACAGGTTTTGTACTTGCATTCTAAGTCTGCGCAATAAGGGGCCCAATGTGTGACCCATGCACTTAGGGCCACCCAGTGGAGATGTGTCAGCAGAAGCCCCATTAAGCACTGTGGCCTTTTAACAGAGCCTGCTACTTTCTCCCAGCTAACAGAGACATGGAGCCACGTGGGAGGAAAGAGGAGGGGACACAAACTGGGAGTGTCAGCCTCCTACTCCCAACAGTCTCAGCCTGCAGAGTGAACCCTAGGGAAGCCACCCTACTGCACCCAAAATGTAGGAAACAAGAGGGGGACTAAAAATGTGTACATTTTGACCTGAATGTGTGTCAGTGTCTGTATCTGTGTGTCTGTATATATATAAAAGTGTAAATTTTGACCAGCATGTGTGTCTTTATGTCTGTGAGTGTGTGTATGTGTGTCCTTGTGTGTGTCTATGTGTGTATCTGTATGTCAGTCAGTGTGTGTATGTGTGTGTGTGTATGTGCGTGTCAGTATGTGTATATGTGTGTCTGTGTCAGGATTACTAACTGACTCAGCACGCAGAATTGTATCACACCTAGGACTAAGGATAACATCTAAGCAGACCTTAGAATGGCCGGATCAGGAACGCACTCTCGGATTATCATCAGGCAGAAACCACGACAGGGCAATGAGAGAATGTAAAAGTTACTTTAAATAGTTTAAATAACCCTCCTTTTTATCCGATTGGTTGTAACCAGCCTTTGACCCCAAAACGTGCACGCGCGTGATGTCACATGCACTCCAACGTCATCATCAACCCTGACAGCCATGGGACTATAAAGTGGCATAGATCATGCTGGAATTGTCAGGTATCCGGGTGCATGGTTGCTGATGGGCACAACTGTTCCTGTCAGGACGGTAAATACCATCATAAACATTTCTATGTGCGAATTAATCCGTTACAGTCTGTATGTGTATCTGTTTGTGTATATGTGTGTCTATAAGTCAGTATGTGTGTTTGTGTATTTGTATGTCTGTTTGTGCGTGTGCCCATGTATCTATATGTTGTCAGTATGTGTGTCTATGTATCTGAATGTGTGTTTCTGTGTTTCTGTGTATCTGTATGTTGTCAGTATGTGTATCTGTGTATTTGCATATTTGTCAGTGTGTATCTGTGCGTCAATGAGTGTATCTGTATTAGTGTATCTGTATGTTCTCAGCATTTTTATCTGCTTATCTATATGTGTGTCAATGCATTTCAGTGTGTGTCAATGTGCATGTGTGTGTGTATCTGCATGTGTGTCAGTGTGAGTATCTGTGTCTCAGTGTGTTTATCTGTGTGTCTATATCTGTATGTGTGTCGGTGTGTGTATCTGTGTGTCTGTACTACACTGCACTACATACAAACACACCTCTACATTCACACAAACATACTCAATACAAAAACATGCTTACACAAACATTGCTCAATGCTAAATACAACCCTGAAAGGATGGGGAAATGGTAGAGCCCTAGCTTGCAAAGCATTGTGGGAGCTTTGCAACAGATACAGATCTATCTTTTGGCCATCCTTGCGATAGTGGGGTTAAAAAAAATCCTTGAACCAGGGCCCTCTCTACTTTAGTTCCGTCACTGATCTAGTGGGATCTCTCACACAGTCAATAATTAAATCCAACAATCAAGATTTCAAGCCCATAGCTGCTCGAAATAACTCCTACATTGATCTGATTATATTAATTGAAGGCTAGATGATTCATTTATCATTTTTATGGTAAGTGAGAAGAGAGAAATGTCATTTCAACTTACAGGTGGTTCTTCTCTCGACTTTTGGAATCTTTTTACGCAAAGATAATGATTTTCTATTTCCTAAGACAACTATTGACTGCCTTGTCTCTCCGGTATTGCATTAATTAATTTGATAGTTTCCATAATTTTGAATAAGAGTGGAAAGTTACATACTAACTGGATGCATTCTATCAGGTGTATACACAAGAAAATATGCAGAGTAAGGTCATTATTTGCCTTGGCAATTTCCACAAACTATTTGGAATGTCTTACAAGTGGATACAAGTTTTTCTTGAAAGCCTTGGTGAACAAATATCATGCACCTTAACATTTTTTATCTTTAATATGATGAAATAACAAATAGTAATCATAAATATGATAAAATTCCTGTTAATTGCTTTTATAACCAGTGATGGGAAAGACAATGCTTTAGAAGTCCCCCTATTTACTGTTCACTCCTGGAGAATGACATTGTATCTTCCTGCTTTTCTTACCTCTACATCATTGCCCCAATGTCTGATAATCATGCACACAAAGCCGAAACACCATATTGGGATAATGAGAATTGCAATAGAATCTTGTACTATACAAGAGACAAAATGGCCGACCATGTATCTGGACAAGCTTTCCTGAGGTTGTGTAGAAAATATTAACCTTGTTTCCAAAATTCAACAGACAATCTAAAAACATCACCTGGTATCTATGCTTATTGGATTAGATTATTAAGTTTAATCATGTGGAGCTAGAAACTAGCCCTTTGCAAGGCACAAAAAAAATTGGTTTGTCTGAATTGATTCTTCCAAGCAAAATTTACTTTGGGTGGTCCAAAATGTTTCAAATATTGTCCATGCAAATGATTCGGGAAAACGATTTGGATGAACCAAAAGGGTCCAAAAACTGGCTATTCAGTGTACTGCAAAATATAAACATAATGTATATATTGAGCAGTACACTGATCTGATTAACAGATCAAGCGAGTAGAAGTAATCAACAGAGTGGGAAAAGGAGGAGAAGTAAAATATTAATATTTAATATTTATTATTTATCAAATATAATTATTTGCTTTCTGTGTCCATTAAAAGTGTGTTGTTAATTGATTTTATATAACTTTGTTAGCTTGTCTACTTATTTGCCAAAAAAATATTTTGAAGACATTTTTTTTTTTTGCAAGCGCAAGAACGTTTGTTCTGTGTTTAAATTGACAGTCCGTGCACCATAACAACTACAGCTTGCTGCCAGGAGCGTATTAGCACCTCCCAATTGTAAGAAGTCAGGTAGTTCCATCAGACATACAGTACAGGGGAACCAGAATCTCCTGCTCCGGAGCTGTCATTATCTTTCCTGAGCTAAGCCCTGCAGTGCAAGGTTACCTCGTTGGCTGAGAGCAATCAGCTATGCAGGGGTTAGCTCAGTCAAAATCCAAAATCCAGTGGAGTGTTCCTTTAAAAGGTGTATATTTAAATGTAGGAACTATTTAATATTTTGCTTATAGGCCGTAATACAGATCTAATATGAAATTTAAACCAATCTGCAGAATTACACAATGAATATATTGAATTCCTCATATTTTTTTATTACCTGGATAGCTCGAAACATGATCCTAATTCTACCCAGCTGTTACGTTTTGTGCATTGTTGTGGGCATTTCACATGTAAACGATTCAGGTTAAATGCTTTTGTTCCTTTTTGGCAGTAGTGATAAACATATTTAATTAAGAGAACATTCATCTATATGAAAAGGAATTAGGAAGGTGTCTTTGGAACAAATATTTTGTTATGTGACACAGACCTTCCTGGGAAATAAAGCAAATTAATGGTAATGTTATTTAAAGTTGGTACTTTTTTCCATTTTCTTTTATTCTTATTTTGAATCTTAAATACTGTATACTATTACAGTGATAAATACCATTTGTTTTAGTTCCAGATTCTCATAAAAACAATAACCGAATTCTTGAGGGTTTGATTTTCGACACCTTTCATATAAAAAAACATGGCATTACAACACACCTTATTTACATCTGATAAAAGGTTCAAATAACTGCTTGCTGGAACAAGCTTTTGAAATCTAAAGACAGTTTCTAGGTTCTTTTATTTCAACTATAAGCATTTTTAATGTACACGCTTAACACCATAACCATTGTAGTTCAATGGATTTGTTATGCGGCTTAGAATCTATAGGCATCATGCTTTTTTGACACACTATTCAAATGGGATTTAAACCACCTCTCTTCATCAATAAACCAGAATTAAAGGAACACACTAATGTTAAAAATATTATACAGGTTACTGTCCATTATCTACTGTGTTTTTTGTTTTTTTGTTGTTTGTTTGTTTTTTTTAAGTTTAAAATAGACATAAATTTCATCTTTCATCCGCTGGTGGGTCAGTCTTCACTACGCATGCACACAGGGAAACAAGTAATTTTATTTTCGATTTTGTTTTAGTAATTCCAGAAAATTGTTTTGATGAAATGTCAATTCGTAACTAACCAAAATTATCTGAAAATGTCACATAATATCATAAATTGAGGCGCATTAGCCCCCCCCTCCCCCCCCCCCCGCCAGCTGAATTTGCTCTTTCAGTGGCTTAGTATTTATATCCCTAATTTGTTACCCTTAATTATGGCAATCACACATAAGGATACTAAATTAGGTAGCTATCTTCTGTCAGGGTATTTATATCGGCAGACATTTTGTGCTATGATAGAAATTAAAAGTGTATATTCTGAATCACTCTGAACAGACCAGACTCCATTTTGTTATTTTCAAGTTAACAAAGAGACACGAGGGGGGGCGGGGCCTGATCTCCAACATGGCTGGACGTGTTTGCCTGTAGCTCCTCACTATATGAGCCACAAACACATGAAAACAGCACAAATCTGTCAAAAACAGCCACGCGGCTCAACTAAGATGGCCGCCACTTTAAAACCCCAAAGCGACCAAACAAGCCTGAAGGGACAGAGCTGGATAGAGGCCTTCGATGCAAGGTTCAATGCGATCTGCCAGGCCTTCTGGGACCGCCTCGCCAAGCGGAGACCCACTCAAACCCCTCCCGAAATGGCAACTGTGAGTACAGCAGCCACCGCTACCTGTCCCTCTTCTGGGCCGGGGGCCCAACCGGAGACTCCTCCATGCCATAGTCCACTGACCCGAGGGGTAAGCCGTTACCCGGAAGCCCCGGGGGTTTACGATCCCGCCGATGGGAGAAGGGGGATCCACAGACTAAGGGCACCGGCTCCCCTTACAGCCCGGAGCCATAGAGATAGGGACCTACCACGTGGCGATCAGCCAACCGCATGCTTGCCACACACGCAGAATTGCCCGACCTACCTAAAGCTGGAGAGGGGGACTGAAGAGAGCATACAGCACTCACCTGGACATCGACCCAAAAGGGAGCTGCACCCCAGACAAGATCGTCACAAGTGGCAGCCACACACCCAGCATGGGAATCTGCAGCCTCATGACGGCTACCACGATCACAAGCGGGTCAGTACCTGTTACCAGAATGGACTCATACCATCCAAGGACAATAACCTGCCACAGATAGGCATCGGCTAAACGGTATCTCACAGGTCCCATGGGGTCAGGCTTCACACTCAGGGTGTGGGGAATACAGAGTTGCTACTCCACTATAAGCAATCATCTTACCAGCCTAGCTCCCCAGTGGCTATATTATATTATATTGTATAACTCCATCCTGCATTCTGACTAGCAGTATAACACATTAATGTCATGTATATTATTTTACTTAGCATCCAGGGGTATAACACCCATGGCGTACAAACAAAGTTAATGTTTCACCCTGTCAATCTTCCACAATCCAGCAGCAGCACTTAGTGAACAGCTGACACAAAATGTGACATGTCCACTCATCTGAGCCTAAGGAATAGTATAGCTGGACTGAATAATCATACTAAGTTTCTGTTCAATATGTTCTCATTGTTTATTCTTGTATAGTTAAGCGAACCTGACCTCCTTGTATAGCCAACTCTTACATAGCCAAGAAGCAACATATGTTTAATGTCTCCAGCTTGCGGTCCTTAACGTGACCCACCACGTTGGACATACTTACTTAGCTAATACTCAGCTTGCATTATAAACTCTATAAAATTGTGCTTTTTCTTTAAATGCCACATAACTGTTTAACTATGCTTGTATTCAAATAGCCTGTAACCGCCGTTGTGGCATTACAAGTATGATTATTATCTCTTGCACATCAAAAATAAAGATTTAAAAAAAATAAAAAATAAAAAAACAAAGAGACATGAAATTTCTATCCTTTCTGTTACACTAATCTTAGCTTGAACCTAAAGGAATGCGTTGTATATACAAACCCAGTGATACAATGAAAGCAGGGGGATAAATATAAGACTGTCTAGGTGTAATGGAATAGAAATAATTCTAAAACCCAGTCATTTGTGACAGAGAAGATTAAATAATGTAATTTGACTTTCTATATCTAACAAGATCTCATTGTAAGTAGGGGTCAAAATTAGTTTACGAACTGTCATTTTAGGAATTACTACAGAAAATGCCGACACAATGTCTGGAAAAATCCCAAAGAAACCTTTGAAATGACAAGTGAATATAAAATATAGAAACCCTATAGATAAGCCTAAATGACGTCAAAATAGCCACCAGGAAAAGTTAACTCTTTCCTGGATAGGTATGTTTAGTGGGACGAGACTGCCGTCTATAGACCAAATACCTAAATGGTTATCTAGAAGGTAACCACACCTCCAATTTTTCTATTGGTCTACGAACAGAGAATATTTCCCTTTAAAAAGTTAAGACAAAGGGAAGAGAGAGGTAATCAAGAGATGAATGCAAGGAGGTATGCAGTAATCAAGAGAGGAGTCAGAGAAAGCAAAGGGGCAAGGCAGTCGGAAGCAGGCTAAGTAAGAAGCAAGCAGAGTCAGAGCGAGAAAGAAACATTCCTTGACACTTAGCTACCTGAGAACATCTGGTGAGAATATCTATTTAACTGGTAAATATACTGGCTTCATTTAATTTAATTAATTTAAATTAATTAAAATTTTGTAATAGCATGATATATGACTGGATAAATCATGATCAGATTTCGATATTAAGAAATCTTAGTTATATAAGAAGTACATTATTAAACTTTCTATTCTGAAGATAGAAACAATAATTCTGTATTATGTGACATATCACGTGTTAGCGTATCGTAATATTTATCCAGTTGTATTGATTTGCTCTAAAATAAGATAAAATATCTGTTTAGGCAAACTAAAAATTCAGCTTGTAGAACATGATAGATTTCTTTTATTGGATGGGTCCAGGAAGTGACTAATGAACTGGTTTAAATGTTATTTTATTTAAAATCACATACGAATAGATCTTATATGCCTAGAAGAGGTCTAACCAGCATTGAAAGGGTTATTCGAACTGTCAGCTAAAGTTTTTACGACCTTACGCTGCACTCTGAGGAATTCTGTTCTCTGTGTGAAACTTTCTTTTTCTCTGTGAAGACAGTCATAAATCTTGTCTTAGCCATTGGGAAATGTTTTTGTATTGCCATTTGTATTGCATATTCATGTTATACTAAAATTTCATTGATTGATGTCACGCATGTTACTTATTATTATTATTTTAAAAATGTCACAATATATTAATTCTATTTTTATAACAAATTGTGATTTTATTTATATGGTATACATTTCACTTACACGATAACGATCTATGGGATCTGAGAATTGAAATAGTGGGCAATTCTCAACTGTCTACTATTAATATCCCATAAATATCCCCACACTTCTAAACAGCTAAAAGAGCAATACTATGATTTTTGCTGTTTTAGTTGATTAACAGATAATCCCTAATTGAAAACAAGTGGATCCAAAATTTTTTGGATCAATTCTTTATAAAGCTTCCAAATTCCCAAATTATTCCAATTCCAAATGCACGTGTCTAAATGCACATTTAGTTTTTCCTTAGAGAGTTCATAAGACAGTTTAAAAAGAGAAACTAGAAAATGGTTTCTTTGAACCTTTTTGCGTTTCTAACCTAGGTTCATCATCTTTATCTTTACTCAGCAGTAAAATCCTGAGTGAAGAATTGCTCAAATTACAAAAAAGAAGCTGATGAATGAGTTTAGAAAAGTTTCTGTAAGAATCCTCACGTTACCATAACCGTTATACTTTATGTGCAGGCCTCAGAGATGCAAAACTATACTTGTCTTTCAGATCTTTTTTATCTATATTATAAGCACATGACACCTTGACATTAAAATGTTGGGCAATTTTAAGAGAAACAGACTATCTAAGAAAGTAGGAGGCCAAGCATTTCCCAGCATGCATGGGGCATGCCTATTGTCAGTGACATAACATTTACAGAGATGCCTCCTTCATAGAATCAAAATGATAATCCATGAGTTTTACCAGAACTTACATCTTTTCAGTCTAAGTGCCAATACTATCCAGTCATATTTTTTCCTGTATTCCTACGAAGATTTTTTGATGGTATCATTGAATTTTCCTTAAGGTTTTTGTTTTGATTCCCTAAAACCCTAAATCCCTAAATCGTAAAAATAAAACCCCCGGTAATAGTTCAGCTAACTGCCATAGTGGATGGTCGCACGTTCCTGAAGTTCTGGGATATATTATTTATTATTTTTTATTTAGCGCCAACAAAATCCGGTGGACTAACAGACATGTAATTGTAACCATACAAATGGACACACAGGAACAGAGGGGTTGAGGTCCCTGCTCAAAGAGCTTACATGCTAGAGGGAGTGGGGTATAGTGACACAAGGGGTATAAGTAGGGGTAATGAAATAGGTTGCTAGAAAAGTATTCACTGGGAACTTAGTAGGTTATTTTTGACACTTGCAGGAGAGGAGTCATGGGGGTGGAGGGGGGTTGGAAACCCGCTAACAGTTTTAATGATATGCTTTCCTGTAGAAGTGTTGTTTCAAAGCATTGGAGCACTGAAGGAAGCTTCTCACAAGGGCTCCCAGCAAATAGGGACACTGGAACAAGCAGTGCAAGACCTGCAAAGGCAGATCCAAGCACATGAACGTAGCTTTGCTGCACAGGAAGATCTCCGCCATCAGAACAACCGCATGGGCTATGGAAACTGCTGGGGGTCTTTTTTATTACCAAGGCAGTGTCCCTGGACAGACTTTTCTGTGTCCCCAAACCAGCCAAGGCACTAGCCACTATAAAAAGGGACCTGATAGTCCACTTTCAGAATGGGAAAGCCAAGGCAGCAGTCCTGACTGCACTTAGGGGAAAATCCCTTTACAAATACAAGAACAGCATTTTATGCAGACCTATCAAGCAGCATACTGGCCTGGCGGTGGCTGCTCAAGCCTCTCACCACGCATTTACAACAACGCAATATTCAATACCGCTGGTGCATGTCTCGCACACTCCTTGTGATGCATGGGGACACTACCTACCCTTCAGGATCTACAAGGCGCAGCAACGCTCCTATGGGACTTAGGTCTAACAGAGGACTATCTTACCTGGAATGAGTCCAACGCTGCTTCCAAGCCCCCACATGCCTAGGACGCACCCACACAGACAGAATCACTCCATTCATCCTGATCAGCCCAGGTTTGACTTATATGTGGCAGCCACCACTTGAATCCTCAAAGGGAGCTAGAATCCTGAATGTCCCTGTTATGTTTCATTTCATTGTTTTTGTTTTTTCATGCTTTAAATTTGTATAAACTTCTTCTCTAAGGAAATTCAGTTACCTCAACAGAAGACCGCTGGGTATAGCTCCCAAATGATTCTCACCTTCCCCCCTCCCCCCTGCGTGAAGGCCATACAGCCAAAAATTATGCCCATTCCATAGACAGGCGCACAACGCCTTATCGCTATGGCCCAAACTCACACCTGCTGTTTCTGTTTTCCGTATTCCCTTACCTAGTTACTTCCCCATATAAAACAGTATGGCCCTGTACCTAACGTCTACACAGTCGGTAGGAACACAAACCACATAAGTAGTTCACCTCATAGCCTTGCGCGTACTAGCCACTTCTCGTTAATGCCCCAATATGTATGATGCATTTTGTTTGGTTTTTTAATATCTAAAAATGTTAATTCATATGTTACACTGATCTCTCTGACTACGGCCTATGTATTCTATCACAGGTACAATATACACACATGGCTCTGTTGCCACAGTAACGCATAACTATGAGTTGATACAAAAAAAATAAAAATCCTTGTTAAGATGTTCTGTGCAGGTGTCTTCCATAACACAATACCAAATGTTGATTTAATAAGATTTGTTCATTGCACCATTGAAAATAAACCAGGGTTTGTTACAAAATAGAAGTATTTATTTATTTTATTTTTTTAAAAAGCTGCTTTGTTCATCATTCCTTAGAAAAAATTACAATACTTTTTTTTTAAAATCACATATAAAAAAAACTAATAGCTATAAAGGACAGACAGGTTTTATAGCAATAAATGATTTTGTGCATGGTGATTTACAATCACAAATTTAGGAAGAAAAACATAAATGAATATTTGATAATCCAGCTTCCCTAGCCCACCTATTTCTTCAAGCATATTGTACAAAAGAGTATAATCTACTAAAATATATTTTCATTTAAAAAAAACCATTAAGTTCCTACAAAAATTGTCTTCTAGAATATTTAGAAAAAAACTGCATAATTTGGAATTCAAAGAAACTAACCTGAGAAGATTGTGACTGGTTTGGTGGTATCTCGGTTCTGCTATAGCAGTGCTGAGTTGGGGGAGAAATCAAAAGCCCTATCTATTTCATTTCCAAGCTTGAGAAAGTTAAGGTGACTATGAGTTCTTCTTTTTGTTCCTCCAAAGGTATTGTTACATTATATTTTCACATATGTGTCAAAAGGCCCCATATACTCCAGTTATTTTAAGGAAACACATGTAATAACAGTTGAAGCAAAAGTGCAAATGAGCAATTTATAATGTTCGCAATTTGTTAAAAGATCTTGGGTTCTTCTTAAATGCCTTCAAGAGTAAATATTCACACTAAGGCTCGCTGAAAGTCTTCAAAACCTCATTTGAATTCAATAAAATGGCCAATATTGGATATATGGTACAAGTCTCCAATTAGAGCTCTGATTCCAAAAGCAAACTGCCTTCTGCTGGAGTAGCTCAAGATTAAATACAAAAATAACTTTTTTGATCATGGAGTGGTTAAAGATAGATCAGAGTAGCTTGAACCAACAATCTGGCATTGTTACTAAAGCATCACTTTCAGTTGAGGTTAAAGTGCGATAATTGCATTGACATTGTTAATAGGGTGATTTAACTCACTTGACACACTTATTTTGGTCATTGTCTTCCACAAACCCAGGAAACATAGGTTTAGGGTCCTGTTGATGATTAGGTCAGTAGATATAATGAATTATAGAGCATTTATGGCAGATGTGATTTATGTGATTGATTTAGTGTATAGAACCTGTTTTGTTTTTTTAATTAGAGATGAATATATGTATAACTGTTTCAGTGCATTTACAAATAACCTAGGCAATACGTGTTAATAGGCACACTTCATCAGACTTCATTTGCTAACTGTAACACATATCAAAGTTGTTGATTTCCCTTGTAAAGAAGTCTTCTGTGACAGTCGATGATGGGATATATTCAATACAGTCTGTGTAGTTGTAATAACAGGTATTTGGTACCTGTGCCTCTTCTTGCTGTGACACAGGGCAACAGTGTTCACAGTAACAGAATGTGGCTCCATTTCTCTGTTGGCAATGATAGCCCACATTTGAAAAGACACAACTTCTAGGCTCCTCGTAAGATGGAGAACTGTAGCTCTGTGGGGCGAAGCCTACCTCTTGCTGGGTTGGGGAATATTCAAATGAGTTTGATAAATCTGATGAATCTGAAGGTGATTCTGGAGCCTGTAACATAAAATACTACATTTAAATATAATTTATAATCACTTAATGTCTTATCATGACTTCTATAAAAGGCATCATGATCCCTATAAATGGGAAACTGCAAAAATAAGCTAATCGGTAATCAGATTAGGTAGACTCATTAAAAAATTGCAGATAAAACAATGTACACCAATAGACGTTCTGATTGTTTAGATAAATCAAAGAAAAGAAGACAGTCAACGGTACCTTGAATGCAGTTTTCTCTAACCTACGGTTCTCCTTAACCTGACACCTTCCTAACCCTAATTTCCCATCATTATTAACTGCCCTAACCTGAAACCTAAGTCCCTCTAAGAAAAGCCTTTCAAATTTTGTCGTTTTCCCCACTAGTTTAAAGTACCTCCATAACATTTTAGTATTCACTAAAGATATTTTTTTTAATGAAATGATCATGTTGACTGAATTGAAAGCAATTAATAGATTTCATAAGTAATGACTGCTTTGTCTTATAGGCGAGTGACAAAAGATGACAAATGTTGGGATGTCTACCACCACACTTTGAAAGGTCTATAGAAAAAGACATCATCTTGCACACTGAATGAGAGGATCCCACAGTCTCATGCAGGAAACTCCCATGTACAAGAGTATAAGAGTGATGCTGGCTTGTGAAAGATGAATCAACTGGAGCTGGAGACAGAGTCCAGAAGAAGATGGCAATGTTTGTGAGGAACCATTTCAGCTAAGTATATCTTCCTTTAGCTTCAGCCCTGAGTTACTGCACATCGAGTATGTAAAGATCCCAGAGGTAACAGAGCTGCTTTAGTGACCATACATTCATATAACTTCCTATACCTTTAGCTTTCCTAAAGATATTTTGCTCAATCAACTTGTATGGCATGAAGGATGGAGAGGTCTTCAAGGGTCAACGCAAGGCAATCAATCAATTGCGAAGAGTTATTTAAATGTCTGTTTAAAACAGCTTTACTTGTCATGTTAGGTCCTTGTTCTTTACTTACCCATACTAAGTACCTTGTAGATACTAACATAGTTATTGATTAAAATTAGAATTCCGTTGAAATAATGACATTTTCCAGTTTGACTATTTGACCTTTTAAATTTGTAATTCAGTTCAAATTCACTTGGAATTCTCACTTTACTGAATAACTCTGTGTGAGTATGGAAAATGCAACTTTTAATCATTTTAGCATTTGCAACTGCTGTTTTTTTTGTAAATATGAAATTATGAAAAAGACAATATCAAATGATTGTGAGTAAACCCTTCGATTTATTAACCCTTTCCCCTCGACTGTCCCACAGGGTGGGACATTTTCATTTTCTCATTCTGTTCGTATGTCCCTCCTGGTGGGACATTTGAGTAGCATACAAGTTTGACGATCGTACGGCTCACCCAGAGGAACATAACGTTATCGGATAAAGGCGATTTGAAAAAAAACGCACCCACGAAGTGATTTCTATAAATAAATTTGCCAAATTTGGTAAACGACACTGAAATTGTATCCGATTGGAAAGGGTTAAATCGCTATCGCTCTTCAGCATGTCAGACTTTTGAGGCAGTTTGCTTTTCACCTCTGTTCAGTTTGGCCCCCTTATTCATCAGACATAATAAAGTGAAAATAATTTTTTAGATACAATACAGAGACAGAAGTTATAATAAAGAAAAAAAATAATAATAAATCCAATGAAGATTCCTAGGATTTTTACATTAAATAATTACAGCATTATTTAGCAAAATGTATTTCCAGGAATTCATAGTGAACAACTGGAAGCAAAGAAGATTGGGATTTTTTTTCCAGTTTAGCTATAAAATTTAAGCCCTTAAAAGTCTGGACCTCACATTTGAAATGTACTGTGAATTCCCTGAAATTCTTTCTTTAGTGAATTAACCCGGTTAGTCTGCATAAGGTGAGCCAAAATAGATTAGTCAAAGCAGCTCAGTAGGATAAAATCTCCAACTTTGCTAAAATGGAATTAAGTTTTTTTCAACTCACTCATAAACTCATAAAGTAGAAGTAGTAAAATGTAATTTAGGGGTCTAATTCTATAAATTGTGCTTTTGGTGTGCTGATAAAAATCTTTACCAAGGTTGGAGATTTTTTTTCAGCTAAACCTTCATAATCTACATTTAGCAAGTCTGTTATAAACCTGCCACAGCTCATTGCTTACTGAGACCCCCAAAGACATATGAACATTCTGTGCTATTAGAGTTATCAAGCAATGAGATTTTCACACTGAAAACCCAATAGATGTCTAAAATATCTCTAGATGTTAGATGCAAAAAGCAGGACTGTCACAAAGGTGCAGTAGAGAGCAGCTGAATAATATTACAATAAAATAAAAAAAAAATACATTTAACAAGGATCCCTCCTTAACCCCTTCAAGTCAAGTTGTTAGCCAAATCCTTTTATTTCATGACAATCTTGGTAAGTCACATGTCATGAAACAGGCTTCTACACTGCGCAAATAGCATGATTTTTCCCATTTTGATGATAATTTTGTTGGTTTTAGATATTTGCCCAATGCATTCTGTCCTCCCTGTATTCTCTGAATCTGACTTAGTGACATAACTAACAGATTTTTTTGGGGATCCCTCGTGTGGTTAAATGTGCCTACAGTGGTATTGTATCAATGTAACATGTGAAAATTATAAATTATTAAGTTTACCATGTTCTGTCTGAAGATGGGAGCAGGCTGCATATTGTCTCCATGTGAACAAAGAGATGCATTTTCCATTAGGTTGAAAGTGTTTTCTGTGTGGGGTTCTGGTTGAAGGTAAGCATTCAGAAACAACTGATCCAAAAAGCTCAAAGGTTCCTCCTGAGAAATGCAATTTGGGAGTTGGTTGGTCTGGAAGTGACAGCTTGGTGCAGTTGGTATAACTTGACAATCATTATAAATGTCTAGGATAAAAAAAAAATAAATACCATAGTCAGTTTAATCCACACAACCATATATTTGCATATCAAACACAATAAACAGCTATCATTTGCATAAACCTGTTTGATTTGAACAGCAGAATTATAGTTTGTGGCATATGTCAGAACAGCTTAAGTCAATAAACTAATGCCCCTCATAATAAAACACACAACTTCAAAACATTGTCTCTTTGTTTATATCTAGACTTTATTTACCCCCAAAGTTTATTACAAATCATAATTAAAGGGAAAACAATGTGAATGAATGACAATATGTCTGACATTTATTTTTAACCATTTGGAAATGATCAGAATATAAGCCACACTACAACTAACAAAATGAGGATGTTTGGACTTGAGCTGGATAAATTACATTTGGAGTCACTCAATTGGTAATTGTATATAGAGACTTGTTATAACTATGTTGCGCAGTGATAAATAAAATGTTGACATTCTTGCATATTTATGTTTTTATTTTTATGTTATGAATGATCAGCAAGTGAACATGACTTAAGACACAGTGTAAAAGGGGCAGTGCTCTTAACAAGGAAAAGATAACATGATCAAGTCTCTTTTATTTTTTTTTTTCAACAAAGAAATCTGTCTAATCACTTTAAAACCAGGAATATGCTTTTTTTTTCTTTTTCTTTTTTTTCTTTTTTATATTTTTAAAACAACAACTCCCAAGATAACTTTTTGTTTGGGCAAGCAGATTAAAATATGCAAAATGGGGGTATTTAAAATGAACAACCTTAAATGGCTATCCTGTTGCCCTCATCTGCATTCCTTTTTACCCTTTTCCAGATCTGATTGGTTGGAATAATTATTGAGTGGATCTTAAGTCCAGGCTATAAGCTTTGAAACTTCTATGTTAAAAAAGATTTCACTGTGACTTTGCTGTGATGATTTTTTTTTTTCTCACCAACCTGAATAGAGAGGGGATGGATCACAAATCTGAATTCTTTGCTCCTGGATTTCCTGTAAAATATGAATTAATATAATTATTATTATTTTTATTTTTTTTAAATAAGCAAAAAAAAAAAAATTATATTCATTTTAAAAGAAAATTATTTGAAGGAGATATTTCATATCAATACAATATATTTTAATATTGTTTTAATTATTATTTGGAAGAAACTGAAATCAGCCTACTGGGGGTTTTAAAGCACTCAGAGGTAAGTGTCCTGAAATTAATCTTTATATTTACACCGCAGGAGAGGATCTTCACTGAGGCTGATGCAAGTCATGAATTCGATCCTCTTAAATAAAAATTACTTTGTGTTTGCAGCGATAGATCTCTGCATATTTATTATTATATCACAAAGAATTGGGCAGAAAAGCACATAACATACAAACTGAGGCGTTTATTCTGTAAAGTCAGATCAAATCAATCAGGATAGGAAGATAAAACCTTTTAAAGAAATAGATATACAACTCTGTATTTTTTGTCTGAAAAAGTCCCACAAACAAACAAAAAATAAATAAAACAGACAAACGGATAGTACACTTCACATACAGACAACCAGAGCCAGCCTAGTTTGAAGATGGATCAGAATAATGTGATACATGTATCATAGATTTATAATCACATGTATGAATATATACAATTAAATTATGGCAATGGAGTATTGCTGTTTATTTCACATGGTTTAAAATGTGCAGATTCCTAATTAGATCCCGGTAGAATTCCTGGAGTTAAAGGGCTCGCCTGGTCCAGCACACAGATGGTTAATGTTTAAAGGGACTGGTCTGCGGTGTAGTTGGGTGTTAACTGTGTAATCAGAGGGAAAGGAATCTGAAAGTCCCACTGTCTGAATGGGAGTGTTCTGGTATTGTTAGCAGTAAAACAGATCCCTGCTTTCAGTGTCACGAACCAGGAAGGAGTAACGATTTACCTGGCAGCCTCTAATGCAAATAATCCTGGCTGCAGATATTTTACAATAGTAGCTTTTTTTTTTTTTTTTTTTTGTATGTGTTTATGATTTGGGTTTTATTTTGTATTTATTTTGTATTCTGAGTTTTATAAAATCTTCACAATCATGACTGGGAAACTGGATGTGTTCATGTGTAAAGCATGTTAGAATGAATACTCTGAATTATTACTATTATCTCCTACCAAGATGCAATTCTTCCCACTTTACAGCTGATTGTAGTAGATTGAAAATCATATTGCAACAATTCAACAAAAAGCTGGACTAAGTGCCCAACTGAGCTGCAGCAATGTTTGCATGTTTGTGTGTTTGCATGTTTGTGTGTTTGCATGTTTGTGTGTTTGCATGTTTGTGTGTTTGTTTTGAAAACAAGTTATATAAACTATGTTTTAAATTGTGCCGGCTGTATGTCTGTCTGTATGTCTATCTGCCCGTCTCTCTGTCTTTCTATCTATATGTCTCCTTGTCTGTATGTCTATCTGCCTGTCTCTCTGTCTTTCTGTCTGTATGTCTATCTGCCTGTTTCTCTGTCTTTCTGTCTGTATGTCTCTCTGTCTGTATGTCTATCTGCCTGTCTCTCTGTCATTCTGTCTGTATGTCTGTCTGCCTGTTTCTCTATCTTTCTGTCTGTATGTCTCTCTGTCTTTCTGTCTGTATGTTTGTCTGTCTGTATGTCTATCTGCCTGTCTCTCTGTCTTTCTGTCTGTATGTCTATCTGCCCGTCTCTCTGTCTTTCTATCTATATGTCTCCTTGTCTGTATGTCTATCTGCCTGTCTCTCTGTCTTTCTGTCTGTATGTCTATCTGCCTGTTTCTCTGTCTTTCTGTCTGTATGTCTCTCTGTCTGTATGTCTAGCTGCCTGTCTCTCTGTCATTCTGTCTGTATGTCTGTCTGCCTGTTGCTCTGTCTTTCTGTCTGTATGTCTCTCTGTCTTTCTGTCTGTATGTTTGTCTGTCTGTATGTCTATCTGCCTGTCTCTCTGTCTTTCTGTCTGTATGTCTATCTGCCTGTTTCTCTGTCTTTTTCTCTGTATGTCTCTCTGTCTGTATGTCTGCCTGCCTGTCTCTCTGTCTTTCTGTCTGTATGTTTTTCTGTCTGTATGTCTATCTGCCTGTCTCTCTGTCTTCCTGTCGGTATGTCTATTTACCTGTCGCTCTGTCTTTCTGTCTGTATGTCTCTCTGTCTGTATGTCTATCTGCTTGTCTCTCTGTCTATCTGTCTGTATGTCTATCTGCCTGTTTCTCTGTCTCTCTGTCTGTATGTCTATCTGCCTGTCTCTCTGTCTTTCTGTCTGTATGTCTATCTGCCTGTCTCTCTGTCTTTCTGTCTGTATGTCTTCCTGCCCGTCTCTCTGTCTTTGTCTGTATGTCTATCTGCTTGTCCTTCTGACAGTTTTATGCCTGTAGCACTGTCTTTCCTTCTGTTTGTCTGTTTCTTTCTGTCTTGCTGCATGTCTCTATGTCTGTCTGTCTCTGTTTCTTTCTGTCTAGGTCTCCTAGTTCTCTGCCACCTTCTGTCTTGTTGCTTTTTTTCTCTTTCACGCTACATCTATGCGACTTTCTTTCTTTCTTTCTTTCTTTCTCTCTTTCTTTCTTTCTTTCTTTCTTTCATTCTTTCTTTCTTTCTTTTTTTTCTTTCTTTCTTTCACACACACACAAGCCAAACAAAGAAGTTCTGCTCTTTACACAAAGTACAGTAACCAGTCCTATTAATAATTACTCATATCTGGCCAAGGATCTGCTAGGTGAGAAATGCAAACAGAGCTGTGTGTCTAATGAGCAGAGCTGGTAAGAATAGCAGCTAGCTTTATTTCAACACCCAGCTCCAATACCACCCTCTCTGCTAACACAGCAATGGGACAAAGGTTCTTACTGAAACATTCTTTTCTGCTTGGAGAGCCCTTCTTTGTTGCAACAATTCTTTAACCGTGATCTTAACTCTAACTCCTTGGTACACCTTTGGTTTGGCTGAAAAACAGAACAAAAAAAACAACAACACATTTAGAGTTTACATCATGAGTAAAACAAACAGGACATGTCCTAAATAAGGAGCAGACATTAAAGCAGGGTGTGGCCAAAATTAGACACACCCACTACATGGACAACTGCAATCCTCATCATGCATTGTCAGCCTTCACACTGGGAATATATAATGGGAACTGCAGTCCAAGAACAGTTACCATTCTGGGCAGCAGGTGCAGACACTTATCTGGATAATGATATGTTGGGAGAGGACATGAGGAGACAAAGCCTGCTTCTGTAACTTTAGCTCTTCTCCCAACATACATTGCACTAAGGAGTGTGTGCTAAATTATTACAAATGCAAGCTTCAAATAGCTGCTCTTGCCCTGAAAATCATGTAAATCCCAGAGATTGAGAGAGCTCTAACACTGAACTATGGCAGTCAAACCATAAATGATTACATATAATATTCCCAGTAATGCATTGTATACATTAATATTGTTGATTGCAGAGTACAGATAGTGGAGATGTGTTTCACTTCAGTAAATAGCAGTTCTAGACTCTGCTAGAATCACAGGCTGTTGGTAGAAGATGTACACATGGATCTGTGGGTAAAACAAAGTTTATAAGCCCTACTGCACCTGCGGGTATTTATTAGAGACTTGTGCTTTTGGTTTCAAACTTAACGCTATTTACCAAATTCTATAGGCAGTTGGTCCGAATTCTGTAACTCCCAAACATTATATGGAACATAAATAATAAAAACAATTAAAATGGGAAATGGACAAACAGTTTTGATTGTTTTGTTATTCAGAGATCTGCCCATAGCGCCAAAAATATTGATGGGGAAAATGAGGATCGTTGGTTAGTGGACGGCAAATAAATATAGATGTTATTCACAGATCAAGTGATAAGTGAGCAGTGGAGGTAAAAAAGAAAAAAACAGTGAAAAGAATATACCCCATACCCAAATTTCACCACCCTCAACTCTCCAATCTCGCATGAACCTCCACTGCCTTGATCTCCAGCATTTATCCACCAAACTCTCCTTTTACGCATCTCAAATCTCACCTGCCCTAACTCTGCAACCTCACTCTACAACTCCACTCTCTCCTCTCAACTAGGCATCATGGCACCTCCTACAATTAAACACAGCAAGCGCTCCCAATTACAACCCTGGCACACCAAGCTGAACCGATATCTCTAAAAATGTTCCAGAATTGCTGAACGCTGTTGGAGAAAGTCTCACTCTGCACCTGACTTCCTCCACTATAAATTTATGCTGCGCTCCTACACTCAAATTTTATCCTCTGCAAAAGTAGATTACTTCAACACCATCATAAGCACACTGTCCCGCCAACCCAAAGGCCTATTGAACATGGGTCTTCATCCCTGCCCCCCATGACTCCTCTCCTGCAACTGTGAAAAATAACCTACTAAGTTCTCAGTGAATACTTTTTTTAGCAACCTATTTCATTACTCCTACTTATACCCTTTGTGTCACTATACCCCACTTCCTCTAGCCTGTAAGCTCATTGAGCAGGGCCCTCAACCCCTCTGTTCCTGTGCATCCAGTTGTCTGGTTACAATTACGTGTCTGTTAGTCCACCCATTGTACAGCGCTGCGGAATTTGTTGGCGCTATATAAATAATAATATATAAAATATATAAACAGAGCCTAATTTTTACTGCTCCTCTTTTCCCCCATACATTAGTTACTGCTTCTCACCTGATCTGTGAACCAAATGGCAGGAAAATGAACCTATCAGTTTACTGCACAATGTACACGTAATACTTATATTTATATTACGTATATATTTTGCAGTACAGTTGCTGGCCTTTCCAATCATCTTGGTTCATCTGAATCCTTTTTCCTGAAATGTTTGGATTGATGAAATGTATCTGATCCAAAACGCGACATGTGTGAATCCCAAACTGACCGGACAAATCGATTCAGCCCATCCAAGAGTTTTCACTGTGTACCAGACTCATAAATGATATGTAACTTAGAATTGTCTATTTAAAGGAACAAGCAATATGGATAACAAGGTCAGCTTCCGGTACATACTTACATTGTTACACTTTATATAGCTTAAATAGATACTTACCTGTGACAATTATTATCACAATGGTTGTGGCAATGTGAGTGGATGCAAGCATTAATACCGCAGTAACAACGTGGTTATCATACACAGTGTAATTACCTTTAGTTATCACACAACCAATTAAGCCATATGGTTTTAAACTAATATTTTATGCACACATGACACAAACAATGCACTGTTTATTTAAAGCAACACTATAGTGTCAGGAATACAAACATGTATTCCCAACACTACAGCATAAATTAACTATTTAGATCCTCAGCCCCTCCTCCCCCCCCCCCCCCACCCAATCGCATGGGAAAGGTGTTTTTACGCACTTTTTTTCTACATCATGACGGTCTTGCTGGGTCTGGCCCTGCCTGGCTCCTCCTCCATGGGTGAGATCATCAGTCTTGATGATCTCACCCAATCCAGTGCTTTCCCATAGGAAAAAAAAACATTGCAATGTAGTGGTTCTGGTGACTATAGTGCCCCTTCAAATTGCTGCTTGAGTGCACTTGCAAAGTTTAGCAGTCTCATACAGTAGGTGTATTTATCCACAATGTGCACCCCACTGCAATCAAAGCGTGCAAGCATAAATGTTCACATAAAGAAATAAACACAAATTTCACTTACGACATTATTGAATACAAATGGCTCTGTATATAATCTTCCTGGAGATGTAAAGATGGAAAAGTAGTTGGTGGGACTGAAACGGTTTTAAATCTACAAATAGCACCCAGTATGTCTTTTGCTCTCCCACTCAGTAAGTCCCTTCACTGTCTGTCTGCTTCGGACTCCACGTTCATTGCTTACTTCCAGATATATTGCCGTGATGATATGTCGAAAGTGTCAGAATCACTGAGGTATTTCGCCCAGCCAAACGGGCTTCCTCAGAGCATTGACCAACTCTTCCAATTTTTTTGTTCTTGTATACCCTTATTGATATTACCAATGTTTATACAGTCTTATAAAAGTTTTATATCTTATTCAGTCCTTGTTAATAAAAGTTCAATAGATAGATTTTGCAACAAGAATACATTCTACCACAAGAGAATGTATTCACATAATTCCTGACTAACTTGTAAATATTTTTTTTTTTTTATCTTCAGGATCCATGGACTATCCCAGGTAATGTTTTTTTTAGGACAATATGGATTCTTTATAAGTTAGCCAGGGATTACGTGGACTGGAATGGATGCTATTGTGCAAGGCTGGCAGGTGCTGGACTGAAGACTTGCACCATAAAAACATAAGTTTAATGAAGTTCTTATAGTGTCCGAACTGTCGCTTTAATGAGTTAGACAACTTTTAGAATTTCCCCCTAGTAAACTCCCCCCCCCCCCCCCCCCCGATATTATATGTCTCAGAGCCATTAAACATTTAGTGGTCAGACTCCTTAGTAGAAGCTATTTTCTGTCTGTGGAGGCGTGTCATCCCAGCACTGTTAGCCAATCATTGTCATCCAGATTGGACAAAATGGTCATTTATAATATGAAGTGCATTTTTAGTGCAGTAGAGGAGGGGGCGGACCCTCTATTGCAAGTTTGATATGGAACCGAGAGGGGCGCCAGAGTAATCTATATTTATGTTGTGTAGACTGCCTCTTTAAGAATATCTTATTTATACCCATTATTGCACTTGTTCTAACATTTCCTATCCATAATGCTGAATAGCTGAATGATTATCAGATGGGTAATATTTATTTAGTGTCCTTTTCTGGGCTCCAATGTTTGAAGAAAACTGTAATCTATTGTGTATTGTTTTTAGCAGTTGGCAAACCATTTCCTTTCTCCTTCTAATATTTCAAGAGGAATATTGTTTTCATATTCCCTCCCATCTTCACCTTCGCCATCAATCATTGCTGCAATTTATCAGTTATACATGTTAATACCTACAAACATAGACACGTACCTTCTAACCAGCCAACACTCATAATTCACTGCAAATGAGACTGCATACCCACTAATGGAGCTGTGTATATAATATAATTTATTCCTTAAGGGTTTAAACCTTGCCCTTTTAATTTTGGGGTTCTACACTTTGGAGTTTGTTGAATAACGCATATGATTATTTATATACTCCACCCATTGTACAGCGCTACTGAATTTGCTGGCGCTATATAAATAATAAAATAATAATAAAATATAATATATTGTATACTGTATATGTTCTAGACATGGTCTTTAAAAACAGGCTAAATTTTGCTATGGGTAGAATTGAGGCGATATTTATGAAGAAGGATTTATACAATTCCACAGTTAGATCCCGGACTGATTACTTAATTCAGGCTTAGATTAAAAGAAATTTGATTTGTTTGTGCCAGCTGAAAGTAATTGGTCTATGTTATGTCATATGAATCAATTGTCCTCCCGATTCCCTGTCTCTATGCCCGGTGTGGGCAGTTTTAAAAGAGCTTGTGCTAGTTTTTTATTTTTAAAGAAAAGAATAATGATTTTATCTTACGTCTGGTAATTGTAGATTATAAAAAATATATATATGTATTTTGAAGTTTAATTTTTTTTTTTCCCTCCGAGGGCAAACACTAATGTGTTGTACATGTCTGTGATAAGAATTGTACATAATATTCAAGTAACACCATGAAAATGTCATATGTTCCAGAATTCATGTCTGATCCGGTCTCCCTAGCCAGCTGGTATGTACAGGTAGTCAAGCAGACCTTAAAACGACTATTCTAAACACTATAACAAAAACTACTCTTGGACTGTAATGAGAGAATGTCATGGTTCTTACTTTAAGTGTGAATTGTTGGAATTCAGAGGATTGCAAATATTGGGGGAAGATAGCTCTAATGGAACAATTATCCAAGTCCATTTATAGTTTGTCTATTTTGGGTTAAATTTCCTTTGCATTCACTTGGAATTGAAGACATGTCACACTTTATTGAATAACCTATTCAGAGTCCTGAATCGTGAAATCCATCACTGACAAATTAGCATTGCTGCTAAAGTATTGGATGGTTTTGTAATTAAACTTTATTGTTATCTGACTAGCAGAGAGACTGAGTGTAGTGTGCCAAGAGAGCATTGTTTTAATGGAACAACTCAGAAACAGCATGACATTAAATTGCTACCCAAAGTTCCCTTGCACTACAACCATCAAAATAAGTTGTTATGGTGCATACTGCGTCCCTTAAAGCATGCGCATTCCTCCTCTATGCTATTTGCTACAAGAAGATTCCTATGAATCTAGCCACAGTAAATGTTTTGAACCCATGTTATACACACAATGCGTTTGGATGGATGCATATACACCAGTGATGGCTAACCTTGACACCATAAATTGTTTCTAGACTACATTTCCTATGATGCTAAGCTAACTTTTAGACTCTGAAAGCTAGCCGAGCATCATGGGAAATGTAGTCCAGAAACTATTTATGGTGTCAAGATTAGCCACCACTGCTATGCACCCACAGCTTTTTTTTTCCTTTTTTTTTTTTTGTATGTCATTTGCATATATTGCAAGATAATACAAAAATGTACGTTTCCAAGAAATGTGATACTGTGTGTATAATATAGCAATGTAAACACAATACATTGTCAGGGCTTTTTACTACAGTGAGAATTCAAAGTGAATTTCACATTTAAAGAGAAAATATCCGAACTGAAAGCACGGCTCAGATAGCTCAGATATTTTTTCCAATTCAGATATTTTCACCTTAAAGGGACACTCCAGGCACCCAGACCACTTCTGCTCATTGGAGTGGTCTGGGTGCCAACTCCCACTACTCTTAACCCTGCAACTGTAATTATTACAGGTTTTTTTTTTTAAAACAAGTGCACTTGCAAGACAGCCACTAGAGGGCACTTCCGCGTTTATAGCAAAGATTTTCTTTGCTAGAACATCGCTGGACGTCCTCACGCTGTGTGAGGACCTCCAGCGTCGCTCAATTCCCCATAGGAAAGCATTGAAAATCTTTTTCAATGCTTTCCTATGGAGAGACCTAATGCGCGTGCGCGGCATTGCCCCGCATGCGCATTAGGTTACCTCAGCCAGCGGGCGGGATCAGTCTCGCCCACCGGCTGACGTGATTACATGGAGGAGCGACGGGGATGGGTGGTGGGAGGGAGAGGGGACCTGCAGTGCCAGGAAAACGGATTGTTTTCCTGGCACTGGAGTTTCCCTTTAAATTTGAAATTCATTTGAATTCTCAGCCTAGTGAATAACTCTGTTATTGTATTCTCTATAAAGTGACCCCATGGCACTTAGTTTGACAACAGAATCCAATGCGTAGAATTCGTTATAATCGTATTATTGCATTTCCGTAGTATTTGTCGAGTAACATTTTGTGCACTGTAGCTATGTTTGCCAAATCCACCATCCACCCACAGTAAGCATGAATAGACGATAGTAGACCAAGTAACAGGGTCATTAACCAAAGTGAGAATTTAAAGAAAATTCAAAGTGAATTTGAAATTTAAGGCCAGAGGAGCCAAACTGAAAGCTTAGCTGACAGAGAATTTTTCCAATTTCGCTATTTTGGCCTGAATTTTGGAATTCGCTTTAAATTCTCCCTTTAGTGAATATCACTGATCGTGTACCTGATGGTGTTGTGGTAAAGCAGGGCCTGACTCTCTGATTATGATTGCTAGAAACTACTACAAGCCCCAAACTTTAGGGAGTTTATTCAATAAACTCCAAATTGTAATGCATTTAAATTTGAACTGCAAAATGTCCAGAAAATAAATAAAAATCTAATTTGGAAACTTTTTCTGGCTCCGATATGGTGCCACAGTTTGGGGATTTTAAGCTGATGTTTGCAATCTGGCTTTCAATTTACCCCAATTCGCAGGTTAGTAAATACACCCCAGTGACATAAATGAAACTTTCTTACAAAGATGTTAATCCTTTCTTAGAATCCCATTTTTGTAAAGAAGCATTTCATAACCCTAGTAGATATTTTCAACGAGGTGCCCCTGAATATAAGTCACCTACCAAAAAGTGCCATTAGCAGCAAGTGTTTGTATCAATTAACTACCAAATTAACCACTTGGTAGAATATACCTTTTAATCTTTCAGTTTTTACAAAGATGCGCACATGGGAGGCTTAGAAACACCGCTGAACGAGGCAAATGTGTGCCCTAAAACCTCAGGTCCTATAACAAGCAAGGGCTTTCAAGAGAAGGGATCTGCCTGTACCTGGCGCTGAAAGGGTTAAATGCCATGAAACAATGTATCTACTGAGATTGAAAGCTTCACAGTTTATCTGGAAAAACATTGCAGCTAAAATTTAGCTTTGGGGTTCGTTAAAAGAAACACATTCTAGTTCACTACTCGTTTTAGTTTATCCTTTGGGGGCCTATTCACTAAACAGTGAAAACATAGAAATAACAACCAAATATTCAAAACACCATTTTTTTTTCAACCTGTCCTATTGGTCTGCCATGTGGTCTAGATATTTAAAGTCAGTCCTGTCTACTCCCTACTGACTGCATTATTATGAATACTATAACCACTGTATGAAAACTACTATAACTGCACTATTGTTACTACACCTGCAATAATATCACTATCTGAGTGTGGTGTCGTCAGACGTAGATTGCTGAAATCCTGCATTCAGTGGATAAACCCCTAAAACCTTCATGCTATCTTTCCAAATCCAATCTGTAGAATTATTGCTTTTTTACTATAATATAAGGCAGTAATTTACTCCTACTGCATCTCCCCAATACTCTACAACAGGTGTGCCCAACAGGTAGATCCCCAGATGTTCTAGAACGTCAACTCCCATGATGCTTAGCATCCTTTTAGAATGACAAAGCATCATGGATGCTGTAGTTTTAAAACATTTGGGGATCTACCTTGTGGGCACCCCTGCTCTGCAGAGACCCTTTGCTGGCTGTATGGTTCTGTAACACTGCCACAGTGAGCTTACAAAGTATCCTCTAACAATAATTACATTTACATTCATTCACCCCTTCATAAAATAGAAAGTGTCTGACTGCTGCTTCCTGAATTCTAATTATTCTAGCCATAACAAACATCTCTGTGTCAAGCAATCGCCCACTTAATAAAGGAGACACAATGTTACCACTAGCTTTTATTGTTCTGGCTGTCAAGGCGTGATAGGAGTTACAGTCCTACAACTGGATATCTATGTACTGGCTTCCTCTATCATACAGTGAACACACATGCATATTGTGAAACTACAACTACCATGATGCTCTGCTTTCTGGCTGTCTAAGGCTCATGGGAGTTGTAGTCCTATAACAGCCGATTGTCTTTTTTTTTCAGCCAGCTCTGGTGCATCATCCTTATCTATTCTTATTCTCCTCTTGATATAAAAAATATATCTGTATTCAGAGTCGTAAATGAACTAAGCCACTAGCTTTTTACGACAAAAGAAAAAAAAAACAGACTTTTCCAGTTCTGTTGGAAGGTTTTCAAAGCTGTGAAAGCCCTGTGTGTATGTGATCCTTTACTACAGAAATATATAAAATAATAATGCCTCCAACAAATCTTCCATCATGTGAGAAGAGCTGTGATAGACTGGGTTTGGGACTGCAGAGAGAGGTAAGTAGCTGTGTGTGTGTGAAAACAATGTTACAGTAGGTACAAACTAAGAAGGAGACCTCTCCTGCTTTCTGTAGAATCATGGCTCCCTCTCCACGTGTGTGTCTATGCGGAAGTACAATGAAGAGAGACACCAGATCTACACTTAACAAGTGACTCTCAATAAACACTTTATTGTCTGCACTATGGGCTGCTGGAAAACCTACCTGGATAAAGCTACCCTGAGCTACCCTGATCCAACTCTCATTTAACCCCTGGCTAGAACAGTCTGCTCACTCTCAAACAGTTAAATTGAGTTAAAGGGGTTAATCTGCCATCACCTATTTAATAAAATAATAGTGCAGGCAATTATTGAGCTATATATATATATATATATATATATATATATATATATATATATATATATATATATAGTATTCAAAATGTTCCCGAAATGATGTAAAAATATATTAACAGCCCCATAAAGAGGCGACATTAATGTATTCATTTTTATTTCATTTCATAATTTATTGTAATTATATAATGTTCGTGTGGCAGGAATTTATGGGGATAAACTATATAAAGAGCAGCCAGAATGATGGCTTTCTATATTCTAGTGTGGTTAAGTGGGGTGTAAAGAAAAAAAGAAGAAACATTCGATCGATACAAATAAATAACAAATGGAACTAGTGTGAATGTTTAGTAAATAACTGTATCCAGGTGTTTTTAGAACACACACACAGTGCATTTCATTGGGTCATTAAAAGCCAAGTTTCCTTATAAGTGGGCTATGATTTCCTGCACATATAATCTTCTATAACATGCACAAACTCTAATAATCTTGTATAACACATGAATTATGTTATAGCATGGGTAGGATATACTATATTAAATCATCAGACACATAAAATGCAGCGTTGCACATTTAGGACTATATCCTGACACTTATTGCACCTGGGTTAATTACTGCAGAGCAGTGGGTATGGTATTAAACAATAAAATCGTGCTAATATTGAATAAAACTATGCTATGCATGAAACTGATTTATTTGATATATTTCAATAAATATGCCAAGCTCTCTTTAATAAACATGCCAGACTTGGTTAACACTGTTCCAGGGGCAGGGTAAAGTGTACACATAGATGTGATATACATATTCATACAGCAATACACAAGGTAGGGACTTGCTGTATAAGGGACCCCCCAATACGGTCAAGGGCTCTGACTGTAACCGAAAGAAATGCTTTCTAGTCGGATACAATGTTGCAATTAGGTCCCTCAACAGCGACACCTGCTGGTAGGTATGGGGTATTGCAATAAAAATACTCCAAGACTGTAACCTGCAGGCTCCGAGCGCTGTGCGGAGTTTGGACGATCAACACCCGGGGACAAGCCACCAGAACCGGGTTACAGGGACCTCAAAGTGACCCAGCTCCTGCTTCATATATGGGGAGGAGGGAGGAGGCAAAAGCCGGCTCTGATCGCTGTCCTAACCAAGGGGGGAACAGAAACGCCCAGTTTTAACGGTCAGAGATGGGGGGATTTACTAAACTCATTTCCAATCATATTTTTTTTTTCTGTGTCTTATTTTACTTGGATGTCACTAAAATTCACTTGATTTGCAGTCTGCATTCACATGATCACTGAATTCTCACTATCCAATAGGTGAAATAAACAATGACTGGGAAAGTCAGTTCGAAAAAACTAAATGGGCGAATGAAAGAGTTAATAGTTTATAAAAATATTAAAGTTGTTACATTGTTGCTGGTCTTGCTACATTGTTGCAGATCTGACTAAAAATAAATACATTATGTCTCTGTGCTACCAGGCAGGCTTAAATTAATCATGATTGTGGAATTACTAAATCTCTGTACAAATCTGCATTCTCAATCCTGTCGACTGCAATCATGCTTTAAATGTACACTCAGAACTTAGAACAAAAAAAGCAAATAACAAAAATATTGCTTAATCGTATTTTTCAAAACAACTATAAATATGCATTTAAAATTAAATAAGAAGCTTTTTTGCATTTTGTTTGCATTCAGAAAATTGCATCTAATGGCTTATTTTTTCTTTTTTTTTAAAGGCAGAAAAGAAGGGAGAAAAAAATGGAAAAAAATGAAAAAATCTGAATTTACAAAAAAATGCAAAAAATAATATGAAAATTAACTTACCAGACATTTGGGAAGATTAATTCGTTTTTTTTTTTTCTTCAAAAAGCCAGAAAAATACACTGATGAGACTCTATTCAACAGCCAGAGCCCTTCACTTATAGTATGAAAATAAGATACAAAGTTTCTAATTCTTCAAAATTCATAAAATAAATCAAGTTACTTTGCTCCAATTCAGACAGAAGATATACAATACAAATGTATTATACCTACAGATATATGATTGAAATTTTCTCCCACCAGGCCATCTATTTAAAAAGCCTAGAATCCAATGATTTGACAATCTATGATTGCGCGATAGTTTCAATTTGAATATTCAAAGGCTTAACAAAAAGACAGATCTTTTTTTGAAACAAAGCACTTCCACATTTAACTGAGGGTCTTTGGGAATAAGAATTGATGTCAATCCCTCCCACTGCCCTATTTTTTTCAAGATTTTTAACATTTTATGCACCTTTCCCCAAAATTAGCTGTACCCAGACAATTATCCTCAGTATCTTTAAATGTAAAGGTTGCACACAGCCAGTGACCTGGTATACTATACAAGCTAACTATCCTTAATGTTTTGGGGTAGAAGAGAATATTTTGGGGGGCTAGGTTGGGGTAATTTAGGGTTTTTTGGGGGTTGTATAGCTGGTATATGAACAGCAGTGGGCGTGGCCAGGCAGCATACTCAGTGCTGGAGCTCAATGTGACTGAGGAATAGGCCAGGCGCCTTCTCTCTCTGTACTGGACTGGATTCAGCAGTTTTACAGTAAAAAAGACCACTTTTACATGAATATCATAATGCTCTTCACACCACAGCAGCTAATATTCACACTTTAGGAGGATTTTAACTTTTTATTTTCTTATTTCAACGCTGATAATGTTAAAAGCAATGTCTGAATCAGCTGAGGTAGAAATCCATTTTACTGCAGCACTATGCCGGGAGAATCTATTATATATATATAATAGCAATACATATCATTATTCTAAATATTTATATAGACATAGCAATAATTAGCATTATTTTATATATACATAGCTAATAGCACGAACCTCCCCAAATTAGATATTAACTTTGTGCATAGGTGTACACACACACACACGCACACACGCACACACGCACACACGCACACTATGAACCCTATATGCATTTATTTTATTTGCGTATATAAGAAGTATACATATATATATATATATATATAAATATAGATAGATAGAGACATAGCTATATGAAAAAGATAGACATATAGATAGATAGATAGATAAACAGATAGATGATAGATAGATAGATAAACAGATAGATAGATAGATAGATAGATAGATAAACAAATTGATAGATAGATAAACAGATAGGTGCTAGATAGATAGAAAGATAGATAAACAGATAGATAGATGATAGATAGATAGATAAATAGAAAGAAAGATAGTTTATGTAAAGCCATATTTATTTAATAATATATAACAATTTGTATTATTCTGTTCTTTGTATAAGTAATAACAAAGTGCAGGTGTTTTAATCAAAACTGCTAAATTTAGCACTGCGCTAACTGGGGTATAATCTTATTCTAGAATTATCCTCTCTCAGTTGCTAATTCAATATTCAAATAATTAAGCAAGATATTAATAATTAATCTGCTAAAAACAGTCACCCATCGCTTTTCCAGATCTTTGCCACTAACAGTGTTTTGTACATTTGAGTACAAGCACTTTGTGTCAAATAGATGGACACACAACAAACTAAAAGACACACACATCAAACAGAAACACACACACACACATTTGTATTTTTCTATATATACCTAAATGTGTTGACACACACATACACAAACACAAACACACAAACATAAACACGCCCACACACGTGTACCCACAGTATAGAAATCTAGTGTTTTATTTTTGTTATTGTAATAATTGCTGTGTGTTGTTGTCTCCCAGCATTGAGACCCGGGTAGCACAGCACATATAACATACTTTGCACAATAGCACGTGTCAGCATTATGGATAGAGCTGTATGGGCTACTGTTAACAAGCATTGGAATGAATCCCATCCCATTATTGCAGGGGAGTTAGCAGCCCCCTTTGTGTGTGCATTCTGCTACTCCTATTCAGGAATCCACTGTTACATTGTCTGCTCTATTGAAACACATTACTTTCTATATCACACAGTAAACACACACATCGACACAGCTTTGTGAGATGTGTGCACACTGACTGTAAGTAAATAGAGAAATCCCCCAGGGCATTGTTTACTGGGTCCTTATGCACAATTTGCTGCAAATACATCTTAATACTGTAAGTTACTGCTTTATCAACTTTTGTCTAAATGTTTCCTGCAATGTCAATATACACAACAGACACTGTGCTCTGGCTTTCTATTCTTTGCTCTCATAGAAAGATGGCAATACAAAGCAGGCAGACACTGGGAGAGAATGCACTAAACAAGCTGAAAAATGGTGTTAGAGAGAAAACAAAGGATGGAAAAAAATGTAAGTCACATCTAGTGCATCTTTATATGACTGTATTACATAATTCAAATAGTAAACCTGCCTTTACTTTATATAATTAATAACATACTGCACCCCCACTATTCTATAATAACACACTGCACCCCACTATACTATAATAGCAAACTGCACCCCACTATACTATAATAACAAACTGCACCCCACTATACTATAATAACAAACTGCACCCACTATACTATAATAACAAACTGCACCCCACTATACTATAATAACAAACTGCACCCCACTATACTATAATAACAAACTGCACCCCACTATACTATAATAACAAACTGCACCCCACTATACTATAATAACATACTACACCCCACTATACTATAATATACTGCACCCCACTATACTATAATAACATACTACACCCCACTATACTATAATAACATACTGCACCCCACTATACTATAATAACAAACTGCACCCCACTATACTATAATAACAAACTGCACCCCACTATACTATAATAACAAACTGCACCCCACTATACTATAATAACAAACTGCACCCCACTATACTATAATAACAAACTGCACCCCACTATACTATAATAACATACTGCACCCCACTATACTATAATAACATACTGCACCCCACTATACTATAATAACATACTACACCCCACTATACTATAATAACAAACTGCACCCCACTATACTATAATATACTGCACCCCACTATACTATAATATACTGCACCCCCACTATACTATAATATACTGCACCCCCACTATACTATAATATACTGCACCCCCACTATTCTATAATAACACACTGCACCCCACTATACTATAATAACATACTACACCCCACTATTTTATAATAACATACTGCACCCCACTATACTATAATATACTGCACCCCACTATACTATAATATACTGCACCCCACTATACTATAATATACTGCACCCCACTATTTTATAATAACATACTGCACCCCACTATACTATAATAACAAACTGCACCCCACTATACTATAACAACATACTGCACCCCTCTATACTATAATAACATACTACACCCCACTATACTATAATAACATACTACACCCCACTATACTATAATAACAAACTGCACCCCACTATACTATAACAACATACTGCACCCCTCTATAATATAATAACATACTACACCCCACTATTTTATAATAACATACTACACCCCACTATTTTATAATAACATACTGCACCCCACTATACTATAATATACTGCACCCCAATATACTATAATATACTGCACCCCACTATTTTATAATAACATACTGCACCCCACTATACTATAATAAAAAACTGCACCCCACTATACTATAATATACTGCACCCCACTATTTTATAATAACAAACTGCACCCCACTATACTATAATAACAAACTGCACCCCACTATACTATAACAACATACTGCACCCCACTATACTACTACTGCACCACCAGTATACTATAATATACTGCACCCCACTGTAGTATAATAACATACTACACCCCACTATACTATAATAACATACTACACCCCACTATACTATAATAACAAACTGCACCCCACTATTTTATAATAACATACTGCACCCCACTATACTATAATAACAAACTGCACCCCACTATACTATAATATACTGCACCCCACTATTTTATAATAACAAACTGCACCCACTATACTATAATATACTGCACCCCACTATTTTATAATAAGAAACTGCACCCCACTATACTATAATAAGAAACTGCACCCCACTATACTATAACAACATACTGCACCCCACTATACTACAATAACATACTGCACCACCAGTATACTATAATATACTGCACCCCACTATACTATAATAACATACTACACCCAACTATACTATAATAACATACTACACCCCACTATACTATAATAACAAACTGCACCCCACTATACTATAACAACATACTGCACCTAACTATACTATAATAACATACGGCACCCCACTAAACTATAATAACATACTGCACCCCACTATACTATAATAACAAACTGCACCCCACTATACTATAACAACATACTGCACCCCTCTATACTATAATAACATACTACACCCCACTATTTTATAATAACAAACTGCACCCCACTATACTATAATAACATACTGCACCCCACAATACTCTAACAATATACTGCACCCCACTATACTATAATAACATACTACACCACACTATACTATAATAACATACTACACCCCACTATTTTATAATAACAAACTGCACCTCACTATACTATAACAACATACTGCACCACACTATACTATAATAACATACTGAACCCCACTATACTATAATAATATACTGCACCTCACTATACTATATTAACAAACTGCACCCCACTATACTATACTAACATACTGCACCCCACTATACTATAATAACATACTGCACCCCACTATTCTATAATAACATACTGCACCCCGCTATACCATAATAACATACTGAACCCCAAATTTTATAATAACACACTGCACCCCACTATACTATAATAACATACTGCAACCCCACTATTCTATAATAACATACTGCACCCCCAGTATACTATAATAATACACCCCACCCCACTATACTATAAAAACATACTGCACCCCGCTATACTATAATAATACACTGCACCCCACTATTCTATTATAACATACTGCACCTCCAATATTCTATAATAACATACTGCACCCCCCACTATACTATAATACCATACTGCACCCCACTATACTATAATAACATACTGTACCCCACTATACTATAATAGCATACTGCACCCCACTATTCTATTATAACATACTGCACCCCACTATACTATAATACCATACTGCACCCCACTATACGATTATAACATACTGCACCCCACTATACTATAATAACATACTGCACCCCAGCTATACTATAATAACATACTGCACCCCACTATACTATAACAATCTACTGCACCCCACTATACTATAATAACATACTACACCCCACTTGTTTTTAATAACATACTACACCCCACTATTTTATAATAACAAACTGTACCCCACTATACTATAACAACATACTGCACCACACTATACTATAATAACATACTGAACCCCACTATACTATAATAATTTACTGCACCCCACTATACTATACTAACATACTGCACCCACTATACTATAATAACATAAAACACCCCACTATTTTATAATAACATACTGCACACCACTATTCTATAATACCATACTGCACCCCACTATACTATTATAACATTCGGCACCCCACTATACTATAATAACATACTGCACCCCAGCTATACTATAATAACATACTGCACCCCACTATACTATAACAATATACTGCACCCCACTATACTATAATAACATACTGCACCTCACTATTTTATAACACACTGCACCCCCACTATTCTATAATAACATACTGCACCCCCACTAACTTATAATAACATACTGCACACCACTATTCTATAATAACATACTGCAACCCACTATACTATAATAACATACTGCACCCCCGCTATACTATAATAGCATACTGCACCCCACTATCCTATAATAACATACTACACCCCACCATACTATAATACCATACTGCACCCCCACTATACTTTAATAACATACTGCACCCACACTATACTATTCAAATAAAAACATATTGCATCCCCACTATACTTTTCATATAATAACATGTTGAACCTACTTTACTATTCATATAACATGACTGCACCTCCACTTTACTATTCATATAATAACACGCTGCACCCCTTCTATACTATTTATACAACAATATGACTGCACTCTGCTGTACTATTCATATAACATATTGCATCCCACTATACTATTCATGTAATAACATGCTGCTCCCCACTATACTATTCATGTACCTTTTAACCTATCGTCCCTGCCCCTGCCCTTTCCTTTACTTCCTTTGAAGTTCACACTGTCTGCCTTTTTAAGCCAATCTTTGTACCACCTCTAATCTCTACACTGTTCCATTTCCTTTGTCTGGCCACCATCTGCTAACATTTGACATCAGCATACCCCGTACCCAAATTTCACCATCCTCAACTCTCCAATCTCGCAGAAACCTCAACTGCCTTGATCTCCAGCATTTCTCCACCAAAATCAAAACTCTCCTTTTACCCATCTCAAATCTAAGTTGCCCTAACTCTGCTACCTCACTCTACAACTCAACTCTCTCCTCTCAACTTGACATCATGGCACCTCCTACAATTAAACACAGCAAGCACCCCCAATTACAACCCTGGCACACCAACCTGACCCGTTACCTCCAAAAATGTTCTAGAACTGCTGAACGCTGGAAGAGAAAGTCTCACTTTGCATCTGTCATGTATTCATCCGCTTATAAAAATGTTATTAATGGAATTTACTGTTCAGACAGGAAAAGTTGTGCCGAACAATATTACTGTCCTGACAGTAAAAGTTGTGCCGAACAGCAATCAAATCCACAGGAGGGTTTGTACTGAGCAGGAATTATGCAAATGGGAACCTGGTATCTACATTTGGGATCAAAGGCTGATTACAGCCTATCAGATCCATAGGAGGGGTAGGAGGGGTATTTAGGCCCAGTTATCATCCTGGTCAGTGCCCTGTCGTGTTTTCCCTTGTAGTTGTCTGAGAGCGCTTTATTGATTCTGGTTATTCTGGTAATTTGACTTTGGCATTGATTTTGACTTCCCTGTTTTCTGGTATCCCTGATCATTCTGTCGAAACGGCTGTGACCAAAGTATCCAACGATTTAATTGCTGCTAAATCTCGCGGCCATTACTCTATCATAATTCTCCTTGATCTTTCTGCTGCCTTTGACACTGTTGATCATCAACAGCTTTTTTGCATTATCTGTAATTTTGGTCTACGGGATACTGCTCTCTCCTGGTGCTCCTCCTACCTCTCCCAGCGCTCTTTTCTTACTCTGACTGCCTCTTTCCCCCAACCACTCTCTGTCGGCATCCCCCTAGGTTCTGTCCTTGGTCCTCTACTGTTCTCTATCTACACTGCCTCCCTTGGTAAACTCATTAGCTCCTTTGGCTTCCGTTATTATTTCTATGCGGATTACACACAAATCTACCTGTCCTATCCTGATCTCTCTCTCCGCCTATCTTGACTCGTGTCTCTGACTGACTCTCTTCGATTTCCAAATGGATGGCTGCTCACTCCCTTAAACTCAACCTGTCCAGAACAGAACTTCTGGTCTTTCCTCCCTCAAGTGTTAACACTCCCGTGTCTGTCTTCTCCCTCCAAGTCAACGGTGCTACTATCACCTCTACCTCGCAGGCTCGCTGCCTGGGTGTTCTTTTTGACTCCAACCTCTCCTTCACCCCTCATGTCCAATAAATCGCCACATCATGTTGCTTCCATCTGAAAAACATAGCGCGCATCCGCCCCTATTTAACCCCGGATGCGGCTAAGGTGCTGGTCCATGCTCTTGTTGTCTCTCGCCTGGACTATTGCAATACTCTTCTCAGTGGTCTTACGTGTTCCCAGATTGCACTGTTGCAATCTATAATGAATGCAGCGGTGAGGCTCATTTTTCTGTCCACTAGCACCTCCCACGCCTCTTCGCTCGGTCTGTCCCTGCATTGGCTTCCAGTTAGATGTAGGGCTCAATTTAAAATTCTGGTGCTTGCTTACAAGTCCCTACATAATACTGCTCCAACCTACCTATCCTCCCTAATACACAAGTATGACCCCTTTAGGCCCCTACGCTCTGCCAAAGACCAACGTATATCCTCTGTCTGTACTCCCACCTCTAACGCTCGCCTCCAAGATTTTTCCAGGGCTGCACCTCTTCTGTGGAACTCCCTTCCCTTCTCAGTAAGAATGTCTGTAGTGAAGTCGGGCGCAGAATATGACGTCATATTCCGGCACCCGGCATTACTAAGCTGTGCGCGAGGGAGCAGTGAGGAGCAGATAGAAGATCCCTACTGGACCCCAGGGAGAGGCCCCACATCGGCTCCCAAAGGTAAGGAGCAATAAAAAAAACAAGTGTGTGTGTGTCTGTCAGTGAATATGTGTGTGTCAGTGAGTGTCTGTGCATGTGTCTCTCAGTGAGTGTCTGTGTGTCTTTCAGTGAGTGTCTGTGTGTCTGTCAGTGAGTGAGTGTGTGTGTGTGTCTGTCTGTCTGTGTCTCTGTCTGTGAGTGTGTGCCTGTCAGTGTCTGTGTGTGTCTGTCAGTGTCTGTGTGTGTCTGTCAGTGTGTGTGTCTGTCAGTGAGTGTCTGTGTGTCTGTCAGCGAGTGGGTCTGTGTGTGTAAGTGTGTGTCTGTCAGTGTGTGTGTCTGTCAGTGAGTGTCTGTGTGTCTGTCAGTGAGTGTGTCTGTCTGTGTGTGTAAGTGTGTGTCTGTCAGTGAGTGTGTGTGTCTGTTAGTGTCTGTCTGTGAGTGTGTGTCTGTGTGTGTCTGTCAGTGTCTGTGTGTGTCTGTCAGTGAGTGAGTTATTTTTTTATACTGTATTTTTCAAAATAAACCTACGTTTCTATGAAAACATAAGGTGTTTTTTTTGCGGCCCACATAAACTTAAACCTTGTTTATGTGGCCCGTGCTAGACTTTGAGTTTGACATGCTTCCTGAATACCATTGTATTATTCATATAATAACATAATGCTTATTATATATTTTTATTAACATTAACTTTTTTTTATTTTTTTTATTTTACACTAGCAGGACAGACAGTCCCTCTGCAGGCAGACACATGGACACCTATTGTGACCATGTGACCGCTCTGTTGAGCGATCACATGGCCCCAGGGGTTCTAATACGCCATGGGGAGACTGTCTGGGCTGCAGGCAGTCTCCCCACACCAGGAGGACCGCCGATCGCCGCCGGGGGAACGACGGCGATCGGGTAAGTACATAAGACCGTTGTGACGGATCAGGACCGTCAGCGGTCGGCAGCGCAAAAATGCAGATGACGGTCCTGAACCGTCATCGGTCCTTAAGGGGTTAAGAAGAAAAACTACCACAACAAGAGGACATAGTCTTAAATTAGAGGCGCAAAGGTTTAACCCCTTAAGGACTGAGCCAAATGTACACGTTGTGAAAAAAACAAAACGTAAACAAAACCTGGCATTTGCGCTATATGTCTCTCCAACCGTAATTCACCTCTTTAATATTAAATGCACCCCCCTTATTATATATCATTTTATTCAGGGGAAACAGGGCTTTCATTTAATATCAAATATTTAGATATAAAACATAATTTAATATGAAAAAATGGGAGAAAATAAGAAATTTTGTTATTTTATTAGTTCTACATGCCATTTTAACTGTCAATGTCATAATACTGTTTGCTTTTACTGCAATAAAATACACATATTTGTATTCAGGAAAGTCTCACGTGTAAAACAGTACCCCCTATGTACAGGTTTTATGGTGTTTTGGGAAGTTACAGGGTCAAATATAGCACTTCACATTTGAAATTGAAATTCGCCAGATTGGTTACGTTGCCTTTGGGACTGTATAGTAGCCCAGGAATAAAATTTACACCCATAATGGCATATCAATTGCAATAGTAGACAACCCAAGGTATTGCAAATAGGGTATGTCCAATCTTTTTTAGTAGCCATTTGGTCATAAACACTGGCCAAAGTTAGCGTTAGTATTTGTTTGTGTGTGAAAAATGCAAAAAACGCCAATTTTGGCCAGTGTTTGTGACTAAGTGCCTACTAAAAAAGACTGGACATACCCCGTTTGCAATACCTTGGGTTGTCTACTATTGCAAATGGTATGCCATCATAGGGGTAATTTTCATTCTTGGGCTACCATAGAGTTTCAAAGGCAACGTAACCAATCTGGCAAATTTTAATGTGAAAAAAATGAAACACAAGCCTTATATTTGACGCTGTAACTTTTACAAACACCATAAAACCTGTACATGAGGGGTACTGTTGTACTCGGGAGACTTCGCTGAACACAAATATTTGTGTTTCAAAACAGTAAAAATTATCACAGCAATAATATCGTCCGTGTAAGTGCTGTTTGTGCGTGAAAAATGCAAAAAACGTCACTTTTACTGGCGATATCATCGTTGTAATACATTTTACTCTTTTGAAACACTAATATTTGTGTTCAGCGAAGTCTCCCGAGTAGAACAGTACCCCCCATGTACAGGTTTTATGGTGTCTTGGAAAGTTATAGGGTTAAATATAGTGCTCTCAAATTAAATTCCCTTTACTTTCGGCATGGGTTGTCAGGCAGGTCCCGCTAATTGTAATTAATTAAGATACCTAATTATGTAAAAATATTACATAAATATATGTGTAGAATTAATATATGTATATATATATATATATATATATATATATATATATACGTATGTGTATATATATATGTATATATATATATATATATATAATTTTTTTTAAATACTTTTATTTATATATAGGTATATATATAGTGATATATACGTATATACTTATGTATATACAAAACAAATAGATATATATATTATTTTGTTCTACGTGTATTTTGATATAAATATATATGTATTAATATCACAATACAGTTAGAACGAAATAACACACATCTATATATTTTTTAATTATTTATTTTTAATTATTTTTTTAATTTTATTTTTAAACGTATTTACATATTCATTTTTTATATTATATATAAATATATATATAAAAATAATTATATATATATTTAATCAGTATCAGTCTACGTGTAATTTGATATTAATATATATATATATAATTATATATATATATATTAATAGTAAAATACACCTAGACAGTGTATGTGTGTGTATGTATACGTGTATATATATTTATACTTAGATCATATATATATTATATATATATATGATCTAAGTATATAATTGGTTTTTTTTTTACGCTGATTTAACTTTTTTTTTATTTGATTTCCAGCCAGCAGGGGGACTAACTGTCATTACAGTTAGTCCCCCTGCTGGCAATGCCTGAGCCAGCTAACCCAGCCATGTGATTGTGAGGTCCTCGCAAGTACCTCACTCTCACATGCCGGGGGGGTCCCCCAGGAGGAAGGACTGCCGCGGGGGGCTCCCTGGGAGTCCCCCTAACCGCGATCGCCGGGTAAAAAAAACGGAGGGCGTACTATTAAGCCCGGCGTCATTTAGAGCCGCTTAAAATAGGGCGTAATAGTACGCTCTCCGGTCTTAAAGGGTTAAGAATAACATCAGGAAGTATTACTTTACTGAGAGGGTAGTGGATGCATGGAATAGCCTTCCAGCTGAAGTGGTAGAGGTTAACACAGCAAAGGAGTTTAAGCATGCGTGGGATAGGCATAAGGCTATCCTAACTATAAGATAATGCCAGGGACTAATGAAAGTATTTAGAAAATTGGGCAGACTAGATGGGCCGAATGGTTCTTATCTGCCGTCACATTCTATGTTTCTATGTTTCTATACTATTCATACAATAACATACTGCACCCCTCTATACTATTCATATAATAACATACTGCAACCCATTATACTATTCATATAATAACATACTGCACCCCTCTATACTATTCATATAATAACATACTGCACCCCTCTATACTATTCATACAATAACATACTGCACCCCTCTATACTATTCATATAATAACATACTGCAACCCATTATACTATTCATATAACATACTGCACCCCTCTATACTATTCATATAATAACATACTGCAACCCATTATACTATTCATATAATAACATACTGCACCCCTCTATTCTATTCATATATTAACACGCTGCACCCCTACTATACTATTTATATAAGAACATACTGCACCCCTCTATACTATTCATATAATAACATACTGCACCCCTCTATACTATTCATATAATAACATACTGCACCCCACTATACTATTCATATAATAACATACTGCACCCCATTATACTATCCATATAATAACATACAGCACCCCCACTATTCTATCCATATAATAACATACTGCACCCCACTATACTATTCATATAATAACATACTGCACCCCATTATACTATCCATATAATAACATACTGCACCCCACTATACTATTCATATAATAACATACTGCACCCCATTATACTATTCATATAATAACATACTGCACCCCTCTATACTATTCATATAATAACATACTGCACCCCATTATACTATCCATATAATAACATGCTGCACCCCACTACACTATATGACGTTAAACTGAAAGATGTCTGTCACTGGAGTAAAAAATCAAATAACAATAATATACTGTTTTGTACGTATTACCTCTGCTTACTTAATTCTTTATTCCTTTCTCTCTCTCTTTGTTCTGCAAACATCTCTAAAGTTAACAACACGTCTACATTAATAAACATAGATCACACATTTACTAATCTCCCTTGTTTTTTCCCCCTAAACATTTATATCCTAACACCATTAAAGATTAATTTAGAGATTTATTAATTTGCCTTTCTTCTGATTATCAATAATCTATACTAATAAACAATATAACAGCACCACCTACTGCCAGAAAATGAAACCTGTCTACAAAATATAAGATCAATTAAATATATAAATTGTATACCATTGGACCTGGGCATTAGTTTTCGGGTGAACACGGTTTAGTAGGAATACTAAATATGAGGAAGGCTGAACTTGATGGACACATGTCTCTTTTCAGCCTATGTAACTATGTACATTTGTCAAAAAGACGAATGGTCAAATACAAATTACAACGAATGAATTGAAGAACGAATTGCTTGTTGGATGAAATTTTACTCATGCAATACATTTTTTCATTGGTTAATTTTAGTTTATTACAAGGAGAGAAATACTGGCTCACAGCTCCGTGCTTGTAAACTTTAAAAGTAACCAGAGTGCAGACTTCACTGATAACATTTGCCCTGTTTGAGGGTGCATTCCGAGCATGACAAATCAAAGAAGACTTCGGGAGGAGCCAAGGTGGAGCAGAGGACGGACAGGAGGTGGGTGTTACATGAACAGTACCAACCACAAAGCAGCGCTGGAACAAAGGTGGGCACATCTTTACATTTTACATTGAGTACACCACGTATCTTTGTGATATGTATAGTGTATTCAATGTACGGTATATGGGAATGATATCATGTAAATAGGTTTTTTCATAACAGGTTTACTTGAAAATGTATCACTTCACAGAAGTATCCTAATTGTGATAACAAATTACAACTGTGTATCCACTGAATTGTGTTGTAACAGAGAAGTCCTGAAATCATTAATTAGCAACCTGGAGAAAGGCCTTTTATTAGTATTGAAAAAAAAAAAGGTTCTAAATAGATACCTGTAGCTCCTAAATAAACTTATTGAAGTTAATTAAATGAGCCAGTTATTTTCAGAAATATACACCATTCATCGTCACACTGTTCCTATACTCCCTAGCGATGGCTAAGTAGTTTCCATAGGAACCACAGCACATGCACTATGGTTGCTATGGGTGGAGAACAGAGGGAACTCCTTTGGGAGGTCTTATCTCCTTCCCCTTGTTAGTCAATTCAAGGCAATAAAATTAATCAAATCAATTTGTCTCCCCAAATTTGAATTTTATGAATACATTTTTTTGTCAGTCATTTGGGATACATCTGTGTGGAGCTTCGGTTGCAGACAAATTTTGCCAACGCAGTTTGGTAAAACCAATTCAGAAAAATTAAAAGGTCACAAAAACGTGCCAAACATTGTAGTGCAAAATATAAACATAGTATCAATATTATGAATATATTTTGCTGTACACTGATCTTGGCACATTTCATGCCCTTTGGTTCAAAGATAAAGGCCTCCATTTAATATTTATGGATACTCCTTTAAATATTTTTTCAAAATATTAAAATATAAAAAAATATGTTGTATATGAAATCAAATAAAAATAATATCAAACTGAAAAATGTCATACATCTGTGCTCACACTGGCCTGTAACTATCTATTGTATTACTAAAGCCAGAGTTATCACCCACGAGCCACTTGGTACTAACTCAAAGAGCCACTTTGCCAATCTAGTGTGCCATTTGACTGGCTGCTAAGTTTTCCAGTCTGCTGTTAGTGTTATGTACCAACTTTATCAAATACATATTTTATTTTTAGTTTTCTTCTTTGAAGAACTTTCAAATAAGCTAGTAGGAGGCAGATAGGTAGCCAGAAGGTATTCTATATGTAGATACCTAATTAGACACTGGACAGGCCCTGCATAAATCTTAACCAAATTGCAATGCATCAAATCCAACAGGGCCGGACTGGCCCACTGGAATACCGGACATTTCCCGGTGGGCTGTCGGCACCTGGGGCCGGGCAGGCAGCTGACCTGCGGCCGCAGAGGGAGCTCTTTTGGCGGCCGCAGGGGAGCTGGCTGTTTTGTCTCTGCTCCCTCGCCCTCGCGCTGCTTACTGAGCCCGGGGCCGGAATATGACGCCCCGGTCTCATTAAGCTGCGCGCTGGGGCAGGGGGAGCAGAGACAAAACAGCCAGCTCCCCTGCGGCCGCCAAAAGTGCTCCCTCTGCGACTGCCAGAAGAGCCAGCTCCCCCATGCGGCCGCCGTCAGCGCTCCCCCTGTGGCCGCCAGCACACAGGTAGCAATTATGTGTATTAGTGTGAGTGTATGTGTGTCTGTGTCATGGGGTGTGTCTGTCTGTGTCATTGTGTGTGTGTGTGTCTCTGTCTGTCATGGTGTGTGTCTGTCTGTGTCATGGTGTGTGTGTGTCTGTCTGTGTCATTGTGTGTGTGTGTGTGTGTGTCATGGTCTTTTCTCTAAAAAGTCAGTGTTTCCATTGAAAAGCCTGCAGGGACAGGCTATAGACACCAGAACCTCTGCATTAAGCTGTGTGTGTGCGCGTGCCTGCTAGTGAGTGGGCTTGCTTGAGTGTGTATGTGTGAGTGCCTGCTACTGAGTGAGCTTGTATTTTTATGTCAATGACCTTATGTATATCAGTGAGATTGTTTGTCTATGAGGCTGTGTATCAATCAGCTTGTGTCAGTGAGATTGTCTGTGTCTGCATGTGAGTATGCTTACTGTATAATTAAACATTTTACTCTGAAAGGACCAATATATTATATTGGAAAAAGCAATATATATATATCAATCATCTAGGGTGGCAAGACAGAGCCTTACATATTACATGCGACGATATGGCGCAATGACTTATGGGGCTGGGATAGATTTTTTTTCCAGGGCTGCTTTGGAATCCCCAGTCCGGCCCTGCAATCCAATGAACCTGAAAGCAATTAAAGAACACATAGTAGCCATTTGGTGGATGTAATTAAGTCCAAAAAGCAGAAATAAATTGGAGTTTTGACTTCAAACCAGACAAATACAATTCACGGTGCAGTGAATAACCCTCCTTGCACATGGTTCTGGAGACTGACATTTGATTTGATACACACTGCCACTGGCAACATTAAGTTCTGTATTGTATTGCAATTAAATTTTTTCTAAATCGTTTTAGAGAAACATACCATTATCATTGGAATTCAGACAAATCAAATGAACGTACGAACAAAACTCTGTTCATTGATCATAAAATTCAGACAAATTCAATCTGATAAACAGTTTTTTTTAAGGTTTATACACCTAGGAATGTTATCTTAACCGCTGCACATAGCTTGGGGAAATAGTAAATACATTTGTAGCAGCAACCTGGATTGTTAGAGAACTCATAGATATTCATTTGTTGAACTATTTTGAACTGTTTGACCTCTAGCAAATCAGCCAGTGATCTTTTTAACCAGTCATTAGTTACTAATATAGACATCAAGAGTTTATCGTTGAATCCTCAACTGCTTGTACAACAATGCCGTCTCGCAGTCAGCTACATGTTTCAGCTTGATAAACAGGCAACTTGCTCTGCCTGTAACTGCAAGTCCTTTTTCTAGCCCTGCCTGGATTCGACTGAGCCAATAAGTGAAAGTTTTAAGTAGGTCAATTCACAACCAGCTAGCACTCAAAGGGACACTCCAGGCAGCCAGACCACTTCTGCCCATTGGAGTGGTCTGGGAGCCAACTCCCACTACCCTTAACCCTACAAGTGTAATTATTACAGTTTTCATAAACTGCAATATTTACCTTGAAGGGTTAAGTCCTCCTCTAGTGGCTGTCTACTAGACATCCACTAGAGGACACTTCCGTCTTCATAGAACACGAAAAGTGTGCTATAACGTCGCTGGATGTCCTCACGCTATGTGAGGACCTCCAGCGTCGCTGAAATCCCCATAGGAAAGCATTGAAAGCATTGCCGCGCATACACATTAGGTCTCCCCCGCCGGCGGCTGTGCATGCTCAATAGGTCTCCCCCGCCGGATGACGTCGGCGGGGAGAAGCGTGGGCGGACCCTGACCCAAGTTGAATGCGTATGTTTCCTTTTGTAAATTAGCATTTTCAGGTTTATGAAAGAACACCATAAAAAAGATAGGTTTGTGGTCTAATGTAAAAAACACCTGATCAACCCATACAGCTAGATTGTGTAGTTTTTATGGCATATTCACTAAGTAGTTGGGCTATCAAGTGATATTTATTTAATGAGAGATTCCCGAATATGTCAAGAACTGAAATGCACTGTAGCCTATTTGTAAAGGGACTCTATAGCTGTAGGAATACAAATGTGTCCACTCTCCTTTTGCTATAAAAAAAAATGAAAGAAAGGTTTTTACTGATGTTTATTCCAGTATCAAGACTCCCTTGGTACTGACATCCATGCTTCCTTCCATTACATCATTCGGCTCTCGTTGCGATGACCAATCCTCATTGAGGAGCATTGGAGACTGATGTGCATGCGCAGTGAATGCTGCTCAATGGAATGCATTGAATTCAATGCTTTCGTATAGGCTTCACTGGTCACATGACCAAGTTTCACACTTGTCCTTGTGGAAGCGCCTCTAGTGACTGTCTGCAAGGCAGTGTTTGACCACATAATGTAAACAGTGCAGGGTCATAATTATAGGATATGGGCAACACATTTCATTATTATTATTATTATTATCATTTCTTTGTTTAAACCTTTAATTTAAGACTGTTCCCTCAACTGCTCACAAAGTATCATGTTATATTATGGTATCCAGGCACAGGTTGAATTGCAAACTGTGAGTTCATTTTTGATGCAATGTCACATATGAGAACATGTAATCTCGAGTCAGTAAAGATTTTAGGCAATGATGGTTTATGTTCCCTATTAAGGGTTAATAAGTAAAGGGGTGTATATAAAAAATACCCCTTTCTGTCTCATTAGAGATATCTTTGCCAGAAGCTCAAGGAAGCAGGCTGAAGGGTCAGTGTTAGGACCTGCTTAGGGGGGGTCTGCCTTGACGTTGGCAGGCGGGCATCCCTCCAATGGCCATTGGAGCAACTAAATGACCTCCATTTGTCTAAATATACATAGGGATTAAGGAAAAAGCGCAAGTAACATTTTCTTTTCTTTGGTTTTTACTATATATTGGGGCTGATGTGTGTTGTAGTCCTTGCTGCTTAAGCACAGGACTTCTCTTTTTGTATTTGTATTTACTTTGTATCACACAGCCTGGTTACAATGCTGCTACCCATCCCATGTGTTCCCTATTAAGGGTTAATAAGTAAAGGGGTGTATATAAAAAATACCCCTTTCTGTCTCATTAGAGATATCTTTGCCAGAAGCTCAAGGAAGCAGGCTGAAGGGTCAGTGTTAGGACCCGCTTAGGGGGGGTCTGCCTTGACGTTGGCAGGCGGGCATCCCTCCAATGGCCATTGGAGCAACTAAATGACCTCCATTTGTCTAAATATACATAGGGATTAAGGAAAAAGCGCAAGTAACATTTTCTTTTCTTTGGTTTTTACTATATATTGGGGCTGATGTGTGTTGTAGTCCTTGCTGCTTAAGCACAGGACTTCTCTTTTTGTATTTGTATTTACTTTGTATCACACAGCCTGGTTACAATGCTGCTACCCATCCCATGTGTTCCCTATTAAGGGTTAATAAGTAAAGGGGTGTATATAAAAAATACCCCTTTCTGTCTCATTAGAGATATCTTTGCCAGAAGCTCAAGGAAGCAGGCTGAAGGGTCAGTGTTAGGACCCGCTTAGGGGGGGTCTGCCTTGACGTTGGCAGGCGGGCATCCCTCCAATGGCCATTGGAGCAACTAAATGACCTCCATTTGTCTAAATATACATAGGGATTAAGGAAAAAGCGCAAGTAACATTTTCTTTTCTTTGGTTTTTACTATATATTGGGGCTGATGTGTGTTGTAGTCCTTGCTGCTTAAGCGCAGGACTTCTCTTTTTGTATTTGTATTTACTTTGTATCACACAGCCTGGTTACAATGCTGCTACCCATCCCATGTGTTCCCTATTAAGGGTTAATAAGTAAAGGGGTGTATATAAAAAATACCCCTTTCTGTCTCATTAGAGATATCTTTGCCAGAAGCTCAAGGAAGCAGGCTGAAGGGTCAGTGTTAGGACCCGCTTAGGGGGGGTCTGCCTTGACGTTGGCAGGCGGGCATCCCTCCAATGGCCATTGGAGCAACTAAATGACCTCCATTTGTCTAAATATACATAGGGATTAAGGAAAAAGCGCAAGTAACATTTTCTTTTCTTTGGTTTTTACTATATATTGGGGCTGATGTGTGTTGTAGTCCTTGCTGCTTAAGCGCAGGACTTCTCTTTTTGTATTTGTATTTACTTTGTATCACACAGCCTGGTTACAATGCTGCTACCCATCCCATGTGTTCCCTATTAAGGGTTAATAAGTAAAGGGGTGTATATAAAAAATACCCCTTTCTGTCTCATTAGAGATATCTTTGCCAGAAGCTCAAGGAAGCAGGCTGAAGGGTCAGTGTTAGGACCCGCTTAGGGGGGGTCTGCCTTGACGTTGGCAGGCGGGCATCCCTCCAATGGCCATTGGAGCAACTAAATGACCTCCATTTGTCTAAATATACATAGGGATTAAGGAAAAAGCGCAAGTAACATTTTCTTTTCTTTGGTTTTTACTATATATTGGGGCTGATGTGTGTTGTAGTCCTTGCTGCTTAAGCGCAGGACTTCTCTTTTTGTATTTGTATTTACTTTGTATCACACAGCCTGGTTACAATGCTGCTACCCATCCCATGTGTTCCCTATTAAGGGTTAATAAGTAAAGGGGTGTATATAAAAAATACCCCTTTCTGTCTCATTAGAGATATCTTTGCCAGAAGCTCAAGGAAGCAGGCTGAAGGGTCAGTGTTAGGACCCGCTTAGGGGGGGTCTGCCTTGACGTTGGCAGGCGGGCATCCCTCCAATGGCCATTGGAGCAACTAAATGACCTCCATTTGTCTAAATATACATAGGGATTAAGGAAAAAGCGCAAGTAACATTTTCTTTTCTTTGGTTTTTACTATATATTGGTGCTGATGTGTGTTGTAGTCCTTGCTGCTTAAGCGCAGGACTTCTCTTTTTGTATTTGTATTTACTTTGTATCACACAGCCTGGTTACAATGCTGCTACCCATCCCATGTGTTCCCTATTAAGGGTTAATAAGTAAAGGGGTGTATATAAAAAATACCCCTTTCTGTCTCATTAGAGATATCTTTGCCAGAAGCTCAAGGAAGCAGGCTGAAGAGTCAGTGTTAGGACCCGCTTAGGGGGGGTCTGCCTTGACGTTGGCAGGCGGGCATCCCTCCAATGGCCATTGGAGCAACTAAATGACCTCCATTTGTCTAAATATACATAGGGATTAAGGAAAAAGCGCAAGTAACATTTTCTTTTCTTTGGTTTTTACTATATATTGGGGCTGATGTGTGTTGTAGTCCTTGCTGCTTAAGCGCAGGACTTCTCTTTTTGTATTTGTATTTACTTTGTATCACACAGCCTGGTTACAATGCTGCTACCCATCCCATGTGTTCCCTATTAAGGGTTAATAAGTAAAGGGGTGTATATAAAAAATACCCCTTTCTGTCTCATTAGAGATATCTTTGCCAGAAGCTCAAGGAAGCAGGCTGAAGGGTCAGTGTTAGGACCCGCTTAGGGGGGGGTCTGCCTTGACGTTGGCAGGCGGGCATCCCTCCAATGGCCATTGGAGCAACTAAATGACCTCCATTTGTCTAAATATACATAGGGATTAAGGAAAAAGCGCAAGTAACATTTTCTTTTCTTTGGTTTTTACTATATATTGGGGCTGATGTGTGTTGTAGTCCTTGCTGCTTAAGCGCAGGACTTCTCTTTTTGTATTTGTATTTACTTTGTATCACACAGCCTGGTTACAATGCTGCTACCCATCCCATGTGTTCCCTATTAAGGGTTAATAAGTAAAGGGGTGTATATAAAAAATACCCCTTTCTGTCTCATTAGAGATATCTTTGCCAGAAGCTCAAGGAAGCAGGCTGAAGGGCCAGTGTTAGGACCCGCTTAGGGGGGGTCTGCCTTGACGTTGGCAGGCGGGCATCCCTCCAATGGCCATTGGAGCAACTAAATGACCTCCATTTGTCTAAATATACATAGGGATTAAGGAAAAAGCGCAAGTAACATTTTCTTTTCTTTGGTTTTTACTATATATTGGGGCTGATGTGTGTTGTAGTCCTTGCTGCTTAAGCGCAGGACTTCTCTTTTTGTATTTGTATTTACTTTGTATCACACAGCCTGGTTACAATGCTGCTACCCATCCCATGTGTTCCCTATTAAGGGTTAATAAGTAAAGGGGTGTATATAAAAAATACCCCTTTCTGTCTCATTAGAGATATCTTTGCCAGAAGCTCAAGGAAGCAGGCTGAAGGGTCAGTGTTAGGACCCGCTTAGGGGGGGGGGGTCTGCCTTGACGTTGGCAGGCGGGCATCCCTCCAATGGCCATTGGAGCAACTAAATGACCTCCATTTGTCTAAATATACATAGGGATTAAGGAAAAAGCGCAAGTAACATTTTCTTTTCTTTGGTTTTTACTATATATTGGGGCTGATGTGTGTTGTAGTCCTTTCTGCTTAAGCACAGGACTTCTCTTTTTGTATTTGTATTTACTTTGTATCACACAGCCTGGTTACAATGCTGCTACCCATCCCATGTGTTCCCTATTAAGGGTTAATAAGTAAAGGGGTGTATATAAAAAATACCCCTTTCTGTCTCATTAGAGATATCTTTGCCAGAAGCTCAAGGAAGCAGGCTGAAGGGTCAGTGTTAGGACCCGCTTAGGGGGGGTCTGCCTTGACGTTGGCAGGCGGGCATCCCTCCAATGGCCATTGGAGCAACTAAATGACCTCCATTTGTCTAAATATACATAGGGATTAAGGAAAAAGCGCAAGTAACATTTTCTTTTCTTTGGTTTTTACTATATATTGGGGCTGATGTGTGTTGTAGTCCTTGCTGCTTAAGCGCAGGACTTCTCTTTTTGTATTTGTATTTACTTTGTATCACACAGCCTGGTTACAATGCTGCTACCCATCCCATGTGTTCCCTATTAAGGGTTAATAAGTAAAGGGGTGTATATAAAAAATACCCCTTTCTGTCTCATTAGAGATATCTTTGCCAGAAGCTCAAGGAAGCAGGCTGAAGGGTCAGTGTTAGGACCCGCTTAGGGGGGGTCTGCCTTGACGTTGGCAGGCGGGCATCCCTCCAATGGCCATTGGAGCAACTAAATGACCTCCATTTGTCTAAATATACATAGGGATTAAGGAAAAAGCGCAAGTAACATTTTCTTTTCTTTGGTTTTTACTATATATTGGGGCTGATGTGTGTTGTAGTCCTTGCTGCTTAAGCGCAGGACTTCTCTTTTTGTATTTGTATTTACTTTGTATCACACAGCCTGGTTACAATGCTGCTACCCATCCCATGTGTTCCCTATTAAGGGTTAATAAGTAAAGGGGTGTATATAAAAAATACCCCTTTCTGTCTCATTAGAGATATCTTTGCCAGAAGCTCAAGGAAGCAGGCTGAAGGGTCAGTGTTAGGACCCGCTTAGGGGGGGGTCTGCCTTGACGTTGGCAGGCGGGCATCCCTCCAATGGCCATTGGAGCAACTAAATGACCTCCATTTGTCTAAATATACATAGGGATTAAGGAAAAAGCGCAAGTAACATTTTCTTTTCTTTGGTTTTTACTATATATTGGGGCTGATGTGTGTTGTAGTCCTTGCTGCTTAAGCGCAGGACTTCTCTTTTTGTATTTGTATTTACTTTGTATCACACAGCCTGGTTACAATGCTGCTACCCATCCCATGTGTTCCCTATTAAGGGTTAATAAGTAAAGGGGTGTATATAAAAAATACCCCTTTCTGTCTCATTAGAGATATCTTTGCCAGAAGCTCAAGGAAGCAGGCTGAAGGGTCAGTGTTAGGAGCCGCTTAGGGGGGGTCTGCCTTGACGTTGGCAGGCGGGCATCCCTCCAATGGCCATTGGAGCAACTAAATGACCTCCATTTGTCTAAATATACATAGGGATTAAGGAAAAAGCGCAAGTAACATTTTCTTTTCTTTGGTTTTTACTATATATTGGGGCTGATGTGTGTTGTAGTCCTTGCTGCTTAAGCGCAGGACTTCTCTTTTTGTATTTGTATTTACTTTGTATCACACAGCCTGGTTACAATACTGTTACCCATCCCATGTGTTCCCTATTAAGGGTTAATAAGTAAAGGGGTGTATATAAAAAATACCCCTTTCTGTCTCATTAGAGATATCTTTGCCAGAAGCTCAAGGAAGCAGGCTGAAGGGTCAGTGTTAGGACCCGCTTAGGGGGGGGTCTGCCTTGACGTTGGCAGGCGGGCATCCCTCCAATGGCCATTGGAGCAACTAAATGACCTCCATTTGTCTAAATATACATAGGGATTAAGGAAAAAGCACAAGTAACATTTTCTTTTCTTTGGTTTTTACTATATATTGGGGCTGATGTGTGTTGTAGTCCTTGCTGCTTAAGCGCAGGACTTCTCTTTTTGTATTTGTATTTACTTTGTATCACACAGCCTGGTTACAATGCTGCTACCCATCCCATGTGTTCCCTATTAAGGGTTAATAAGTAAAGGGGTGTATATAAAAAATACCCCTTTCTGTCTCATTAGAGATATCTTTGCCAGAAGCTCAAGGAAGCAGGCTGAAGGGTCAGTGTTAGGACCCGCTTAGGGGGGGTCTGCCTTGACGTTGGCAGGCGGGCATCCCTCCAATGGCCATTGGAGCAACTAAATGACCTCCATTTGTCTAAATATACATAGGGATTAAGGAAAAAGCGCAAGTAACATTTTCTTTTCTTTGGTTTTTACTATATATTGGGGCTGATGTGTGTTGTAGTCCTTGCTGCTTAAGCGCAGGACTTCTCTTTTTGTATTTGTATTTACTTTGTATCACACAGCCTGGTTACAATGCTGCTACCCATCCCATGTGTTCCCTATTAAGGGTTAATAAGTAAAGGGGTGTATATAAAAAATACCCCTTTCTGTCTCATTAGAGATATCTTTGCTAGAAGCTCAAGGAAGCAGGCTGAAGGGTCAGTGTTAGGACCCGCTTAGGGGGGGTCTGCCTTGACGTTGGCAGGCGGGCATCCCTCCAATGGCCATTGGAGCAACTAAATGACCTCCATTTGTCTAAATATACATAGGGATTAAGGAAAAAGCGCAAGTAACATTTTCTTTTCAATGATGGTTTATGTTTCTAAACCCAAATATCAGGTTTTCCGTAGAAATCAAGCAATCAACTGAAATGCTCCCATAAACCTCTCTCCTGACATTTACCAGTAAATCTCCTTTCCCAGAAAGAATTCTTCCTACCTAAAAAACAAAAGTGCTCCATGCAAAAAAAAGCTTACAATTTAATTAATGTTACAAATAGCAGCCACCACACAATGTGAGTCTCTCTCTGACTACACATAAACCAATTAGACATAAAAAAGCAAACTGGGTAGTTTGTACTACCACCAGTTAAGATGGTGAAGGAATTTTAACCCAGCTGAGGAAGCCTATTGGCGAAACGCGTCTTGGGAGATTTAAATCGCTCTCATCTGGCATTTGTACACCTTGGAGCCGGCTAAGAGGGAAAAGGAAAGCACATACCTCATTGGAAAATAAGGATCTGGACATCCTATATTAGTCCAAAGGCGCATACAACTTGAGTCATATGAGGGTATGACTCTAGGCTTGTGAGGGATATTGCTCTTTTATTTTATTTTCTACGTTTTTATACTGTATTGCACTATTGTTTGCATATTTTATTTTGCATGTATAAGATGGTGAAGTGCTTACAGATCAACTTACCCTTGTAACTTAAGGGATAATTATACAGTAAAATGCTAAATGGAAAATAAAACGATATAGTGTAGTATATTAAGTACCCAAGTGTATGAATAAATATATATACCATACACTCACATATATTAGAGCCAAACAAGGACATGCTCAAATCTCATCCATCTGTGAGATTTGAGCCTGTCCATGTTTGGCTCTAATCTATGTGAGCGTATGGAATTCTACCTACTTGTCTGCTTCTTCTACAGTATAATGCTTGATGCATGGTGATACCGGACCAAGTGCAACATGTTAACTGGGGTGCAACATGCTCAGTAGTTACTCAGGTCTTCAGGATTGGTAGCTGTACTGTGGCTGACACTGATTATGTCACAGGAAGCCTATGCTTGCCACAATAGCACCAATGAGATTGGCTTCCAATCACTGATCTAAAGTTTAGGAGTGCATTGGATGGGAATCCGGTATGTGGGGTACTCTACTGTAAGTTCAATGTTTGAAACATATTGAGAACATCCCGTTTCTGCGTGTTCAAACCAACAAATTGATATAGAAAAAAGAAAGAGTAGAGTTACAAATAGAACATGCATTCCTTAATAGCGATAATACTGAGTAGAACTAAACGTATATAAAACACATCTTCATGGAACAGCTCCTCAATAGATATGTGCAAGTGTGCAGCAGTGACGTGGGCTTGTGGCATTTGAAGAATTAGAAGTTGCAGAAGAAAGTGGGGGTGTCAAAATATGGAAGGACCCCTGAAAGTGGCAGACCTGCTTTCCTATGGATACTTATAATAGTTTGACGAAATCCTCTTTTTTTTTTTGGCATGTGATTTTAAGTAGTCTTGCAAGATTTGTATATTTTTATGCGTGCAATGCTCTCTCCATGCAACGTCCATTTTCACCAAATTTAACCTAATTGTAATAATTTCATAAAAAATTTAAAATAGAATGTTCGGTTGAATATTGCTGCAGACTGTCTTTAGTAATATGTTATTTTGCAATATCTTGCTAGAAGCCGAGGTGTGCAGTATGAAATAAATACATTTAATTGCATCTTGTTATGGCACTTATTATATTTTACAACCTGTAAAATGTTTAACCCACGCGCAGGTGTTCTTTTGACCTCGTTTTGACTTTTAAAGGGCAACTTTTAAACATGAAGTATGTGAGACGTTTGCACAGAAATTCAAGAGAATAACTGCAGACCTAAAGTATGCAGAGGATCAAAGTGCATAAGCTGTTATTTATTCTGCAGATTTATTTCTAAAATTAGTAGCTACACTTCAAACACCTTTGTATACAGAATGTTGTACATTTATCATGAATGAATAGTTACGTTTCTTTTTTTTCCCCCAAAATAAAAACATTGGACACAATTTCGTAAAGATTCATTTTTTTGTGTTAATCACCTGTCTGCCAGTTAGGGAGCAGTTTGTGTTTTCTTTTTGCAAGGGACTTATTGTCTATGCAATCGGTTGTTTTTAACTGAAAAATGTGTTGCAAAATTAAAGCGACTAATGTACAAGATGGAGAAATATCTTCAAACTGGCTGAAAATTAGATTTATTCAGCTTTTTTTTAATGTAAATTTTTGGAAATATGTTGCAAGGTCATCACAACTCTCTGTTTAGTGAAAAATAATTTATTAAAGGGTGAATCAGCGGAGGAACTACCATCATTTCATAAAAAAACATTACACACAAACACTACAAAAGGGTGGGCAAATGGTAGATCCCCAGCTTGCCAAACATTGTGTGAGTTGTACAACAGATGGGGTTCTTGTCATGGCCCCTGGCTCGCCGCGAGGTACGGTCGCACCCGACTAGTGTGACCATGCCAACGAACTGAGCTTACCTGCTCAGCGGTGAGTCGGGAACCACTCCAACAGATCCTCCTGGCCGCCTGGCCTTAATCAATATGGCACTGACCATATGGTTGCGGCCATATATAGCCCTGCCCCCCAGGCTCACTCGACTGTGCATGTGACGTCACGATGTTGACGCACGCTCATGTTCTGTGGTCAGAGGTCACCCTCTGACCAATCACAGCCAAAGGAGGGACATTTAAATCCCTGAAGTTCCCTGGTTCGTTGCCCTGTTGTGGTTTCTGTTCCTGGTTCTCGAGAGTGCATTTTCTTGTCCTGTTTTTGATATTCCCGGTATTTTGACCTTGGCTTTTCCTGACTATTCTGATTTCTGGTTTCCCTGACTAGGCTTGTTAAACGATATTGTGTATTTCTGGCTTCCTTGACCTTGGCTATCCCTTGACCATTCTCATAGGCGTGCGCAGCCTATTGCATAAGGGTGTGCACCCTAAATCACAAACACACACGCCGAGTGTATATATATATGTATGTACACACACACTGCTGTGTGTGTGTGTGCCATGTGTGTGTGGACACTGTGTTTGTGGGCGCTGTGTGTGAGGGCGCTGTGTGTGTGAGGGCGCTGTGTGTGTAAGGGTGCTGTGTCTGTGTAAGGGTGCTATGTGTGTTTAAGGGTGCTGTGTTTGTGAGGGTGGTGTGTGCGTGTGTGTAAGGGTGCAGTGTATGTGTGAGGGTGGTGTTATTGTGTGTGTGTTTGTGTGTGTAAGGATGCTGTGTGTGTTAGGGAACTGTGTGTGTGTGGGGGCGCTATGTGTGTGTAAGGGTGCTGTGTGTGTGTGTGTAAGGGTGCTGTGTGTGGGGGGGTGCTGTGTGTGTGTGTGAGGGTGCTGTGTGTGTGTTTATGTGTAAGGGTTCTGTGTGTGTGTGGGGGTGCTGTTAGTGTGTGTGTGTGTGTGTGTGTAAGGTTGCTGTGTGTGAGGGTGCTGTGTGTGTGTAAGGGTGCTGTGTGTGTGTAAGGGTGCTGTGTGTGTAAGGGTGCTGTATGTGTGAGTGTGCTGTTAGTGTGTGATGTGTGTGTATGTGTGAGGGTGCTGTATGTGTAAGGGTACTGTTTGTGTGTATTTGTTTGGAGGGTCTGTGGGGGTTGGGGGCACCGTTTAGGAAATAGCCCCCCTCCCTTCTTACCTTTTGTAGGAAGGGGAACCATGCTGCCACCATCCCTGGTGGTCCAGTGGTGAGTGAACTCTGGACTGCGGGGCTAGAGTTCACTCTTGCGAGATCTGAGCATTGCCGCAGCATCGCTCCGACCTCGCAAGAGGAACCCAGCGGAGAGGCTGGCTAGAGCTCCCAGGGTAATCTTCTGCCTCCCTCCCTGTCTGTGTGATCTCCCTCACCGGCCCATGGAGGCACATAGCGCGGGCCGCGGGAATTAGGGTGTGCCCAGTCACATGCGAATGCCTATGACCGGTTTATGTTCTACCCTTTTCTGTTCTGTCTATGTAGACGTTACATAGTTCTGCACGCTGGACCACACTACCAGTCGTAACAGTTCTATCTTTTGGCAACCCTTGCAGTACGGGGGCCAAAATAATTATTGCACAAGGGCCTGGGAGTTTGAAGGTTCTGCATAGTATCTTGTTTCTGCAATTGCACTTTTCTGGACAGCAATCTCTGATGTTACCTGGAATCTGTTGAAGCCAATCCTCCAACTTGGGAGTTACAGCCCCAAATGCTCGTATCACAACTGGGACTACTAATGTCTTCACTTTCCACATCCTTTCTAGTTCCTCTTTCAGTCCTTGGTATTTGTCCATCTTCTCATGTTCCTTGTCAATGGGTATTGCCACATCTGCCACCACTGCAGTCTTTTGTTTCTTGTCCACCACCATGATGTCAGGTTGGTTGGCCAGTACTTGCTTCTCATTCTGGATCTGAGTACATTGAGCATACACTGAGAGGCACAACCAAGTTGCTGGGTATATATATTTATTTGACCCTGTCATTTTCCAATACCTCTTAAAACCTGTTGTACTTGTGAGACATCACAAGGACAACAGTATCCCCTACAAATATGAGTGTTTTAGAACAATAAAATGTATAATGACAATGCCATTATTAGTGAAAGTGTAGTGTTTGTGTGAAAATTGCAAAAACAAATATGAACACTAACTTTGGCCAGTTTTTGTGAAATAAGTGGCTACTAAAAAGACTGCACATACCTAATTTTGAATACCTTGGGTTGTCTACCTCTCCAAAATGGTATGCCGTGATGGGGATAGGCCCAGCAAATCAATCTGGAAAATTCCAATGTGTAAACACCTAAATGGGCAATCTTTATATTTGATCCTGTAGCTTTCCAAAACACCATGAACCTCTTCATGAGGGGCATTATTGTACTTATGGGACATCACAGCATACAGATATGTGTATTTAATTGCAGTAAAAGCTAACAGTATTAAGACATCTACAGTTAAAATGTGGTACAGAACTTGGAACAAAAAAATGACATTTGTTAATTTCTCACACTTTTTAGATTTTAATCATATTACATTTTGTTTCATATATAAATATTTCATGTGAAAAAAAACCCTGTTTCTCCTGAACAAAATGATATATAATACGTGTAGGTGATTTAAACATGAAAGAGATAAATTATGGTTGAACAGACATATCACTCTGTTTTGGTTCAGAAACTAAACAATTGCCTCCATCCTTAACCCCTTAAGGACACATGACATGTGTGACATGTCATGATTCCCTTTTATTCCAGAAGTTTGGTCCTTAAGGAGTTAATGGGTTAGCAACCTCAACATTGATTAAATTATATTTAGCAGCTGTAATATTGATTAGAAATAAGGAACCAGCCACAATATGATCTTCAGAACACATGTTCCTTTTCACTGATTTTAAATGAGTATATATATGATCTTTAAAATTGTCCAAACATCTGTACGATAGAGAAAAACCTAAAAATAAGAAGTTGAAAAATTGCACAAAGCCATTTTCTGGTGGAACAAATACTACATAACAAGGTAATGTACTAGCTATTTCTTATTCATTTTTTTTTCAGTTAAATGTTTATTGTTAGTTTTACAATGTGAGGCTTCCAGCTTTAAATATACAACCAAACCACCTAAACGTTATATGATAGTATGTATGTTTTTTATAAAAGTATTGTTATGAACTTGCAATGACGACAGTATTTAGAGGCCAAGATAACAGACAGTGTGTTGGAAAAACAGACAGCCATTTAAAATCGCTTAGCAAACCTTAAAGGGAATCTCCAGTGCCAGGAAAACAATCCGTTTTCCTGGCACTGGAGGGTCCCTCTCCCTCCCACCCACCAATCCCCGGTTACTGAAGGGGTGAAAACCCCTTCAGTGACTTACCTGAGGCAGCGACGATGTCCCTCGTCGCTGTCTCCTCCTCCGCGCCGCTCCTCCTCTGCATTGCGTCGGCCGGTGGGCGAGACTGATCCCGCCCACCGGCCGAGGAGACCTAATGCGCATGCGCATTAGCACTCCCCATAGGAAAGCATTGAAAAATAATTTCAATGCTTTCCTATGGGGAAATGAGCGACGCTGGAGGTCCTCACACAGCGTGAGGACGTCCAGCGCTCTAGCACAGGTTTCCTGTGCTATGAAGAAGGAAGTGACCTCTAGTGGCTGTCTAGTAGACAGCAACTAGAGGTGGAGTTAACCCTGCAAGGTAATTATTGCAGTTTATAAAAAACTGCAATAATTACACTTGCAGGGTTAGGAGTAGTGGGAGTTGGCACCCAGACCAATCCAATGGGCAGAAGTGGTCTGGGTGCCTGGAGTGTCCCTTTAAAGGAATGCTCCAAGCACCAAACTACTACAGCACATTGTAATGGTTATAGTACCATGATGGGACAGGTTCCCCTCCTCCCTTTCCCAATATAAATAGTCATACTCTTTTAGAACATCGATTCAACCAATGAGCTAGCTCTGCACTGCAGGGTTTAGTTAATTGAAAATTCTAACCGGAACTTCCTACTCTACAGAATTAAAGAGGAGAGGTGCAGACCTCAGATACATTTTCAGACCATTCTAAAACAGTTTGACTGCTTACATTGGGGGATACCAAGGAACTCCTGGTGTCATAACCACTAGTTGTTTGGTGTTCATGGTGCTCGGAGGGCTACTTTAATGAAATATAAACAACAAAACAAAAACACACTGTAAGTATTTTAAAATATAGTTAGTGTAAGCAGCTAAAAGACAGGAAGAGGAAGTTGGTGGGAGAAATCTAGTAGAATGTGAGAGGAAAACAAGAAAGAAAAAAACTGAAACTATACTAATGTTGTAAATGTCATCCCGGAGCCAACTACAGGACAAGGTTGTAATGTTGAGTCTGCCCTACACTTTCTGAAGGGCTTTCTATGCAGTCAAGTTTAAAGTTGTTATTTGTTTATCTCATGTGGACAGATACAAAAATCAACCAAATCATTGATCAGTAACTGTTGAGTTTTTCACAGCCAAGATAATATGTTGAAATTCTTACCAAAGTTTACATGAATGCCATTTAGCCACTAGACATTTCCTACGTTTTGCCAACTATTACTTCAGTCTTGAGTTTATCATTCTTCAACCACCACATCCAGCGTCTGGAATATAGCTTCCTTCAAAGCTCTCTATAAGACATTGCATTATAAAAGGAGTGGAGTTATGCAGGCACATTCGTTGCTAAACGTAAAAAAAAAAAAACAGGTAGTATATCACATACAGATACCAATAAGTTGCAAAAATATAAACAATATTAACAAAAAACTACTATGAAGAAATAACATAAATGTCCAAATACATTAACAAATTTATATCAGGATGTCTGATCTCACACTAAAAACACACTAACAGGCAACAACTTGGTTCAACTGGCTTTATGAAGACACCCATTGAGACTTAAAAACCATGAGAGTCCAAAGCCCAGAACCTCGAGAACCACAAGCTTCAAAATCTGTAATACGTAACTTTTACAAAATATTACATTTACAATCTATTTATTTCACAATACGAGCTTCTGCTAAGTTTACTTTTAGCTGTAATAATAAACTGAATTAAGAGTCATTAGTAGAATTGAAAAATGTATGTTCAACCAGTATTATTTCATAATATAAAGATGAGATATATTGATGACAACATTTGCTCAATTTTTCATACTCTATATTCTCATACACTGTCTGTTTTCTTTTTAATTATTTTCTACAACACTGAAATTAAATAGACTGCAATGGGAATGTTTTTTTTGTAATATATTATAAAAAGATGGCTCAAAATTGCTCTGTTTATTATTCCTATGGCACCCAAGGCCAGTGATGTTCTCTTAGAACTATACATGTTTGTGAAGGATATAATGCAGTTCATTATTAAATAAACACGATGCTACCCTTTAAATATGGGTACCAATTTAAACAAACTGCTGTTGTATAGTAAGTCCAGTTTTATTGCATTTCCTTTGTAATACCAGAAAACAAAAATCAAATATACAGTCACATTGCAGTGACACAGTCCAACTCAGACTTTTCTCAAGAGGTGAATGATATATTTTTGGTGAAGATGGGATTTTTATATTCAACAGGTCTATTAAGAACTTACCACAAGCAAACTGTTCATTTTAGTTTTACAATTTAGACGATAAATTGGTAACAGATAAATCTGACATACAATGTTATACTTGGAATTAAAAAAAACACACAAATTATCTCCAAAAGGAAGCAGGTCATTTGGGAACGTAGATACAATTTAAGATGAGAGCACTGATGTGCCTTTAGTGTGAATTAAAGTTATCTTGATTGTATACAATTTATTTTTCAAAATGTAATAATTTTAGGAATATTATTCTGGTTAATAAATGAGAGAATATTTAACAGTAGTAAAGTGTGGTTAGGGACTTACAAAGCAATATTTGCTGCACTATTTTACTTTAGTCAGTCTATTCACAACACTCCCTCTTCAAAGCCTGATAGAACAAACCAGGATTCACCAAGTGGGTCTGGAAACAAAATATTCAGAAACATGAAGCCTTATGACAAGCTAAGATGGCTCATATCATTGAAATTAGCAATGCATATAAATTGGTGAAATTTGATTTAAACCACCATCATAAACATGTAATGACCTTACGTGTCTTATATAGCAATTTATCGAGAGTTGTTATATTGAGTGTTATAAGCTAAGTTTGCAAGTAATGGCTCTAAAAGATTAAATTAATGATTTTTTTATTCTCTTTAACATTAAAGTGTCAATTCGAAGTTCATTAACCAGCATGTCAATATGACATAGACAAAGAAACTAACATGAAAACTAATAATTAATAGTGAGTGTTAAAAAGCACGCTTTCTTCTGGGTTATTATTTTTGCAATTTACTCAATTTCCTTAATAGCAAAACAGTCATGAGGTTTAAAACAATTACAGAGAAAGGGATAGATTTGATATCCACGCACCCATAGGCAGTGGGGAGGTAACAAAATAATTGTGGTGGCTGAAAGGGAAAATGATATCACACAATTTGGTGATCTCTAAGGTATCAAAAATGTCCTTTTCAAGCAACCAATATATACAAACAACCTTTTCATTGCCTCCTTTTAACACATAATACACTTTCAGTAATTTCTTCTCAGTTCATATGGGCCCCATACTGTATTTGCTTCATCCTTTGACCATGCAGCATTATCTTGCAAAGAGTTTGTTTCCGTGGAGTCCTCTGGGGAGAGATGGTGAGTCATCTTGGGAGTGAGTTCATTGGTAACAGTCATAAAAGGAGAGAAAGCATACGATGCTGCTGGGAAACTGGTGGAGTAATGTACATCATCAAGAGCATGTATAGAGTAAGGCTGAGAACCTTGAGCTGCTGATCCTCTGCTTGTACTTCTATAGTGAGCACTTCCTGCTTCGGACGAAAGACAAGTTGTAGACGAAGACACAGTCTGTGAGGTATCAGGACACAGAACATCCAGCTGGTTGATGGTGTCAGGCACAGTCTGTTCCCATGAGTCTCTCTGTGGAATAATACATTTGAAATTTAAAATAAATATTAAAGTTAATATGGATTTCCGAACTATTATAAGCTGTAAAACCATGCATGGGAAAGTCATGGTGGCTATTACTCAAACCCAGAAGATGCTTAGTGGCATGGGGAGGAGTAGCATCATCAACAGTGTTTGAAAAATGGCCTTTTGTGTACATCATTGTCAAGAGAAGCTGGAAGTTGACCATACAGAAAATGTTAAGAAAAGTTAGAATTTTAGTGTCACTTTGTGTATGAAACAGGCCAATCTGCGTAATTCTGGGTAGTGGGTCAAACAGTTACATATACATTTGGATCAATATGAACCGTTGGTTCTGTCTCCCATGCCCCTACCACCACATAATGTGCTCCTGGTATGGAGGAAGACGGAACCTTCAGAGTATCTGTGATTCATAATATAATTTGGAATTACCCTTTGTGGACCGTTATTCTGGACCAACAAGGGTAGGAAGGAGACATCTGTCTGTTATGAAACAAAAGAAAATGTTGGTGGTCCGCACAACATAAAACACACACAAAGGTTATTCACTAAGGTGTGAATTGGATGGAATTTAAAAGGCAATCAAAGTGTATTTTAACATTTAGGCTAAAAGAGACAAATTGAAAGCAAATCAGGCATAGGATGTTTTTCCAATTTAGCTGAAAAATTCATTTTAAATTCTTAACATTAACTCTGTTGATAATTTAGAGTCCATGCATTCTCCAATCCTGCATGCAATAGGGGATGGTAAGGGCCATCCTAAACAAAATTGAGTGATATTGACTTAAAAAGTATTTAACGTGTACTGTGGAGTGATGGAACTAAGCACCATATCTGTAGAACAAAACAATGGACCAGAGGGTCAGCAATCAACTGGATCCCCCAGTATAAATTTTGAGATATCCATATATAAGAAAAGAAGAAAAATGCTTAAAAAATTTCAAAACTTTCTGCTTGATAATGGCAAAAAAATCTCTTTATCTGTCTTAATCTCTGTCCATCTGTCTGTCTTCTATCTAATAAGCATTTCTACTTTTTAACCACGGTGCTTTTTACTAGCATATAATTTATGGAATTGTAAATTACCAGTAAATAGTGTGATGGGTCACCAGAAAAATTAGGTATTAGAGGTGGTAATGACGACGAACTAAAAAGTGAGCCACTGCCAGATGTAATGGAAGCCCCCCGATAGTCACCGATAGACTCAGTAAAATATGGATCCAGGAGAGGTGGGTAGCTTTGGATGGATGCTGGGTCACATGACTTTGGGCCCAGAGTTGGAGAGTAAAGATCATTAGGATATTGCTTGGTACTATGGAACTCAGATTCAGGCAAAAATGATCTTCTAACCCCATAATATCCAGACAGCACTGGTGAGCCTGTAAGAGATAATGATGATGATACTATCAAACCATTGCTAAGACACATATATTGTAACGTAAAACATTTCGATACATAAGAAGTTCATTATTATTATGCTTTTGCTATAAGGCAAAATTATACAGAAATATAAAACAAATTTCAAAAATACAGCAAACATGAAAACGAGTCTTTTTACAGAGTATCACAGATTCAGATTTCAGCAACGGAAACACAATTAAATAGAAAAACAAAACAAAGCATAAAAATGTTCATTTATGCCAGAAGATAGACAAACATTAACTTATGTTATCTAATATTTACTTAAAAATGCTTACTTGACATTTGGACAAATGGAGCCTGGGAAACGTTGGCACTGCTCTGTAAATGAAAGACATGGTTTAAAATGTTTTAGAAGCAATCCAATATTACGAACATAAATTCAAAGTATGTTGTGCACCTGCTATATTGAGAGCTCTAAAGAACTACAAAAAATATTAATGATATCTTGTAGAAATAAATATAAGCATGCATGATTGAGATTCACAATTTTTCAACGATGAGTGAGATTTACAAAATGTTCATTACTTAGTAAACAAAAATAAAATGGAATTTATAATTCATACATTAGGTTATTTGATGATAACATTCTGTTAATATTCTGTTAAATTGCTGTAGTTTATTTTAACATATTGGTGTCTTGGAACCGCATGTACTTGCAATAGTAACAGGTGTTTCCTTACCTGGTGGAAAAGAAGTCTATAGTTCTGTTCACTCACTTCCCCTATGAGCCTCAGTGTTATATACAAAGCAATGCTGTTAGAAGTAATTATCGTTGGGATAATCACTTGTGTCAGCAAAGTTTTCAATGTTCATATATTTGCTCAGACATAATCTCAACCAGTTTTTAAGTTTACCTACAACATTTAAACTATGCAAAAAAAGGGTAATGATTCCCATAGCATAGTGAATGGTGATATGTATATATTGGCTTAAATGTTCACACTCAAAATATGCTCCAGATCATCACAGAGGAATATTTCAAAAGTCACAGGTGTTAGCAAACTGTATGTTCTTTATTGGCTTCAGGTTTAAAGTTATACGCCCCTCAAGCTATAAAGTATTCCAGTGAAAAATACATATAATAGCTTCCGAAATCTTTTTTTTTCTGCTCACATCATTGCTTGTCTGTATAAACCTGGTAGACAAGAACAAGCATTAGAAAACACTGGAGAATTGCAAAAATGTGACATGGTGGAATTCGTTTTCGAAGAAGGAAAGATGACCAGATCTGGGTTGTGGAAATTGCTCCATATAATTTCTAAACATTTATCTATGATCTAATGGGAGAAAGGCTTCCAAATGTATTTTACCAAGACTCAATAGATAAAGGACTGTATGGGTAAAGGTATATGGGTATATATGAATACGCCCATGGTTGTGCCATTTACTTGCGCTTCCTCTTACCAGCTCTCAATTCCACAAAAAGGGTTAATCCCATTAAACTGGCATGCCACTTTTTAATGCACTACAATGAATAGCCCATTTGGGAAGAATCGAATTGAAATGTAAACAAAAATAGTCAAGACACACACACATACACACATCTATTTCTAGTATTGTCATCTACAGATTTTGATAGCAATTTGGAAATGTCTAAAAACTGTTTTGTATGTAAGATGGCATATGATAAATTACTTGGATATTAAAAGGGAACGTTGTGATATTATGAAGGACTGAAAATATCACAATGTAGAGTATTAAGAATTACACTTATCTGTTTTTAAATTATTGTAAATAACAGAAATCTGGCTCGGTCATAATCTAGGCCTGATAATCCCTAAAAAGATACAGGAAAACAGGATGGGCCTAGATAAAAAAACAAAGTATATGGGACAGATTTACAAGTAATAAATAAACCAGAATAAAATATAAAAACAACAGACAAACCAGAATAAAATCCAAAATAAAGTGTCACAATGTTCTACTGATGATTTCAAGTCATATGTGTTGGAATCTGTTCTCATAAGATTCATATGTAGAAAAACAAAACAAAGGGGATACTGATTGTGTAGTATGCAGCACAAAGATTGAAAAACAACAACACAAAGTGCGTAAATCCCCACTCACATTTGCTAGAGCTATCATAGTAGAGGTACAATCTTCACTAGAGGATATTGATAAAGGTATGAATTCTCATGTGGCTCACAGTGAAATATGTGAAGTCAAATATAACTGGTTCACAGATTCTTCGACAGCACTTGCAAATACGGAAGAAAAGAAACAGAATATAGTTCTCTGTATGTAAGTATATATGAGAATAAATGGACATTACAATTGGACAATTTTTGGAGCAGTAAAATTGCTCAATATGTGTGTGTGGTAAAAGAAGGATATTAACATGCATACATTATATGGTGCTGTTGCGGCCAATTCAAACAACATACAAGACCCAGCGCACTTGCTCATTTACTAAACAGCAATTACATGGCTCATAGAATGCAATACGTTTTTTATTTATTTTAATAATATTTTATTATTTATTAGGTGTGTTCAGGTTAGTGCAGCCTTCTTGGTTTCACATAGATAGATAGATAGATAGATAGATATAAAGATAAATATTTACAAATTCTGGCACTCTTCCCATAAATAAGCACTTAGAATAATTCAGACCAAGGTGCTTCACAGTGCTGAATATATAAAAATCGAAAAAATGAGAGCACTCACTGGTTTTGCAAAAAGCTGTGTATTCAAGTTCTAGGCAAACGAATCAACGTTTCGACCGTCAAGCATCTTGATAAAGACCGCTTGACGGTCGAAACGTTGATTCGTTTGCCTAGAACTTGAATACACAGCTTTTTGCAAAACCAGTGAGTGCTCTCATTTTTTCGATTTTTAGATATAAAGATAGATATATAGATAGATAGAGATATAATGATAAATAGATATTTGTGACTATTGTCCACAAGGCTAGACCTGTTTATCAATAATTGTATGAATTCAGCATTAGTACATGCTTCATATTTATTTCTTGAATCTATCTAGCTATCTATCTATTATCTATCTATCTATCTATCTATCTATCTATCTATCTATCTATCTATCTATCTATCTATCTATCTATCTATCTGTCTGTCTGTCTATCAGAACTACAACACATACAACACACACACACACACACACAGTTTAAACACCAGAGCAGGTGATATTGAAACACATTAATCTATATGCCGAAGTGTACTCGGTGTGATCCGATATAGGTACCGTAATCTTTATAATCAGTACACAATAGTCATCTGAACAAGGTTCATGAGCCACTTCTGAGAGAAAAGAAAACTCTCACTTCGTGCTGTGTATCTGAAGCACATGAAACCTATTTGAACAATGTAAGAATAACACACAGTATCGGAAGAGTAAACAATATGCAGGGAGATGGTAGCACAGTCCTTCAGATCAATGTGATTGTGTTGTGTCCTTGGACTAAAATATCTAAGAGTTTTTTTTTTCTTTCAGCCCATTGAGAGACAGTATCTAATGAAAACCCAGCAGTATGTTGTCTTCATTTTCTGCAAGGGGGACATAATAAATAGCAATGAATGTTAAGTAGGATAGTTGATCATTGGTTGAAGAAGTGTTTCACCCAAGGTTTATCAGCTAGACCATCACATGTCACTGTTCTAATGTTTGATCAGTGGCCTTGTATTTCTTCCTAATAAAAACACAAACCATGTACAGAGTGAATTTTATAGAAGTCAAAGTCTAACTTGCAATTTATGTGGCAGAGATGGTATAGCATTTCCAAATAATGATCGTAAATAATGGAAAAACATAGATGGTATGATATGTCTGAAAGCTATACAGCAAGTGCAACAAATATAGCTCTATTTACGGTTTTATTGAGAAGGTCCCTGCAAAAATCTACCCACCTTGAAACACAGCATTAATGGGATTTCCGAAAACCTCAGATAGGGATGTATTCTACTGCACAGTACCCTACTTCTTCTTAAGGATTCTCATTATCAGTTGTGAAATAATTGGACAGTTTAAGCAGCCAGATTTGGTCATGTGATGCCGTGAACTATGGTGAACTATCTTCAATGGAAAGTTCTGAAGTGTTCTTTTCCAGAAATCTATTTCTCAGGTCTTCTACTGGTTCATTCCTCTCATTTACATGCACATTCCTCTGGATTACTCAGAATTACTTGAGAATAGGGTAAAGTCTTTTTATAGAACAAAGTATAAATATTGCATTTATATCAGTATGTTAATATTGTTTCAGAAGAGAGCATATTTAGAGGGGTATTCCTGAAAGTCTTTGTATTGCCTAATATTGATGCATGTATGTGTCACATACATAGGGAGTATTATTGCACCTATACAAGGCTTTTACTGCTGTATATAAAAAGTAACTTTGGTAGAGTGAGGAATACTAACTTCATCACTAATGGAAATGTCAGTCATTTTATGGTGTTTGATGACCCATGGTCATCAAGCTCACCAGTGAGTCCGCCACCAAATGCCCATGGTCATCATGCCCACCAGTGACTCCCCCAACCCAATGCCCAAGGTCACAATGCCCAGAAGTGACAGGTCCACATCAATAGTTTACAGGCCCTATCCCCAAGCGATGTTACCTTTCTAGAGACTGAGCAGCAATGACTGAACTTTTGCTTGAGTAGATATACATCTACCTAGGGTTATATTGACCCTTTCTAGTATGGTGGCTACGTAGCAAGCTCTGGCCAGCTGCCACATGGTTAAGTCTCGCACTGAGAAGCTTTTTTTTTAATTACGGTATTTGCCCCCTAGTTTCTAACTAGTAGAGTTTTAAAATCCACGCCAAGATTTTAAGCAACCACAACTAGATTTTAACTCTAGGGAAAGAAAGAAATTTGTAACGCAACAAGTGTTCTATGCATGTATATACTGTTTATATTTGTCTTAAATATACATGCCAATCAAATATGTCATTTCATAACCTTAAACATAAAATATATAGAAGGAAGGAGAAGGTGGTCTCAGAGTAAGCCTTTCTTATAATTGTCACCAGACTTGAATGTGTTTATTAGTGCATTATCAGTAACAAAGACAATGACATCACGCATTTTCAATAACAATTGACTTATCCAGTATAAGTTTGACATCCCTCTGGGCAGAATTTGCACTTCTTTATAGATGGAGTTAAAGAGGAGGATCAGATGAGATGCATATCATAAACTACTTGATTGGTGCAAGGGAAAGATATTGCTGATCCTGAATTGGAGTCGGATCCTCCATACCTGCATTTTACTGCACAAAGGACAATTTCAGGGAAGAGAAGACTCAGTGTCTTATGTGATTTAAAAACAATTTTGAATGTAAGCCTTCTAATCTATCGGACTATATTTGCTGTTATTTTTGCATGGTCTTCTCGTTTCCATTTTTGTATTGGGCTGCAGAGGATCACCACTCCAATACCCCTCTGTTATCTGAAGCAGAGTGATTTTTAGCAGATATCTTAAGCTTTGGTTCTTTGTTGTGTGCTTTTATTAAATCTTGAATGCAGAGTTATATTTGTTTTAAGATTTCTCAAATTACAATTTTATTACTATTTCGTTTAATATATTTTATGGATACATAAAAGACTGATATTGTTATATAGTGTGCTTCTATGTATTGTTGACCACTGTATGAACCATTGTAGGGACCTTGACCACTCGTGCCATCTGCAGTTGCTCTAGAAACAGCACATGCTTATGAGCAGGAGCTAGGGAGCACCTCCACTGTATTGTGTAAATGAACACAACAAAGACATTATGCCTATACAAGACGCATCCTATATGTAATAAATATGTCATCTGCTGGAACCATTACTATACATGAGACAGTTGCATTTTTTTAAATTAAATATTATAGTGAGACAATCATCTACTAGTTAAACACACAGAGTACAAACTCTCCTATAAAAAAAATCTACCACGAACCTAGACTCATTCATGGCCAGCAGCTCTGGAAAAAAATTCTATACCTGACCAAAAATGCATTATGCCCGCATAGTGTGCAGATATAGAGGTGAAAAAGATAACTTAAAAGTGTGAATAATTACTTCAATGAGAAAGAAAGCATGCATAGGGCTTCGAAATAAACAAAAGAGCAGATTTATTTCAAATAAATGTGCATTAGCAAATAATCAATGTTTCAGTCCAATTACCATGGCATATCAAGGATAGTTTAGTAATGGGACAGAAATGGTGATTGCATGCTGTTGCGCAACTGTAAAAAATGAAGTTATCTTGTTTATTTTGAAATCCTATGAGCTAGGTTATTTTGATGGAGTGTGCACCTATCAACCTGACTGGGCCAATACGTGCTCATTACATATATGTTTATGAAACCCCAGCCCCTCAAAGTATCTCATTCACCCCACTCCAGCCCCTCCATGTGTCCCATTCTCCTCACCCCAGCCCCTCTATGTGTCTCATTCTCCCCACCCCAGCCTCTCCATGTATCTCATTCACCCCACCCAGCCACTCATGTGTCTCATTCTCCCCAATTCAGCCCCCCATGTGTCTCATCCCTACCCACATGCTTTATTCCCCCCACTCGTGTCTCATTTACCCACCACCCCAACCCCTCCTGATCTGCATGTAGCAAGGCTGAGCCGCAGACCGCGGGAGAGGAGCACCAAACTGCTTCCTGTCAGACAAGGGAGAAAAAAACAGAAGCTCCTCTCCCATGGTCTGCTGCTCTGCCACGCTACATGCAGTGACTGGCTGGAGGAGAGCGATGTGCTGTGCGCTTCCCCTCCTGTCTGTCAGCAATCGTGCCTCCTGGGCAAGTGCGCCCTAGGCGTCTGCACACCGGCCATGAAGGTATGATGGCCCACTGGGAAATTTGACAGTAACCCAGTGGGCCAGTCCAGTCCTGATCTCATTGCTTTGATGAGCTGTTTGTGTGTCCTAAGTGTGCTTATACAGTGAACTTCTACTTTAATGTATACTGAACCCAACTTGTTTGCTTAGATTCCTTTTTTGTTATGTCTGATATTGGCCTTGGATTTTCTGCCTTGTGTTTGTAAATCCCTTATTGTTCTGTTTTATTGTGTTGGCCCATAATATTGCCACAAAAAGCTTAGGCTAATTTCTTGGCAATGTTCAACTGACTTCTCTGGAAACCCACGAAGGTCAACTCCTTCTCCAGATTTCCTATTGGTATTCATACTTAATTGAAAGCATGATATTTGTAACAAAATGGTCGCAATGTATCTGTTTGTGCTCATGCATAATACATTGCTACAATTAAAGGGTTTCTCCATCCACCATGACCACTTTATTTATTTTAAGTAGTCAGGGTGGTAGGAGTTTGGATTTGCAGTGCACATTCAGAGATATTTGCACTTATGTGCCATGGGTTAGTTGCATGCTTGGCCCACGTGATCGGTACGCAAGCCATGCTTACAACAGCCTGCAGCAGGAAGTTCATTCTCCCCTCCCTCACTCTCTCCGATTGTGCGATCCTTCGACCTCCCTCCATTGCTTGAATTTTGCTTTAGCATTATTAAATTAAAATTAATTTTCTCCGCATCCAAAAATCCATCTCGCTGATCCATTCACCAGAACACAGCGTGTGTATGCCCTCTGAGCTGGAAAAACTGACCAAACACAGGCTTCTCCATGAGAAGCCTGTGCTTGGATCGCGTAAGGCCTCCTTCTGATGTCTGGTGGACAAAAGAGATCAGGTGAGTTTTAAGTTCAAATTTAACATTTTTAAGTGGGTAGGGACCTATTAGCATTAGGTTTTTAGGCAGGTATGTTACACTTTTATTCCTGTGTGACTGATCTGATTCACAGATAAGCATACATGTTCCAAAGAAACACCGAGCTGTACAGTTTAGTTTCATATTTCTGAGGAAATAAAAGAGATCGACTAGATCAATGTGTGATTTCCTGAATCGCAGATGACGATGTACACTATCACTTTGCATAAAACAAACAGAAGGTTCCTGCTGAATGCGACAGACAAATTTGAAGGTTAAAATTTGAATGAAATTTGCTCATCAGAGGCTTCCTTTAGTTAATGCCGAAGATCAGCAGCTGTCCAGAGAGAAAAGAAACTACATGGAAATGGAATCATTAAAAACAACATGTTTACTATCTGGCAACTGATTGAAGCACTGGTGAAAGACTAAGCAAAGGCTGTCTGCAAGAACATAGTCCCTGTTTGAATAAGCATTAAATAGTATTGTCTTCTACAAGGCACCGATCCATTCATAACATTCTAAAGCTCTGGTGACTTTTTGTATAGACATCAGAGTGTTTCTACAATTCCTATATACTTCAAAACCAATGGAATGTGAATAGCATTTATGAATGATATCATAATTACCACAACAGTCCAATAGGCAGTTTATGTTCATTACTTAGAGTTTTTTTTTTATTATGTGCACATATATTGTATATATGTTACATAACAACATTGGCTTAATGAAGCAGTTTTGGTGTACTTGCCACGTCCCTGCTGTGTCCCTGCATGATTTGATGCTATTTAGATGTGAAATCTCTTTGTTTATGCAGTCCTAGCTTCACCTCCACTGGTTGTGACTCATGCAGCCTTCAAGGAAAAAAGGTTTAATTTTCAAAACAATCTTACATTCTTGCAGCACAATGTTTTTTCCCTTTCTTCTTTTCTATAGTTCTTATTTCCTGCTCTGTTTATTTAACTTTGATCACTCGAAGGAGGGTGCTGCAAGATCCAGCAGACAATTAACAGAAAAAAAACAGAGAAACTGAGATAGGAGTAAATAGTTCTGATCCATGGAAAATGGGGGTAAGCCTAACGAATTACAAACAGGAAAAAAGAAAATGTAAAGGACTGACGAATTAATATGTAATGTTTAATGGTTAGATTTTAATTTGTTGGTCCTTGGTAATTTCTTGTCTATTGCATGGAACTTTTAAATTAAACACACCACGTAAAAAAAGGAGGTTTAAAAATTAGATCATGTTTTCAGTTACTATGTAGGGAGGCTGTGTGAGTCACAGCCAGGGAAGGTGTGGCTAGGACTTCATAAACAAAATGATATGACTCCTAAATTGTAGAGAATGAGCTGTGAAACTGCAACAGGATTATCTGTACTGCTACCATGAAGGCATGCTCAATGGATTGTTTGCCAGCATGACTGAACGTATGTTAGAATTATTGTTTAGTCACAGAACACAGAATAAAATGACAGATGGTTGTGTCTATCTGAATGTAAAGTATTATATTTGTACCTATGTTAACATGAATCAATTTTAATATTGTAAAACTAAAAAGTTATGAAGGCAGGACATCAAAACATACATCAGAGAACAACCACTCACGTTCTTACTAAACTGTTAATCTTTAACCCAAACTTCTGATTAACTTGGTAAATAATATTTTTTGTTTGATTTGGCATTTCTTTTAGACATAACAAAACTACTGTTATTTAATATCAATAACTTACACAATACCTTCAAAGTAAACTAGACGACAACAAAGTTAAGACATGGAAATTAATTACATTTTGAAAAGCAAAGTGATGTCAACTCCCTGAAGTAATGGACCTCTCAGGGATCATGGATGCAGATATTGCAAGGCTGGAAAATATTTTTTGGAGACTGCTTGGGAAAGTCTACTGTGGCTAACATGTCTACCTGGTGGGCTTCTGAACCTCTCTGTTGCCTTTAAAGGGAACCTGTCATCAAGATGTTTACTTAACTTAAATAAGCTTCAAATATATTGAATAGATAATGTATTTGATGTTGAAGTTTGAGATATATTCACCTCACCTCCGTTCCAATGCTGCAATTCTCTGAGCTTCATGGGTGTTACTCTTCATATAACACCCACCTCCAGTCTACACACGCTCCTCCCGCAGTCTTCAAACAGTCTCCTGTGTGACACTGACACGGCTTTGTAATCAGAATGCCAGTGTCTGAACAGACTGAGGTTAGACACTCCATTCCTTTACTCCATAGAGCAGGTGTGCCCAAAAGGTAGATACCCAGATTTTGTAGAACTACAACTTCGATGATGCTTTGTGGGCCTTTAGATTGCCATTAGAATGCCAGAGCATCATGGAAGCTGTAGTTTTAAAACATCTGGATCTATCTCTTCGGCACCCTTGCCCTAGACTTTCCATGCGCTGTGGTTTCTATTGATGAAGAGCAGAAGGAGGAGTGTGATGTCTTTTCTGTTTTCCCTTGTCAATCAATTATTTTGCATAGAGTCTATGCAAAAAAAAATTGATTGACAGTTGTGAGGAAGACCTACCTTTAAGTAGGTGTTTCTCCCAATCTATACATTTGCTAGCAAACCTGCTAGATCAATGTATTGATTGAATTGTATGCTCTTTCGAACGAGTTAAAGCTGTTTTTGTCAAGACTGAAATGTTTTAACAACTGAAATAATAAGGTAATTAATGTTTATATTTTAGCTTGTAGTATACAGTATGTTGGAAATTAAGGATTTACATTGTAATCACAGTTTTATCAACGTTTATTTCAGGTCTCCACCCGTTAGTAAGATCAGAAATTTAATTCCAGAGACACTGCCCTGCTCATCCCTAACTAAACATTTTTGCAGCCTGATTTACAATACAGCTATACGCTCGTTTATGTTTTATAGATTGTATATGAGTACATCTGCTCCACTAAATTTTAATGGCAGACAATTAACTACAAAGCAGTAAAACATATCTCCTGCATCGTGCAAAAGGTACCTGCCCCAAACAACAAAGTATGTGTTATTAAATTGCTAGATTTTATTGTTTGTCGTGCTTCCAGTGAAATGAATGCATACATTTACAATTTGCACTATAGCCATATTCTACCATATATAGCTATCTCCATGCTCTAGGAGTAACATATATTAATTCTCTGTCTTTTTTCTTTCCAAGTCACGTCTATGCCCTGAATGAGCAAAGATAATGTGACCATTAGCTGAATGTGTCTGTTGTCAAACTGTCTCTTCCTTAGTTTAAGAATATTAATGCTTGGCTGCCTCTAGCCAGGTCATACTCTATGTAAACATAGATTAGAAATAAAACTAATAGAATAAGATATAAAATATAACGTTAAAATTAATTACTATAATCAGTACTGTGTGAAAGCCAATGTAATGATTTGCAGAGGAGTGAGACGTGGGAGCAGCAGTCACTCAGGAAGAAGTGCCCCCAGTCAGGAAAATTAGAAGATGGGTTTGAAGAAGAAGAAGAGCGTGGTCAAAAGTATTGAAGGCTACCTTGATAAATGCATTTTAAAAGTCTAAAATCTAAAATATGAAGTTATTTAAAAAGCTTATCCAAAATATTAAATTGAATAACATGATGCTTAGAATGACTCCGCACTATAGACTTAGCACATAACAGATTTAACTGAACATAACAAAACACTAGTGTTAGCAGATTAGGGTCCGTCACAGAGTGCCCTAAACTCAGCAAACTGCACCCAAAAGACGGAGGTAACTAGATTCAGCACTGATAACCTTACATTGAACAACTGAACCAAAATACTGCACAATAATATTTTTATAGAATTTTATGATGATAATAATAATGATAGTTATTTATCATTAGCGCTTGCATGCAGGTCTGGACGCAAACCATTTGCTTTTTATTTCATAAATACAGTCTGCAGCAGCACAGACACCAGCTATATGTAAATGAGTTATTCATAAATACTCGTCAAAACCAAACAAACCACATTGTTCCCGTCTAAATCCTCGGTTTACAACTTGACTGTGTTTATTCAGAGGCATAAATCTTGCAAAGAAGAAAAGAAAGCTCCGACAGGCAGCTAAAAGGGCAAAATCCATGTAGAGGTAATTGTAGCAACAGATTAAAAAAAATATGTAAGTAGTATGAAAGATAATAAAAATTAGGAACATGTATTATACCAGAGTGTATCATTAACCCTTTTAAATCAATCAACAAAGACTGCCACAATATAAGGAGATTTTTCCATTCCTAAACCCTTGTCACAAAAGGGTTAAAAATGCACATTTCAGCTTAAAGGTAGAAAAATAAGATTAGGACTCGTAATCTCTGAGCACAATAATGTATTCATAATATATTCCACCAATATATAAGTTAAAAGCCGTTTGAATTCATTGTTAACTGCATAGACTGCACTGTGCAATAAATACTTACAGTATGGGTGTCCAACCTTTTGGCTTCCCGGGCCACTTTGAGTGAAGAGAAATTATCTTGGGCCACACACAAAATATATAATATAATTAATTTAAATAATAAAACTTCAAAAGCCATTTTTAAAATTTTGATACTTAAATTGTTTAGTAGATAACTCCCTTATTTATTATCCCTATGTAGGATTGCCATATTTAATTATTCCAAATTAGGGAGATATCCACTAAACACATAAACATGTAAACACATATACATGTACACGTAACCACAGATGTAGACATACACACACACACACACACATCTAATCACAGAACTATATACACATACAATCACAGACCTATGCACACACAATCCCAGATCTATACACACACACACACAAACAATCACAGACATACACATAATCATAGACATACACAAACACAATCATAGATACACACACAATCACAGATATACACACACACTAACAGACAGACAGAAAGACACACACACACACAATCACAGACCTATACACACAATCAAATACATACATACACACACACACACACATAATCAGATATATACACAAACAGACATACATACATCCATCACAGACATACACATAATCATAGACATACACAAACACAATCATAGATACACACACAATCAAAGATATACACACACACTAACAGACAGACAGACAGACACACACACACACACAATCACAGACCTATACACACAATCACATACATACACACACACACACACATAATCAGATATATACACAAACAGACATACATACACACATAATCACAGACATACACAAACACAATCACAGACCCACACAATCACATACACACATAATTACTGGCATACACACACACAAATCACTTGGAACTCTAGGAGGGCTGCTATGGATCCTCTCAATGGAGGCCAGTTGTTGATGCTGTGATGGGATCACTGTGCTCTTCCTGCACAGGTCCCTTGCGCGCCAAGTAGTAATGCGAAGCCAGGATTGTCGATTTGTCATGACTACTGTATGACCCAACATGCAGAACTATGAAAATAATAATATATACCAGGCCTTAAAATGGCCAGACTTAACGTATAAGAGAAAGGTCAATAAACTCGCCATGGTCAGGAATACAGAAGTAGCCAAAAGTCAGGGATACCAGAAGTATGGAAAGTCAAATACGAGCCAAAGTCAAATACCAGAAATAACAATGAACAGGAACGCACTCTCAGACAACCAACAAGTGGAAACCACAACAGTGCACTGAGAAAAGGCTAGTTGGGGTTTATATATGCCTCTCTGTGTAGTGATTGGCTAGTAAGTGACTTCTGACCCCAAAACGTGTGTGTGCGTCGAGGATGTGACGTCACACGCATGTTGGCGCCATATTTGTTATGGGCAATAGGAACACTAATAATTAGTTTGGGACCACAGCGGGCGGCGTCACTTAGAACGCTGCTGGAAACCATCAGAGAAGAGGATCAGACGGCAATCCGCCACGATCCAGGTACGTAATAATTTCACCTTTCGGCGCGACCGCTCTGCTCAGGTGCAGCCGCGCCGACCGTCGACTTGTGTGCAGTAGCTCTGTTGGCGTTACCGCACTGACCAGGCACGGCCATGCCGATACAAGCACCAGGGGCCGTGACAAGGATGGTATCATATTCCAACTGCTGGCTCACTGCAGGGCACGCTAGGGAGTTATGAAGAACAAACACAGTAAGTAATGGGTTCCCTGTCTTCCTCCCTGCCCGGACAGCAACTGGGCTGTATTACAAGCGGTTCAAGGTAGCATGCATCCCACATTTTGGACACGCCTGATTTACAGCATTTAAAATGTATATTTGTGTGACTCTCTTCCTTACCATCCCCCCAGGAAGCAGGTTTGAAGGATAAACTTTATTAATACATTCTAACATTTAGTGAGCAGAAGGAGGGAGGGCTCAGTAATGGATGTGGATAATTTATAACCTGCTGTAGCAGCTTGCAAAGCTCTATATAGTTTGCATAATTAACGGAACCTACTGTATGTGGTTATAATTAACCTAACGGAACCTACTGTATGTGGTTATTATGTCTACATACATAAATACATCATAATCACAATTTTTTTCAATTTATTTTTTATAAATCTGTATGGCTAATTGCAGGCTTGTAACTAATACCCAAACGCAAGGTATTTCTGTGCTAATATTTCAAACCGTATCTGAAATATCGAATGAATAGAGATACAATTTCCAGGGTCATTCACTAATGAGAGAATTATCAGGAATTCACAGTGAATTCTAGGTGAATTTTAAATTTAAGGCTAGAGCCAATGGCCAAACCCAAATTCTTCAGCTTTGACCTCAAATTTTAAATTCACCGTAAATTCACTTCCCACAAATTCTAACTTTAGTGAATAGACCCAATAGTCTCTAACTTTTAAGTAAACAATATTCATGTAAAGGATGCGAAAACTATTGATTGTAACATATTATGTCTATTAATATATTATTTGTAGCATTTAATTAAATATGTTGTTTCCATTGAGCTATTGCTTCCTTCTTACCTGTTGATATTGTGATCTGCAAAGTTTACATAATTTTTTCCCCAAAATAATTAATTGATCGATAGGATGAGTAAGTCAGTAGATTTAATGTGGTTTCATGTTTTGAAACAGTTAAAGTTTTCTGCAAATCAGTTGTACATCATTTATTAATAATTGATGTATCTGTTTTCTTGCCATATTTTTCACTGCATGACATGATGTAATTACCAGTTTTCTGCATGTAAGATCTGTTACAAAATACAAACTATGGTAATTGACAAAGAATATCACTTACGTGTGATCTAGAACCAGTTGTTTGTCTGGATCTTTTTTCTGCTAGTAGATCTTTGACTGTGTGTTTTACTCGGACACCTTGGTAAATCCTTTTATTGAAATCAGTTGGAACTAGCAAAAAATGCAAACATAAAATTAAATAAGAATACAGTAACAAAATTAATATATGTACATATAACAAGTGTTACAGGCTTGCTTATATTTTTATATTGTGATGGCTACAATTTTTTTTAATATTAATCAAATTATCAGTCTTTTTCTATGCATCAATGCTGTATGAATTACCTGTTGGGAAACAGAAAAGACACACACAAACAAATATGCGTGTATGCACACATATACACAAAAGGATTTTTAGTAGCAAAGAAATATGAATGCTGGAACTCAGAGCTAACATTGAGTTTAGTTTAGTTACTAACTATATTGTATACTACCTGCAGGGGCTGACGAAGAATAACCACTGTAGTTATAGTGATCTAGAAGAAAATATGACTGTTATGAGGCCATATGGGCACCCTCTAGTGGACAAGAAGTGTGAAGTGAGAAAGCAGAGGATCCAGGCATTCTACAGAATTTCTTAGCAGGATGCAATAGCTGTACAGAATGCAGTATATTGTTCAGAACATTTTACACGCTGGAGGTATTTGTGGGAAGTCAAATTCCCTGAAATGCCAGTATGTTCCTATACATGCCCACAGACAGGATATTTGACCAGTTTTTATAACAATTTGTGTCACTCATGCGGTGTGTAACAAAATTAACAATTTTCAGACCTTGCATGAAAAATTGCAATACATTTAGTTTTTTTCTAAGACATTTCGAAATATGTCTCTAAATGAGTGAAAAATGAAAATTGTATAATATTACTTTATCATTCCCATTGTACAGCGCTACGGAATCTGATGGTGCTTTATAAATAATAAAATAATAATAAAATAATAATAGGTATCCTTGATCTATCTACACACAATTCATCATCATTCTGTCTGTAATTCAGTTCATCCACTAAAAGTAGGTAAACGACAATAGCTTAAACTACGCAGCAAAGAAGTTAAATAAGAAAAAAAAAATCATTAAACTTACAAGTTATTTTTTGTAAAGTGTAGTTGTGTAATATTATTACATAGTTTTATTTATTATTACATAATTACATAATATTTATAAAAGCTAGAATCTCGTACTTTCTGCATGTCTCTCTTGTGTATATCATCAAGCCTTGGACAATGGAAAAAAAAAAATCTCTTAGTCATAGGGTCTAGAAAAGTTTACGTTGCTTTAGATTTTAGAGAGATTTGGCGTTTCTTAATGTTTTTTTTTTTTGTTTTTTTTTGCTTAGCAGAAGGGAAAGGAGCAAATGTAAAGTGAAAGGAACCACTACCACATACTGCATATCAGAAAAAAAATACCAAAACGTATTGCGTTACATGAAAGACTCAGGAGATTGGCATCTGCTACCTTTCATGTAAAGCCTTCATAGATCACATCTCGAGAAGATGCCTGAATCCCAGATCTGACTGTTTAGGACTAAACAAAAATTGACTGTGGTCCTCTACCTTTTGTCAAATTCATGCTTGCCCATAATACAAAGTAGTTATTACTTTGTCTAAGCAATTCTTATTTCTTTTTAAAAAAATACTTTTTATTAATTTCCTTTCCTTTTTTCTTCTTACCAAAGATTTACAAAACATTAAAAACACAAGACAATAATGACCACAGCATTAAGTTCTATGTAGTACATAAAAAACAAAATAAACAAAATAATATCTACTGGAGGCTGTCGATGCTCCCTATAGGAATCAGGGCTAAGCTTCTATAGTAAAAAACATATACTTAAATCTTATTGTCTGTCAACCAGGTACAAGGATACTTCAACGTCACCATTTTCTCTAAAAAGGACTACTTCATTGTTTTGTGTGCTATTTGCAAGACATTATTTGACATAACATTAGATTTTTCTGCTGCCCCTTCAAACCATTTTCTACCATTTTCCTTCTTAAGCTGCCATAACACTTGATTGGAAAATGTTGATTTTGTAAAATCATGACTCTGTTTCCAACCTGCAATTAAGATCTTAACTACTGCACATGTATGAATTATTAAATATGCTTGTTCTTTTGAACATCCAGATAAATTCATATTTAATAAAGCAATTTTGGGGGACATTGTAATGTTTGTCTTCAATGTTTTTTTGATGAACTTAAAGGTCCATGACCATAAGGTACGTACTTTTTTACCTTCCCAAAACATATATCTATAGGAACCTACCTCTTCTTCGCATCTCCAGCATTTATTATCAGCATTTGGAAACATTTTAGCTATTCTAGTTGGTTTCTATTCATGAGAGATCATGGACATTCTTGGTAAAACTAGAGAATGCTGAATGCCATGATTGCTCATCAAGAGACTGGTGCAAATCGTATTCCCATATAGTAATATTTCTGTTTTTCCTTTCTTTGTTATTCAATACTTTAATTACTTTTGCGCATTAAGCCAACATTTTTTGTATTGTTTTTCTGCCGAAATATTTTTTCCAGCATCAATACTACCTTGGCATTAGTTATAATTATTCAGTATTCTTGATTTGTTTGTTAAAACACATGTTTTTTTTTAATCTAAAGTTTACTTTATTTCGACTTTTCCTTGATAATTCCCATATAAAGACATTGTGCTAAATTTAAAGATTTCAATTTCCAGTCATATTAATTTGTTTTGCATTTCTACCAACTCAACAAAATACCCTTTAAATACTTCTACATACAAACACCAGCTGCTTCACTGGATTTCTTAATGAAAATAAAACCATTGTAGTATGTCATAAAGTATTATCCAGTTTTATTGAAGTCTGTTGAGTAAAGAACCTTCTAACAACATTAGCACGGTCAATGCATTATGCCTTTAGACATTTTATAGAAAGGTGGTCAATGAATGCTGAAGCCTCTTCACTAAAGAAAGGCTTTGCCAACAAAATACAAATCAAATTATTTGAATATCTCTTTATCTTTGCCATACATTAGATGTCAACGCAAGGGATAAGGAAACAAAACACTAATACGACAAACAAAACTCACTCCATGCGTACTATGGAAACAAAAAGACTATTTAGAGTGTTCGCACAAGCCCATCACAATGCGAACATAGGAACGATAAATGTTTATGAAAAATGCTACGTTGATAATAACTTCCTTTATGGTCATTTTCAGCTTTTTCCTTGATCCTATCATCAGAGCGGCTTGTCTTGAGACAATAGGCTTTGTCAGTGAGTCCACAGACAAGCTTTGACTTGGTAGGAAAAATAGTAATCGCCTTTAGAGGTAGTGAGTGATACCTTTGTTTAAAAACCAACTATTTGTTTATGGTTCAAGATATTGTACCTAACATTGTATTTCTTCAATGCAAATAATAAAAATACAATCATTCTTAAAGTGAGAGACTCACCTTCCCCTCGAGGGAGCATTACAATTTCTAAGGAGAAACCTGGTCTTTAACCAACTCTCTAACTTGACTTCAATCTCCTTGCAGGATTTATAATACTGGACGCAAGTCAGTACCAGAACTGTTGAACATGTCCGGTGCAATTTATGATGGATGGTATGCCTTTTTGACTCACACAAAGACTTGCCTTATTTTTAAAAAGTATTTTTGACCCACAGAGGTCAGTACATTCAGTGCTCACTAAAGAAAGGATTCGGGTCTTCCCTTTGCAAACATGCCTTGCCAGTTGTTGCCAGTTTTAATAATTCCTTCCACAAATTTTGAGTTTTTTTTTGTTTTACTTAAGTTATCCATTGATTTGCTTAACATGAAAATACAGCAGTGTCTATTAGATGCATGTAACCTAACCGGCCAAATTTCCTGCTGTAGAGTTGTATGGGCTTAGGCCTGGCAAAGCATCATCGGAGTTTTAGTTCTGTAATAGCCAACCTATTCAGTTAAGTGTGCACACCGGTACGTAAAACAAGCAACATTCATTTTACCAAATACTACATTTCTTTTTTGATTAGCTTCAAAGGACTGCACATTTTTCTTTAAATGTAATAAGAGTCAACAACTTAATTCAGAAATCTGTTTATAGCAATGTTGAAACAAAAGTAATTATCAGATGATGAAAAAATGTTACACCTTCATACCTGTGCACAAAGAACATAAAACATATTGTAAAATCGCACTGCATGCTTATTAATCCTTTTATTACAGTGTGTTTGTTAAATAGTGCATGGCTAGTATTTTAGTGTACAGATTGCTGTAGAGTTTGAATTTTTCATTTATTTCATTTCATTATTTTTAAAATGATTGGGATGTTATTGTGACTATACTTGACAGTATTTCCAAGAGGTTCTGGAATGTTAACATAACATGGAATGTAAAAGAATTCCCAGATTTTACTAATAACATGACGTAAAGTCATGATTTTATTAATGACACGGAGGCTCCTATTATGCTATCTCTTTCTTACTTTATTCCTCAGCAGCAAAGAGAAAATATAACTGAAAGAGAAAAAATGTAAAATATGAATAATATATAACAGATACAACCAGATCTGTCTAGTAACAGGGCAGCCAATCAGCTTATAGGAACAGTCCATAAATGTCTTGCTATGTACTTCCACTTCCTTTTCTTTGCCTTCGGAACCGAAGACCCAAAAATATCCACATCAGGAATGAACAATCGCCAACATGGTAGACGTCATCACAACGAAATCAAGATGTAAAAACAGAGAAATAGGTGGTAAAATCCAAACTTAGGATCTGAATGTAACATATCATAACCATTTGGCACGTATAACAATATACACAACTATTGGTAAATCACGTATATAACAATACAAAGACCATACCGTATTACATAATAACAAGTAGATCATGGATACTTACCGTGAGATAGGAGGACCCACCGATTGAACCAACATCGTAAATCCGACCCATACCCCACGGGTTGGTGGGTGGGAATAATACTCGCCTCCGTGTCATTAATAAAATCATGACTTTACGTCATGTTATTAGTAAAATCTGGGAATTTTATTAATGACACGGAGGTGAGTATTATGCTAGTTCAAAGCTGAGCCACAACTAACGAGGAAACATGGTCAATCGGGCGGAAATAAAAATCACGGAACGTAGATTCATTAGACCAATCCGCCGCTTTCAAGATATCATCCAGACGACACCCCATCGTAGAAGCCTTCGATGCCATGGCAACTCTGACCGAATGAGCCGAAAAAATTGAAGTATCAATCCCTGCAGCGGAAAGGAGATTCTTAACCCAACGAGCCAACATAGTCGAGGAGACCGGAAGAAACGGCGTTTGAAAGGAAATAAACAGTTGGGACAAATCCAATGACCTCAACCGGTGAGTGCGATCCAAGTAAACCCGGAGGCAAGCCACTGGACACAAAGCAGGCCGGACTGAACACCTTGGGTAGGCCACTGACTTAGAAGCCGTCTTAGTCCTCCTCAAGATGTTAAACGACACTCCCTCGGGGGTGAAGGATATTGCGTTCCAGTCGAAAGCTCTGACATCCGAAACTATTTTGTATGAAAGGAGACATAGGAGCATAACCAATTTCCATGACAATTGTTTCAGCGCCAGCTCCTCATTAAGGGGCCACGACTCTAAGAAGCCAAGAACAACGTTAACATCCCAAAACGATGAATATCTGGATCTCAGAGGTCTAGAGAAACAGATACTCTTCAACAATCGACACACAAAGGGATGTTGTCCAATCAGTGATCCGTCAATTCCTAGATGTCCAGCCGAGATGGCCGATCTATAGACATTAATAGTGCGGTAGGCCAAACCAGATTCAAAAAGTGTGGTCAGAAATCTGAGCACCTCTTTCAGAGGGGCAGAAAGTGGATCCAACAGTCTTCCCACGCACCAGCCAGACCACACGCGCCATGCAGATTTGTAAGCTGTTCTGGTACCTGGTGCCCAGGCATTCTCCAGGAGTCTTGTAGTAGCTTGCGGAACGTCCGCGACACACCAGGGTCCCCTGAGATAAACCAAGCCGTGAACTGGAGTAGGTCCTGATCCACCAATTCGTGCGAGTTCCCATCCGGATCCAGAAGCACATCCAGTCGCATTTCGAACATTCGTGGGAAATCCATCGCCATCTCTAGGAGACGGGGAAACCACGGCTGAGTCTGCCAGAGGGGAACTATTACCACCCACGAGCAATCCTGTCTGGACGAGTACGCCAGTGTCCGAGAGATCAGGATGAATGGTGGAAACGCAAAGTGATGCCCCCGAGGCCACGTTTGCAGGAATACATCCACCGCCGTGGCCGCTGGGTCCGATCTCCAACTGAAGTATCGGGGCAGTTGGGAGTCCAGTCTGGACGCAAACAAATCCACTTGCAACGGACCCCATAACCGATCTATCTGGCGAAAGGTCGAAGGTAGCAGATGCCTCCTGAGTCTTTTAAGTAACGCGAATTCCAATCCGCCCATTCGTTGTCCAATCCCGGGATGTGTTCGGCCGTAACCGATACAGCGCTGTGGAGGCAAAACTGCCAGAAGTCCTGGTTCGCCAGTTGTTTTGATTTCATTCCACCCAGATGATTTATGTACCTGACCGCGGACACATTGTCCATGCGCAGAAGAATTCAGCAGTTTCCCAGAGTCGGAGACAGACTGCGAATGGCGAATGATCCTGCCAGCAGTTCCAGACAATTTATGTGCAGCTTCGACTCGATTTCGACCACCTTCCACCTGTGGAGACATTTCCACAGCGAGTGCCCCAACCATGTAGGCTGGCATCCGATTCTATTACCACATCCGGAGCGGTACCGAAGATTGCTCAGCCGTTCCATACCTCCATATGGTCTAACCACCATAGAAGTTCCTCCTTGGAACCTCTGTCCAGGCTCAATTCGCTTTTGTACGAACTGCCCGACCGAAGATGGGATCCCTTCAGACATTGTAGGGCCCGATAGTGTAGTGGCCCTGGAAAAATCGCCTGAATCGATGAGGCCAAAAGACCAATCACTCTCACTAGTTGTCGTACGGAGAGAGAGGTGACCTGCAGCGTACGCCTTATTTCTTTCTTCATAGCCTTTAACTTGGCCTCTGGGAGGAATAAGAATTGGGTGACCGAGTCGACTTCGAAACCCAGGAATTTTATCTTCTGTACCGGGGCTATTATGGATTTTTCCCAATTTATGAGGAAGCCTAAGCCTTCCAGAAGATTCACCGTCCAGTCCAGGTGTCTGAGAAGTTGGTCGGGGGACGAAGACATAATCAGGATGTCGTCCAGGTAAATAATCATGCGGACCCCCCGAGCCCTGAGGAACGCCACTACTGGCTTCATCACCTTTGTGAAACCCCAGGGAGCTGAAGAAAGACCGAAGGGCAGACAGGTAAACCGCCACCGACATCCTTGCCACCTAAAGTGCAATAAGTCCCAGTGCTCATCTGCCATTGGTATGGTTAAATAGGCATCTTTGAGGTCCAGCTTGACCATCCAGTCCCCTTGCCAGAGTAGGTCCCTGAGAAAATGAATACCTTCCATCTTGAAGTGATGGTAACGGAGGAATTCGTTGAGGCGTTTGAGATTTATCACCGGCCGAACTCCTCCGCCCTTCTTGGCAACGAGGAACAAATTGCTTAGGAACCCCGGGTGATCGTACGGGGTGATTTCCAGTATAGCCCGTTTGGCAAAAAGTTCCGCGATCTCTGCGGTAATCAACCCAGACTGCTCTTCCGGTAATCTCAGTTCCTGTGGGATACACATTTGGACAGGGGGTGACAACAAATCTAGGCAGAAACCCCTGACCGTATTCAAAACCCACACATCTGTGGTGATCATGCCCCACATATCGATAAATAACGCTAGCCTGCCCCCCACGCTTGCCTGGGAAAACACACATTTGGGGGTATTTACCGTAAGGGCATCTGTACGAGGGTTGACCACGTCCTCCTCAATTCTGCCACGGTCTCCCACATGAGGGAAAGAAGGGAGCGGGCTTGTATTCCTGGTAGGCCCGAGGGGCAGCAAAGGAACCTCTGTGAGTCCGCGAGGGACCTCGAGCTCCATGGCCGAGCGGACGGCTCCTATACCTCCCGACCCCTTGGAAAACCTTTGGGCCAGAAACACGCTTCAAGTTGGACTGGGCCTTATCTAGGGCGGTGAAGGTGCGCACAAAGGAGCCTAGATCTTTAACAAAAGACTCGCTGAAGAGCATACCTTTGGCGGCAGCACCCAGTTCCTTCACCGCTAGATTTAACAACTTGGGCTCAATCTTGAGCAAGATCGCCTTGCGGCGTTCAGCCGTCATGGCTGTGTTCGCATTGCCGAGAAGGCAAATCAGTCTTTGGACCCATCCGATTGCTTCATCGAAATCAAGGGGGCTGTTACCTGCCTTAGCCGCCTCCAAGAGCTCATAAAGCTTGGCAGGGTGTCCAAAATGTTGTCCTGGCAATTATGGAGTGAAAACTCCAGTAAGTTCCTGGGTTTCCAGACCGTTTTTGCCAGGAACTGAGTAATTTGAGGATCGACCTCTGGCGTCTTGCACGCCGCATCAGGCACTGAAGGCCTTGGGCATTCAGCCCGTAATTTACTGCGCCCCTCCTTGGACAGAGGGGTACGCATACGCAGTGCTAGATAACTAGCAATGTGCGCGGGCGGATCCCATTCTGCCAAGCGAGGATGGCGAAGGTCATCAGGATCGAACAGGGGGTAACCCTGCGGATCACATATGCCTTGCCCTTCACCCGGAGGTAGCGCCAAAGCGTCAGACCCCGCCTCAGCGTCGGAGCCCCCTTCCTCATAAGAGGCGTAATCAGGGGCGTCCGAGTCCGTCTCCCCACTCAGATCGGAATCTGATCTGTCATTTCCATGGGCACGCGCCCTTTTCCACTTTCTGGCCGATTTTGCCCGGCCAGCGGCTCTCTTGCGCGGTAGCGCCCCATCTTGGATGGCCATAGGCACGTCAGTCAGGGCAGGTAACACCTGCGTCACATCGGGAGAGACGTGTTTAGTATTAGCATGAGCCTTGCGACTCGCCTGAGGCTGCAGCACAGGCTGGGGATTGGGCAACATGGAAGGGGCCAGGGGCTGTGTCAACGCCTGCTGAATGGTATGAGACAGGGACGAAGACACAGTCCCCATGGCCGAGGCCAGAGCCCTCTGCATGGTGGAATCAATGAGGGCCTGGAACTCCTCAGAGGGAGTGAGGCCCATCTCCCCAGTGATAGGGGTCTGTAATGGAACCATAATGGGATAACTGGGGCTGTCAGACCCTTCACCTCTAGCTTGCATAATGTGAGAAAAAACGAATTCCAAGCAACCAGACCTGTATCTTTAAATATATCTACTGGGTAGGTACAGGGGCAGTATATGGATCCCAATAGTAGTATGGTAGAATAAAAAAGGGGAAACAAAATACCCTAAACAAAGAGGGGTTGAGTAACCCACTTAGAAAATACCTGAAACAGTACAAAAAACGAAAGGGGAGAGGTACAGGGAGCCGACCCGCCGAGCAGACCCAGCCACGTGCGTGCAGAAGCGGTTGAAAATGGCCGCCGCATGCAGGGCGCGCCGCGGTTGCCCTAGAACTCCTCCCCTGCCAATGGCCGGGGAGCGCGTGGAACACATGCGGCCGGGAACTCCCTCGCACCAGCGGGTGCGAGGAGAGACTGATTGGGCCGGCAGATAACGCGGCCGCACACGCGGACGCGAGGGAAGGGAGGGGAAACCAGGGAGCAATGAAGCTCCAGGAGAATCTTCCCCTGCTAACCGCGGACCCCTGTCTGTGTTATGAAAAGCACAGCACAGGCAGGGAAGCCAGGTATAGAGCGCAGGGGAAGCTAAAATCACCAACACAAGTAAATAACTCACAGAAAAAACACCAGACTATCATAACAGAAAACCAAATAAACAATCAATATGCTTAAACAGGGTAAACAACCCTGGCAACAATAATAAGATCAAAAATACAGGAGGTAAAAATTATACTTAGCTGGTCTGAGGACAGCAGCAAAGAAAGAGGAAGTGGAAGTACATAGCAAGACATTTATGGACTGTTCCTATAAGCTGATTGGCTGCCCTGTTACTAGGCAGATCTGGTTGTATCTGTTACATATTATTCATATTTTAAATTTTTTCTCTTTCAGTTATATTTTCTCTTTGCCGCTGAGGAATAAAGTAAGAACGATATAGCATAATAGGAGCCTCCGTGTCATTAATAAAATCATATACTCTGCTTACCAGTATCTGTAAAGAACCTGCAAGTATTTTTCTTTGTGAATAAATCATTTCAATAATATGCATAATTGTTTTCACTGTGGAATAAATGGTTAATGCTACAATACTCCCTTGTGCTTTATTCTCTATCTCTATCCTAAAACACTAAGAACATAGCCCAATATTTACTATTAGCAGGCCAGACATTGCACTACTAAACTATACTAATTTCACTGCAACTGATTATTTCTCTGCAGCTCTGCAGAGGGACTGTAACATTGTTTTTGTGTTTCACAGCAGTGGCATTCCAACATGGTAGCAAACAGTAAGTCAAACTTCAAAGCTGCATTTTAGCAGCCAAGATGGTGGGAAGAGGTCTCTGAACACATTGACTATAGTAGAGGGATTAATAAAGGGTTGCAATAGCAGCACGCACAGTTCTACGTGCTGCTATTGCAACCCTTTATTTTTTATATTCCAAGGACATTTTTAATAAAGTGCAATTCCATTAAAGCAATCAGGTTCCTTACAAGTACCCATAAAATATTTGACAATTTTGTATAATTTTGTCACACTTTCTGTAATGTGACAAAATTTAGCTACTTCTGTGATGATATTTTAGATATCGTATAGAAAGATCACCCCCCAAAAAAATCTGCAAAATATAAAAAATACCCCTTTCTGTCTCATTAGAGATATCTTTGCCAGAAGCTCAAGGAAGCAGGCTGAAGGGTCAGTGTTAGGACCCGCTTAGGGGGGGTCTGCCTTGACGTTGGCAGGCGGGCATCCCTCCAATGGCCATTGGAGCAACTAAATGACTTCCATTTGTCTAAATATACATAGGGATTAAGGAAAAAGCGCAAGTAACATTTTCTTTTCTTTGGTTTTTACTACATATTGGGGCTGATGTGTGTTGTAGTCCTTGCTGCTTTAGCGCAGGACTTCTCTTTTTGTATTTGTATTTACTTTGTATCACACAGCCTGGTTACAATGCTGCTACCCATCCCATGTGTTCCCTATTAAGGGTTAATAAGTAAAGGGGTGTATATAAAAAATACCCCTTTCTGTCTCATTAGAGATATCTTTGCCAGAAGCTCAAGGAAGCAGGCTGAAGGGTCAGTGTTAGGACCCGCTTAGGGGGGGTCTGCCTTGACGTTGGCAGGCGGGCATCCCTCCAATGGCCATTGGAGCAACTAAATGACCTCCATTTGTCTAAATATACATAGGGATTAAGGAAAAAGCGCAAGTAACATTTTCTTCGCTTTGGAATTAGTTGATATTTTATTAATAGTAATAATAATAATGTATACATGTAGTACAAATACAATCTAAATATTAACATAGGTTAATATGCATAATATATATATATATATATATATATATATATATATATATATTTAATATTCATGTAAATGAAAATTTGAAAATGGAAACTCTCTAGTTTAATTTTACAGATGTAGTAAGATTTAACCCCTTAAGGAAGCATGACAGAAATTTTCCATCATGCTGGCCTTTTACTTATGAAGTTGTTTCCTTAAAGGATTAATGAAGGTATTCTCAACATTACATGCATCACAATCAACAGAATGTCCTTACATCATTATATTTGACAGAAACAATTGTAACATGCTGTAATGTATCTAAAATGTTTTCTTAAAATTGATTCAAGGTGTACATTAAAGGCATTATATTCACAATTCATCAAATGAATGCAAATTATGGCTGACTGTTTTCCAATCATTAGAACTGAGCAAAACAAAAAGAGACAACCACCGGGAGGAAGAGGGTGAGCCAGTCCCTGGATCCGAGGCCAGAGGCTGCATTGAGCAGCGGGAATTTGGGAGGTTGTGGCCGGCATCGCCATGCAGCTGTACGGTTTGTGGATACCCCTGAGAATGAGGTTGAGGCTGCACATTCGGGCAGTGAAGGAGAGGAGAGTTCGGGTCGCAAAGAGGTATCGGGTGGAGGTTGGCGAACATTCGGGCCGCGAACAGGTGAACAAGGAGGTTGGCGTATTTAAAGGAACTAAAGGAACTAGCGAACATTCAGCCGCAAAGTCGGTTCGGGCCGCGAACCGGAAGGCCGGAAAACTGCAGAACGTTTGGACCGGGAACAGGAGGTCACATCGGGCCGAGAACAGAGAGGTCAGAAAACTGCCGCACATTGGGCCGCGAGCTGGAGGACAGTTCGGGCCATGGACATGACTCCAGGATGCCAGGTTGAGGCTGCATTCGCAGGGAGGTGCAGGAATCACTGAAAACGGCTGGCAGGAGAAGGGCAAGGTCAGCCATGGCAGGCTTTGCAGCAGGCAATGGAGGCACTGGGAGTGCTGTCGGTCGTGACGGAGAGGTGATTCCGGCTGGTGACATGCTGGGTGAGTCGTCTCCCATCCCGATGGGTCGCAAGCCATGGGGTAGCAGGTGGGAGGTGGGAAGGCTGGTGCCAGGCACCCAGGAAGAGGCGGGGTCCCCTATGGCCAGTGGTCACAGGAATCTCCTAGTAGGTCAGGGGAGTGGAGTTTATCCACGGGGTCGCCTTGGAGGTCGGCACCCAGATCACCTAGCGTGGGTAGAGGCGGCCCAAGGAGAGAGCCTGGAGGGGACCTGAGTTGGGCAACGGGTAGGCAGGCTTCCACACCCATTAGATCCCTATCACTTGTGGGCACATCACATCAGGCCCCCAGGGAGTGCTGGGTGACAGGGGTCACACTATAGATCCCGGAGTGGCCGTAGCAGGCAGCTACGGCGGGGGGTCCCCCAGGGTTGCTACCCGGGAGCGTAATTTGGGATCCCCTGTTAGGACTATTGACCGCAGGCGCAGCAGATCGTACTAATCTACAGGGAGTTCTCGGGGTGGTATGGTATTAGAAGGACGTTTGATGTGTCTAGTATCTTTTATTCCCGACTAGTAGTGCAGAACTTGACATTTTTAACCATGATGCTTAGTTCAATTAAATAATTAATTAAGATTATAAATTTATATTTTTTGGGAGAAATCAGCAACTGAAATATCAAAGATTAAATACATTTTATATTTCTGTTTACACAATTTTTCCATCACACACAAACACAAATAATTTTTAATTTTAAGCAGATTTGGCCATGGTGATTTAGCAGACGCAGGATGTCCTCATGCACAGCGTGAGGACATCCAGCATCAGTTAGGCAACTTTTGGTCGCCTAACCACCCAGACGTCCGTCTGGTAGACTAGAGGTGGAGTTAACCCCTCAAGGTAATTGTTGCAGTTTCTTAGAAACTGCAATAATTACACTTGCAAGGTTAAGGGGACTGGGACACTACACTCAATGAGCAGAAGTGGTCTGGGTGCCTATTGTGTCCCTTTAAGCACACACTCTGACAGACACACACACATTCCCCAACAGACACACACTGGCTGATACAAACTGACAGTCACACACACAAACATTCACTCAATGACAAACACACAGACGTCACTGACAGACACAGACTCACTGATTTGACACACACACATTCACTGACACTCACTCATCAACAGACACACACACTGACAGGCAGACAAACACTGACAGACACTCATTAACAGACACACTGGTAATCACACACACACACACACAATGACAAACAGACTCTCACTGATTTGACAAACACTCACATACACACATACTCATACACACACACACTCAGACACATACATACACTCATACACACACACACATACACGCACAAATTATTTAAATTATTATAAATTCAAATTTTCCACCATGCCTCCCTACCTGGAAAGCTGGCGTGGATCTGTTCCTGGAGTCCAGTGGGGCTACTGTGACGCGTGTGGCTTTGTTAGACTCAGAGGCGACGGGGGAGCTATGATCTCCCTGCTCTGCTCCCTTGCACCTCGTGGGCTGTCTACGGGCATCAGCAAACGGCGTGCGAGAGAGCAGAGCAGAGAGATGACAGCTCCCTCGCCACTTCTGAGTCTAAAACAGTCACATGCCTCACAGCAGATCCACTGGACACCAGGGACAGGGGGAACACCCAGGAAGCCCAAGTGGGGGCGGCATTTTTGGCTGCCCCCTGGTTAGTGCTTCTCAAGGCAAATGCCTAGATAAATACACCAGTGGCCATTGTTACTTCTTTTTTTGGCAGGTTTAGCAACCTTTATGCCTAGGCAATTTAGTTATTATTTTGTATTCAGTTTATTCTTTTGACCCATATATTAATGCTTGCTTTACTTTCTTTTGATATATCAGTATCTTGTGCTTTTTATGTGGCCACTATTTACTTTGCTATTTGATTTCTGTTGTTGCTATGGTTATTTCAAATCACTGTTTAGTTATTAACCACTGGTTTCCAAATTAATACTGTGATCAGGTATTTATTGTATTATTTATGTGACAGGTGAGCCTATATTCAAATGGCCATTGAAATGAAACTAAGGAGCCTCCGTTTTGTTTAAATGTACCTAAGGATTTGGGCCAGAGTACAGGTAACGTTCTCTTTGTTTTTACTATGTATTTTGAGCTGTTAGATACGAAGCCACTGCTGCTGTAAGCGCGGTGCTTTATTTTGTGTTGGTATTTATTGGTGTTGTTTGACTGTGATGATCATACATGAATAAGGCCCAAAGGTCAAAACGTTGTATCTTTTTCTCCTTTGATCTTCAATAGAATACCTCTACCATCACCCTATAATGTGACTTCTACTTTTAAAGGAATATACATCCTTTTTGCAGCTTAGAAGGAGAGGTCCTCACAGCCACAAATGAAGTGTTCCACTTAATCCAGAGCCATAGTATTGCAATAGACCCACAGTCCTTTATGGTATTCAGATCTCACTTGAATCTTGGAAACTTAAAGAATAACCTCATGGCTTGATGCGATTTATGTAATTTATAATTTATAACATGTTCATCATGTATCCTATTACCAAATGGTTTAGGCATGCGATATGACTCATAGGTCATTCCTTGTAAATTTTATGAGACTTCATCGGGCGGAAGCATGGACTGTACGATACCTGCATACAACCGAAGATGAAAAATGTAAAGAAAATGGATCTCGTATATCACAGGGATATTTGTTTATTCCTAAATTAAGTCAGATTAACTAGTTTATACTAGTATTGTGTGAAATTTCTACACACTATGGCCTTACACATTAAAGTGACAGTTACTTTTGAACTTTTCAAGAACTGCTTTAATTGCTTTGAAATTTAAACACAAAATACAGTGGTGTCTTATCTTATGACACATCGTTTGGTAATCTTTGGCAAAAGGCAGTGTTCCTATTGCCAATTCTTAAAAGTCAACAAGCACTGATGAGCAAATGTATCATCATGCACAATACACTATAGATGCCTGTGGTACTTTATTGTGCTCCTGCAAGATTATCTATGGAAAATAACATCACCATGGTATCCCCCATGGACCCTCTTTTGTACTCTAGTACATTCATTAGAGTACAGTAATGATAATAATGGCTTCTGGCAAAAAAAGTCACCAGGAGCCAAAAATTGTTGGTGGTGCTGAGGAGACCATTGTTTCCTGCACAAGCGGACATCTCACCTTTTGGGTGCTTTTCAAAAATACATAAACCCCCAAAAGTGACAGCGACGCTTTAATAAAATATTATGAGCTATAAGCATCTTATATAGTGCGTCTACTTTAGGATAGTGCTAAAATTAAGCGGATCTAGTTTGGGGCAGTTTAGTTTAGGGCTTTTATATTTACTTAGCTGGTAGCTGACAGGTCAAGGGAATAATCTATGTCATAGTGTTTTGCTTGGGGTGAGTTTAATTTCCTTTGAAAGGGAGCGTAGACTTTTTTTTGAGTTTCAGTTCAGTTTAGGCTCTCTGGTCATTGACGGGATTGATTTTGGTGTAAAATGTTATTTAAGTCGATATGTTTTCTTTGTGTATATATGCTATTAAATCCATAATAAATATCACCATGACATTACAGAAAAAAAAATAGTTTCTTGTGAGTTTATATTTTGTTATTCACTGCAGCAAGCACTGCATGTGATAAATGAGCAGGTTTCATATTCTAAAAAGTAACTATGTCTCATAATAATAAGATAAGTATCCATTAAATTAGTTACTTATTAGTAATAATGAAAACTATGTTTAAACATTAGTGAATGTATTCAGAAACAGATTAAACATTAAGAAACAAAGCTTAGATTTTATATGATATTAACAGTGGCGTACACACAATCCATGGGCCCCGGTGCGAAACTGATCCGTCACTTCCTCCCAGTTCTGTCCGATATCATCATAGGGGGCCCAGTCGCGCTGTTAAAGCGCCCAGCGCTGACCGGGACCCCTGGAAATCCATCTCCATCGGGTGGCCCTAACAGCATGGGCCACCCGATGGACCCCATGAACGTCAAACCGCCGGGGCCGCAAAACATGACGGCTCGTACCCGGTCGCAGGGGTCTGCAGGGTGGTCCGGCCCCCTGGAGTGACGGGCCAGGTCGCAGCTGCGACCTCTGCGACCCCTATATGTACGCTACTGAATATTAAGAATAAACTCTGTCTAAAGACTAATAAAAGATAAATGTCATTTTCTAACAAAACAATAAAAAAAGTGCTTCGCCACAGGTAAGGCTATCAACTAAACTCCAAATTATACCAAAATGGAAATCTGAATAAAACATTTCAGACTAAAATAATTATTGAAAATATATTCTCCAATACAGTCATAGTCTTCAGAAAACTACAAATATATAACGTTGCTTTGCTACTAAAAAGCATTTTTTTTTACATATGTTTGATCACCATAACAGCTGTTGCACATTAGAATATGTGATGCTAGTGTGTATACAACATGATTTGTACTATTAGTCAAACCAGTGGATATAATAACCCATAATAGCTAATGTTTGCCATAATATCTAATGTTTGCAACAACAGATTGTAGCATATAGAGCAACTTATATATCACTGTACTTATATTATTACTGCTGTATTGTACCATACAAATCAGAGTGACATTTTACAAATGTGTTATTCCCTTTTTTTATACTCTTTTCCAAAAAGTTCAAGAACATTTTATAGCCACTCCACTTTTGTAATAATAAATATAAATCTTGTTTTACAAGCATTGCTCAACAATGAATTTAATGCCTCAATTAATTCACTGGCAAAAATTGCCATAAAGGTTTGTACACCGTTAACCTTTAGTGTTGACTTGATGTGTGATGTTTGATGACAATTACAATATACTACAATTAGTTACTTAGAGTATTTCCTATTTCTTCAATGGGATAATCATACGGTGTTACTCTGTATCTTGAACATCATCATCTTAATATCTATACATTGATTCTAACAAAATTATGATAACAATCTTGGCTTTTCTTTTGATGGTCCTTGGTGTTCCTTTGCTACACAATTGAAAGCCTCTAAACGCCTAGATTTTAAGGAATTATTTGACGAATGCACCAAATATGAAAAATAGGCTTCAATACACAAATATTTAGAAATTAATTTTAACATTGTTTTGTTTAAAATATTAAATAAGGATGTGCCAGAAGCTCACCAATGGGCAAACAAGAAGACATTGATTACTACGCAAGTAATCAATGTTTTTGCACCTCCAGGCAAGCGGTAACATAGTGCTTAGAGCAAACTAAGATATTAGTGCTGATAGAACTTGTGATGAGAACGAATGGCTTCACAATTAATAAAGCACTCTGAGCTATGATCGTACAGTTGGATTCTTGTCTTGAGGGACAGGATATAACATAAGGTGTGTGTGCAATTTCTCCACTGATTATCACATCACCTTGATGTCTGTCTGTCTACACAGCAAAGATCACTTAGATGTTCAACTCTTTTATAAGAGCAACAGCAAAAATAAAATAGCCTGACCCTTAACCCCTTAAGGACCAAACTTCTGGAATAAAAGGGAATCATGACATGTCACACATGTCATGTGTCCTTAAGGGGTTAATCACAAGGGTTTTAAAAACGTTGCTAAAGACAACATTATCTCCCAATTATTACAGGTATAGATATAGATGTATACTGTCATAAAATTAGGGATCCTAAATGTAAAACAGGCTAACTGAGCATTTTTTTTATTTAATATGGGAAGGACATCTTTGTTATTTATACAGTTTAGTTCTCCTTTTAACTCCTTCACTACTGTACAAAACGGAAATACGCTAAACATTAACCCCTACATTACACTATCACCAAACATTAACCCTATACACTACACTAAATATTAACCCCTAAACTACACTACATATTAACCCCTACACTGCACTGTCCCAAATTATTAACCACTACACTATATTAAACATTAACCATCTACACTATTCTAAACATTGACACCTACACTACATATTAACTGCACTATCTAAAATTATTAACCCCTACACTATATTAAACATTAACCCTCTACACTATTCTAAACATTGACACCTACACTACATATTAACTGCACTATCTAAGATTATTAACCCCTACACTATATTAAACATTAACCCTCTACACTATATTAACCCCTTAAGGACCAAACTTCTGGAATAAAAGGGAATCATGACATGTCACACATGTCATGTGTCCTTAAGGGGTTAAACATTAACCCTCTACACTATTCTAAACATTGACACCTATGCTACATATTAACTGCACTATCTAAAATTATTAAGCCCTACACTATATTAAACATTAACCCTCTACACTATTCTAAACATTGACACCTACACTACATATTAACTGCACTATCTAAAATTATTAACCCCTACACTATATTAAACATTAACCCTCTACAATATTCTAAACATTGACACCTACACTACATATTAACTGCACTATCTAAGATTATTAACCCCTACACTATATTAAACATTAACCCTCTACACTATATTAAACATTAACCCTCTACACTATTCTAAACATTGACACCTATGCTACATATTAACTGCACTATCTAAAATTATTAACCCCTACACTATATTAAACATTAATCCTCTACACTATTCTAAACATTAACACCTACACTACACTATACTAAACCTTAACCCCTACACTAAACATTTACTTACCACAACACTACGGTAAACATTAACCCACCCCCGCACTACGGTAAACATTAACCCCAACACTACACTATCTCAGAATATTACTTAGCACAACACTACGGTAAACATTAACTAACCCCCGCACTACGATAAACATTAACCCCAACACTACACTATCTCAGAATATTAACCCATGCACTACAGTAAATATTAACCCCTAAACTACACTACATATTAACCCCTACACTGCACTATCCCAAATTATTAACCCCTACACTATATTAAACATTAACCCTCTACACTATTCTAAACATTAACACCTACACTACACTATACTAAATCTTAACCCCTACACTAAACATTTACTTACCACAACACTACGGTAAACATTAACCCACCCCCGCACTACGGTAAACATTAACCCACCCCCGCACTACGGTAAACATTAACCCACCCCCGCACTACGGTAAACATTAACCCCAACACTACACTATCTCAGAATATTAACCAATGAACTACACTAAATATTAACCCCTAAACTACACTACATATTAACCCCTACACTGTACTATCCCAAATTATTAACCCCTACACTATATTAAACATTAACCCTCTACACTATTCTAAACACTAACACCTACACTGCACTATACTAAACCTTAACCCCTACAATACACTAAACATTTACTTACCCCTGCACTACAGTAAACATTAACCCCTACACTACCATAGCACTAAAACTAACACTAACCTACATATGTTAATTAGTATATAACAGCAAAGCATGTACAATGGAAATAAAGTAAATCCAGTGTTCCCTAGAAATTTATAAATAGTGATGTCACGAACATAAAATTTTCGGTTTGCGAATGGCGAACGCGAACTTCCGCAAATGTTCGCGAACGAACGAACCGGGCGAACCGCCATAGACTTCAATGGGCAGGCAAATTTTAAAACCCACAGGGACTCTTTCTGGCCACAATAGTGATGGAAAAGTTGTTTCAAGGGGACTAACAGCTGGACTGTGGCATGCCGTAGAGGGATCCATGGCAAAACTCCCATGTAAAATGACATAGTTGATGCAGAGTCTGGTTTTAATCCATAAAGGGCATAAATCACCTAACATTCCTAAATTGTTTGTAATAACGTCCTTTAAAACATCAGGTATGATGTTGTATTGATCAGGTAGTGTAAGGGTTACGCCGGCTTCACAGTGACAGACCAAACTCCCCGTTTAACGCACCGCAAACAACCGCAAACAGTCCATAAACATATACATGGGCAAGAAAAGGGAAATAAAAGGACAGAGCGTAAACCGGACCTTAGAATGGCTGGACTAATACGCTAGAGAGAGAGAATGGTCAAAGGGAAAGCCGAGGTCAAGGAAGCCATAAAATACACAATACCGTTTACACAAACCAAGTCAGGGAAACCAGAATTCAGAATAACCAGGGAAAAGTCAAGATCAGGATACCAGGAAATCAGATTCACAATGATAAAGCACTCTCAGGAAACCAGGAACAGGAAACCACGACAGGGCATGGTACTGGGGTGAGCTAGGTATTTAAATATCACGCGGCGGGCCGGCAGCCGCGACACCCTGTTACGTCCCCCTCATCAGGCCTTTTTTAGTCGACTGTATCGCCCACTGTCAGTCCCTTTGGGATCCATCCCTCATTCATCTTAATAAAGGTGAGGTAATCTAGACTTTTTTGACCTAGGCGACTTCTCTTCTCAGTGACAATACCTCCTGCTGCTCTGAAGGTCCTTTCTGACAGGACACTTGAAGCGGGGCAGGCCAGAAGTTCTATCGCAAATTGGGATAGCTCAGCCACAGGTCAAGCCTGCACACCCAGTAGTCAAGGGTTTCATCGCTGCTCAGAGTGTTGATATCTGCAGTTAAGGCGAGGTAGTCTGCTACCTGACGGTCGAGTCGTTCTCTGAGGGTGGACCCCGAAGGGCTGTGGAGATGCGTAGGACTTAAAAAGCTCTGCATGTCCTCCATCAACAACACGTCTGTAAAGCCTCCTGTCCTTGCCGGCGTGGTCGTGGGAGTAGGAGGATTACTTTCACCTCTTCCCCTGTTAGATTCCTATTGTGCTGTGACATCACCCTTATAGCATACTTTTTAATTGATTTTGGAACTGCTGCATCCTTTCCGACTTGCCGTAATTCGGTAACATTTCAGGCACTTTCTGCTTATACCGGGGGTCTAGTAGCGTGGACACCCAGTACAGGTCGTTCTACTTCAGCCTTTTTATACGAGGGTCCCTCAACAGGCACGACAGCATGAAAGACCCCATTTGCACAAGGTTGGATGCCGAGCTACTCATGTCCCGTTCCTCGTCCTCAGTGATCTCACTGAAGGTATGTTCTTCCCCCCAGCCACGGACAACACCACGGGTACCAGGTAGGTGACAACAAACACCCTTGGATGCCTGTTGTGGTTGGTCTTCCTCCTCCTCCTCAAAGCCACATTCCTCCTCTGACTCCTCTTCCTCATAATCCTCTTCCAGCGTTGCCGCAGGTCCAGCAAGCAATGCTGATAAGGCTGTTTCTGGTGGTGATGGTGACCACAACTCTTCCTCTTCATGCTCATCTACGACCTGATAAGGCACTCTTCGCAGGGCACGCTCCAGGAAGAAAACAAATGGTATGATGTCGCTGATGGTGCCTTCGGTGTGACTGAATAGGTTTGTCACCTCCTCAAAAGGACGCATGAGCCTACAGGCATTGCGCATGAGCGTCCAGTAACGTGGCAAAAAAATTCCCAGCTCCGCAGAGGCTGTCCTAGCACTCCGGTCATACAAATACTCGTTAACGGCTTTTTCTTGTTGGAGCAGGCGGTCGAACATTAGGAGTGTTGAATTCCAACGTGTCGGGCTGTCGCAAATCAAGCGCCTCACTGGCATGTTGTTTCACCGCTGGATATCAGAAATGTGCGCCATGGCCGTGTAGGAATGTCTGAAATGGCCACACACCTTCCTTGCCTGATTCAGGACGTCCTGAAAGCCTGGGTACTTAAGCACAAAGCGTTGTACGATCAGATTACACACATGCCCAAACTTGCCCAAATTCAATGCCGCCAACAAATTTGTTCCATTGTCACAAACCACTTTGCCGATCTCCAGTTGGTGCGGAGTCAGCCACTGATCCATTCAGGGTGGAGAGGATTGCTGGTCCGGTGTGACTCAAACCCAAGACGGCGTGACACTGCCGTATCCGGGATGTGGAATAGTACCTGGGGAGCTGGGGGGGTGCCGTTAATGTGGAGCAAGACGCAGCAGCTGAGGACTCAGCCGAGGAGGTTATGGAAGAGGATGGAGTAGGAGGAGTAGAGGAGGTGGCAGCAGGCCTGCCTGCAAGTCGTGGCTGTGTCACCAACTCCTCTGCAGAGCCACACATTCCATGCTTGGCAGCCATCACCAGGTTTACCAAATGCGCAGTGTAGGTGATATAACTGCCCTGACCATGCTTTGCAGACCAGGTATCAGTGGTCAGATGGACCCTTGCCCCAACACTGTGTGCCAGACATGCCATTACTTCCTTTTGAACAATCAAGTACAGGTTGGGGATTGCCTTTTGTGCAAAGAAATTTCGGCCGGGTACCTTCCACTGCGGTGTCCCAATAGCTACAAATTTTTTGAACGCCTCAGACTCCACCAGCTTGTATGGTAAAAGCTGGCGGGCAGAGAGTTCAGTCAAGCCAGCTGTCAGGCGCTGGGCAAGGGGGCAACTTTGTGACATTGGCTTCTTACGCTCAAACATGTCCTTGACAGACACCTGCCTGTGGGCAGATGAGCAGGAACTGCTCAAGGCGAGAGACAGAGTAGCAGATGGTTGAGAGGGGGCAAGGAGGACAGCAGTAGTTGACGTGGCTGAAGATGCTGGACCAGGAGGAGGATGGCGGCTTTGAGTTTGTGTGCTGCTTGTACTCATGTGTTGATCCCATAGGCGTTTGTGATGTGCGATCATGTGCCTTCGCAAAGCAGTTGTACCTAGGTGGGTGTTGGACTTCCCACGACTCAGTTTCTTTTGGCACAGGTTGCAAATGGCATAGCTGTTGTCAGACGCAGACACACAAAAAAAATGCCACACTGCTGAGCTCTGCAATGATGGCATTCTGGTTGTGGCAACAGCATGCGTTGATTGGCGTGCTGTCTGGCTGACCCCGGGTGCCGATGCATGCTGTCTGACTGTGCCACTAGCTCCTTGCGACGACCTCCCCCTGCTTCCAACTCGTCTCCTCCTCCTCCTCTCTGTCTCCCCATCTGAACTTTCCCCCTGTTCTTCTTCTGTTCTAGCGGGCACCCACGTGACATCCACGGACGCATCGTCATCATCAACCGCTTCACTTGTATCTGACAACTCAGCAAAGGAAGCAGCAGCAGGTACAACATCATCATCAGCACACCGTACGTCCATGTGTGTAATGCTGCCTGACTGAGACATATCCCTGTTATCTACATCCTCTGGCAATAATGGTTGCGCATCACTCATTTCTTCCAACTGATGTGTAAATAACTCCTCTGACATACCAAGTGAAGCGGCTGTGGTGCTGGTGTTGGTGGTGGTGGCAGGCGGGCGAGTGGCAACTTGAGAGGTGCCCGAAGCAAAGCTGGAGGAGGATTGTGCGTCAAGGTTCTGAGCGGAAGCTGTAGAAGATTGGGTGTCCTGTGTTAGCCAGTCAACTATGTCCTCAGAACTTTTCGAGTTCAGGGTACGTGGCCTCTGAACACAGGGCATTATTCTAGGGCCAAAGGGAATCACAGTACCACGACGGCCCCTGCAGGGTGGCCTGCCTCTGCCTGTCATTTTTTTTTCGATTAGTGGTACTATGCGTGCAAGCTACTGTGACAACAGATATGAGTGTAGGCCTGACACACACGCTTGCAGACAACTAACTGCTATTCAATCTATTACAGTCCAATTTTTTTTTTTTTAGATGTACACTACTGTTACACCAGATATAAGTTGCACTGGTGTGACTCTGTGCCCTGGCAGGCCCTGAAACGCACACGCATGAAGGAAACTGACTGCTATTATATTACAGTCAAAAAAGTTTTTTGTTTTTTTTTAAATGCAAGCTATTGTGACACCAGTCAGTGAGTGGTGGCACTGGACAGGCCCTGAAACGCACACTCATGAAGGAAACTGACTGCTATTATATTACAGTCAAAAAAGTTTTGTTCTTTTTAAATGCAAGCTGGCAGGCCCTGAAACGCATACGCGTGAAGGAAACTGACTGCTATTATATTACAGTCAAAAAAGTTTTTTTTTTTTAAAAAATGCAAGCTATTGTGACACCAGTGAGTGAGTGGTGGCACTGGGCAGGCCCTGAAACGCACACTCGTGAAGGAAACTGACTGCTATTATATTACAGTCAAAAAAGTTTTGTTTTTGTTAAATGCAAGCTATTGTGACACCAGATATGAGTGGTGGCACTGGGCAAATGGGCACAGTATACGCTGTGAGCCTGACACACACGTTGGCAGACAACTAACTGCTATTCAATCTATTACAGTCAAAATTGTATTTTGTTATTAAAATGTGCACTACTGTTACACCAGATATGAGTTGCACTGGTGTGACACTGTGCCCTGGCAGGCCCTGAAATGCACACGCGTGAAGGAAACTGACTGCTATTATATTACAGTCAAAAAAGTTTTTTTTTTTAAATGCAAGCTATTGTGACACCAGTGAGTGAGTGGTGGCACTGGGCAGGCGCTGAAACGTACACTAGTGAAGGAAACTGACTGCTATTATATTACAGTCAAAAAGGTTTTTTTTTTTTTTAATGCAAGCTATTGTGACACCAGTAAGTGAGTGGTGGCACTGGGCAGGCCCTGGAACGCACACTAATGAAGGAAACTGACTGCTATTATATTACAGTCAAAAAGGTTTTTTTTTTTTTAATGCAAGCTATTGTGACACCAGTGAGTGAGTGGTGGCACTGGGCAGGCGCTGAAACGTACACTAGTGAAGGAAACTGACTGCTATTATATTACAGTCAAAAAAGTTTTGTTTTTTTTAAATGGAAGCTATTGTGACACCAGTGAGTGAGTGGTGGCACTGGGCAAGTATATGCTGTGAGCCTGACACACAGGGTGGCAGGCAGGCAACTGCAATTACATTACACAGAAAAAAAAGCAGACTGATGTTCTAGCCCTAAAAAGGGCTTTTTGGGGTGCTGTCCTTACAGCAGAGATCAGGTGAGTCCTTCAGGACTGTAGTGGACACTGAATATACTAGCCTAACTATCAATTTCCCTATCAAATCAGCAGCAGCTACACTGTCCCTCCTCTCACTAAGAATGCAGCTTCACAATGAATGTAAAATAGATGCTGTCCAGGAGGTGGGAGGGTCTGGGAGGGAGGGTCTGCTGCTGATTGACTGGAATGTGTCTGCTGACTGTGAGGTACAGGGTCAAGGTTTCCTCAATGATGACGAATAGGGGGCGGACCGAACAGCGCATATGTTCGCCATCCGTGGCGAACGCTAACAAGCGATGTTCGCCAGGAACTATTCGCCAGCGAACAGTTCGGGACATCACTATTTATAAACCATTCAACCATTAGTCTCATGGATTGATATGTTGTCTAAAGAGCTCATTGCCATGTTTATTTTGCATATTTGCATAAAATAAACAGTAACAGTAATGACTCATAAGAGTATAAATTTTAAAGTATCTTAATACAATATAGTTCATGAAATTTAAAAAAATATATAATAATAAGAACCACACTTCTCGGCTCATTCATAATGTTTATCATTATTCTATATAAATTACAAATTATTTATAATAAGGGATATGGGAGGATTGATCTGTTAAAATTTAAAGGAGGGTAAAAGTCAATTAGGACAATAATTTCTTTATTTCAGCACATTTTCTTTGGAGAAAAGAGACTAAAATTTGGCTCATTTTTAAGAACTGGCATACTTTGTGAGAATCAGATTTGCTGAGGACGTGAGATCAAATATATATTGCGGTTCAAAATGGCTTCCACCAAATCACCCGTGGCACAAAAGGTTAAACTTAACTTTTGGGAGATATACTGCGGTTATTAGACTTGGAGATTATTTTCAGGCTGAACTGCAATTTGGATCAATTTGGGCTGGTCAAATTCAGTCTCCAAACTCTGAGCCGAAATGCACCGCGAATTATGGACCATTTGAAAGACGCAATACTGAACATGTTCATTTCTGGCTTTTGATTCTGGATTCTGCCCAAGATGCCAAAAAAAGGAGATGATTTATAGAAAAAAAAAAGGTCGGTGATTAGGGCGCTGTAACAAAATGTTGATTTTATGAGACGAAAGCACTCTGGGCTGTGATTGGACAGCTGGGAGTGACCGATAGTGGGACAAAAATAGACACAGTAAAAAAACTAATTTAAAATGTATATATTTATATACATTTAATTATATATTATACATTTAACAAATATGTTTGTATATTAATATTGATTTTTGTTTACTACTCTATTGGTTACTTTTTCTCAAGATCTGTGAATATAATCGTGGGAAAATGCTCATATCAGTGTACTACAAAATATACGTAATATTATATTATGTGTATATTCTGCAGCACAGTGCTCTTTTTCTGTTATTGACATTTAGTTTCCAAAATGCAATCTCAGTTCCGAAATTATGCTAAGATGATTCGACATATGGCCGTAATTCCTTCACCCCCCCCCTCCCCAACCCCTCCAACATATTTTTACTTTTGAGAAAAAATGATTCAGCCATGCTGAATTGTATCTCCGTACACAAGTCTAGTAGTTAATAATGGATTTCTATTAGAAGACACACCTGGGACTACGGGCTTGCATAATGATTTCTTCTTCTTATACATTAACAAAAGTCAAAATTGTTTGAGTCAATGGAATGGAATTCACCTATCCGATATTACAATATGTACACTATACACCTTGACTGTTAAATTCATCTGAAAATAGAAGGAAAGGAGCAGGAAGTGGGGGGAAGTGGGGAGTGGGGGGGCAAGAGTGGGGCTTATTTTTCACTGTATTGAACAACCCTCCAAATGGGCTTTGAGAAAAGAGTTTGTGTAACCTGGATTAAATAGGAAAAAACAGCAGGGGCTAAAACCATCTGATCATATGAAATTAGTAGATTCATTTTAGAAAATATAAACGTAACAAATTTAAGGTTAATGTAATCCTTTAAAGTGAGCCTGTGAACCAGTCATGACAAGTTTCCCAACTCTCCCATAGGTAATATTTTATATAAAATTCATTAGAGCAATGAATTATATATTTGAAAGGGAACTGTCCTTTTTTAATTTTACTTTACTAATGCCCCTTATATCTTACTGGTTATACTCCCCAACTGCCACTTGCCTTCTTTTATATTTATTAGCGTTTATACCAATCACCAGCTCTCAATATCCAAGCACTGGCATGTCTGCAGTTCACCTTCCTGTAGGATTCTTTTGATGGATGGCTTAACGATAAATTAGCTCAACAACTGAAATTTAACTTTTATTAAAGGGGCACTGTAGGCACCATAACTGCTTCAAGTCATTGAAGTGGTTATCATGTGTGGCGTCTCCTGGTGCTGTTCTTCCATTAAGGCTTAAACCCTTTTTAATGTTTTAATGCTAAACAAAAGTCCCCAACAACTCATCCCCTCTGTGCTGCTATTCCTAATAAGGAATTGTTAGCCTGAGCAGCAGTGACTGGCTATAATTGTCTGAGAGTGTATTAAGCCTATCACAGTGCTCGTTGCGGGTATGAATCTGAATGGCTACAAGGAAGTGTATAATCTCTGCCTTAGTCACACCTCCAATGGGGGTGGTGCTATGGCAAACCAGGGACTCTCATTCATTGTTAAACTGCGTGAAACTTGTTTAACATTGAATGGAGGGACAGTGCAAGAAGACACCAGGCACTATAACCAAATCAATGAGATAAAATGGTTATAGTGTCTACAGTGTCCCTTTAAGCTCCACCCATTACAAAAAAATGCCAAAGAGCGTCTTCATTAAAAAAAGGATAGATAGAAGGACAAAAAAGGAATAATTTAAAAGCAAAAACCTGCAAAACCCACAGCACATGCTCTGTGCTTGCTATGCTGGAGAGCAAGATAACCACTTATAGGAAGGTTCTCCTGCTCTCTCCTGCCGATTACAAAAACAAAATGAATAAGTAAGAGGGGATAAATGTGGCACCTGTATTGTTGGACTTATTCTAACCATAGCTTCATTGGAACAATTCGACCCATGAATATTTTACACTGGCAATTTACATGTCGTTAGACTGTGATTAATGAGTACAGCAGACATATTACAAGCCCTTATCACAATAATACTACGACTACTACTACTAATAATAATTATTATTATTATAATAAAAATGACAATATAATCCACAAAATCAGTCATCCTTATCACAAAGCATTTATATGAAAAATCCATATGAAACTTTACATATGAAAACAGGTTTTTGTAACAATTAAATATGGGTTTATTAATTAAATACCAAACTGTAGTGATCATAAATCACATTGTAGCCAAAGCAAAATTTTTGAAATATTCTTCATGTCTTCATGTCAGCTATTGCCCCAGCTTGGTTACATCAGCCGGGGTTTTGGCATTCAAATTGACCATCATCCATTACTTCATGAATAAACCCCCAACTGTTTTTCCTTTTTTATGCATTCTACGAAGATTTAAAACTGCTTCTTTTTTTGTATATTTTGTGTTTTCACAACAATGTGTTCATTCCATACTATGTATCAGCATATATTCTATTCATAAATCATATTTCTAAATTATTATTAACAATAGGCAAAAAGTGATGAACATGTTTTTTTTTTCTTAGAATAGTTTTGAAACATATTGACCCTTAATAATAACTCTTGTATATGTAGCTATATTTCTACACACAAAGTACCCACCCAATACAAGGTCAAGCAGATCATACATTGCTTCAGTAAGCATGTTTCATATTAGTCAAACTAACCTGTTTCCATGTTGAATGCCGCAAACGGATCCTACTTTTTAAGTGACTAAATCAGCTTTTAAGAGGAAACTTCTCAACAGCCCAGCGAAGAGCAAAATGGTAATATGGTTTGCTCATATCGTTTACTGCAGACATGAAGTAAAAAAGGACATTTTCTCAGTGTGTAAAATGTCCAGAGTGACTTTACCCTTATTTGTTTACATGCAAATAATCTTTGCTTGTATGTCTAAGTGATTTGCATTGTCAGTTCAAGCCATGATCCCAACTATTCCCGACTAAAATGTGCATCTGCCTTAAAAACAAGGTTTGCAATAATTATAGAGAGAGCTACACCACAAACAGACAGACACAAACATACGCAAACACAGTCACAAACAGTGGCCAAAGTTAGCGTTCATAATTGTATTTTGCATTTTTAACACACAAACAAATATAAATGCTAACTTTGGCCAATGTTTGTGACTAAGCGGCTACTAAAAAAGACTGGACATACCCCATATTGAATACCCTGAGTTGTCTACTTTGAAAAATAAATTATATGATATAATGAAAATAATGGTATCTTTAGAAAGACCATTTAATGGTGAGAACAATCCTATAGAATATGTGTGGGTACAGTAAATGAGTAAGAGGGAAAATTACAGCTAAGCACAAACACCGCAGAAATGTAAAAACAGCCCTGGTCCTTAACGGTAAGAAAATTGAAAAACGGTCTGGTCACTAAGGGGTTAAATTATAACAAGGCCATATTATATATACATTCTGTGAATAATAATAATAATAATAATAATAATAATAATAATAATAATAATAGACTTCCTTTTGCACTGAACTGCAATTCAGCTGTATTTGGGCAGAATGAGTGATCAGTGGAATTTTTTAATTTCATGCTGAATTATACCCGAATTACAGGATAACCAAACTGTACAATAACTGCTTCAGGCGGGGTCAACATTCTGAATTCCACAAGTGGCACCAAAAAAGAGATGATTGATGGAAAAAAAAGATGATCAATGGCTAGGGGACAGTCACTAAATGTTAATTTTATTCACAGATCAAGTCAGAAATGAGCAACAGAAGGAAAACATGAGTAGCAGTAAAAAATTGCATTTATATATTACATATTTAACAAAAATATAGAATAGAAATATAGGATTATAGATTTTGCATTGCTCTTTCTGTTGTTTCGTCGGTTGGTTACTTTTTCTTGATTGATCTGTGAACCAAATGGTTGAGAAATTGTACTATGTATATATTTAGCAGCACACTGATTGGACCATTTTCGCTCCTTTTAAATTGGTCTGATTCGGTCAAGCTTGACCGATATCTTTCTGAATCTCAACTTTCTCAAAACTGTTTCTATTTTCTGAAAAATTGATTTGGCAGAACTGAAATTCCTTGCTTGCATGAGTCTTTTCTTCATAGAATGCAATTATGTCCAATTAAGTTCCCTCTTAAAAACCACATTGATTACTGTTAACAACTTTATTGTTCACTATGAATTGCTGAATATGAACCCTTAATAACACTTCAAACAATTTCACCTTGACAACTCCAGTGATTTGAAGTTGTAATTGTGCCTGGGATCTGTTTTTGCAGCTTTTCAATATGAAACACTACATATATTTATTTGGTTCATCCAGTATTCAATATTTTTTTTGTTTATTTAATGAATTTCAGACAACCATTATTCTCCATGGAAATGAATGAATCCTAAAGGCATTACTCACAACAATCCTCAAAAGGAAATATACATTCAAAAGAGCAGCTGTTGTTCAACAAATGAAAAAACAGCACCAAGAAATGTATTCAATGGTCCATTCGTTCATTTGGTCATTCGTTAATATTTCGACAGTTATTAGTTTTCAGACTTACTGAATTAACAACAAAAGTTTAAAGGGACACTATAGTCACCTGAACAACTTTAGCTTAATGAAGCAGTTTTGGTGTATAGAACATGCCCCTGCAGCCTCACTGCTCAATACTCTGCCATTTAGGAGTTAAATCCCTTTGTTTATGAACCCTAGTCACACCTCCCTGCATGTGACTTGCACAGCCTTCCATAAACACTTCCTGTAAAGAGAGCCCTATTAAGGCTTTCTTTATTGCAAGTTCTGTTTAATTAAGATTTTCTTATCCCCTGCTATGTTAATAGCTTGCTAGACCCTGCAAGAGCCTCCTGTATGTGATTAAAGTTCAATTTAGAGATTGAGATACGATTATTTAAGGTAAATTACATCTGTTTGAAAGTGAAACCAGGGTTTATTTCATGCAGGCTGTCAATCATAGCCAGGGGAGGTGTGGCAAGGGCTGCATAAACAGAAACAAAGTGATTTAACTCCTAAATGACAGTGAATTGAGCAGTGAAATTGCAGGGGAATGATCTATACACTAAAACTGCTTTATTTAGCTAAAGTAATTTAGGTAACTATAGTGTTCCTTTAATTAATTTTTTGATTATTTCAAAAACAAATGCACATATGTAGCATCCTATACCTATGAGAACATAACCCATTATTCAGATTATTTACTCTTTGGATTACTCCCTCTTTTGGGTGAAGAGGTTTGGTGACCCTATATCAATTGCCCCTTCACCATATTTGTGGAGAGGTAGCTGTTGTTACCTGTACATTGGTCCTATCCCCATTGCAGAGCAAGAAAAATACAGAAACTGTCAAACTGGTACTAAAATTGTGAGGAAAGCAAGATCAATCAGAAACTTAGGTGACTGACTGCCCATTACTGAAATGAGCAATTATAATTGATACAATGAATTTACTTTTGCCTCCAGGAACTTAATTGTTAGAATCATCCATTGGAAGTCACCATCAAAAATCCATAATTAAATGCATGCCTGCTTTCACTTGACGTTTATCTAGTAAATCATGATTTGAAATCAAATTAAGGCAAAGGAGTTTTTTTTTTTTTTTAAGGAAGTTGTATATTACATCCATAAAATTATTATATTAACTGTATCTCTTATGTTCCCATCACTATCATGTGCAACTAATTTAAATGTATCCATTCATAGAATCTTCTAAAAAAATTATGTCATTACACATAGATCAATGTTCTGAACCCCTGGATCAGGGAACGAAAACAGGTCCCATTATAATTTTAGTGGGTACCCAATGTTATGAACAGGCAAATCTTATTCATCAGAATCCAAACAACTGCCCACAATACAGTGCTTACTGAAGCAGCGTTACTGTCCCATATACAGTGCAGACACAGAGTCTGATACTTAGCTAATTTACTCATGTTGAAATATGGTAGGTCAAAGGCTAACGGTTTATTTTTCTTTGATGGAAGTGGAATAGTGTACAGTACACTAAATCATTACCCAAGCAGTGTTTGGAGTAAAATATGTCATTACCTTCAGCCTATGGGGTGTTTTGGGGATTATTGCAATATGACCTGTTCAAGAAAGATGGTTATCTTAAATCGCCTGTAGCCAATTAAGATTAATTATTACCATCACAGCTCTAGTAACAGACACTTCTTTCAGCACTATGGATAGGGAATGATTTATTCTGGGGTTTTGCACTATTTTATAAGAGTGGGACCCTATATAGATACCCAATTTATTACAAGACTCAGAGTCATTTTCTAAAGTGCGAATTCAAAGTGAATTTCAGATTTAAAGCCAAAATTGCTGAACCCCCCAAAAAAATCTCTTAACCATTATGCTTTCAGTTCGACTACTTTGGTCTAAAATGTGAAATTCCCTTTGAATTCAGTTTGAATTCTCACTTAGTAACATTTACATAGCTACGTAGGCTGAAAAGAGACGCGTCTATCAAGTTCAGCTTTTCTCACATCTTTTTTTGCTGTCGATCCAAAAGAAGGCAAAAAAAAAAAAAACAGTTTGACGCACTATTGCAACAAACTAGGAAAAAATCCAGAATGACAGTCAGATTTATCATTGGATCAAGAAGCTGTTACCCCACTAATTAAACATTATATCCCTGAATATTATGTTTTTGCAAGTAGGCATCCAGTTGCTGTTTAAACATCTGCACAGACTCTGATAAAACCACTTCTTCAGACAGAGAATGCCACATTCTTATTGTTCATACTGTAAAAAAATCCTTTAATTTGCCTTAGACTAAATCTCCTTTCTTCCAGTCTAAACACATGACCTTGTGTCCTATGTATCTTGTTTATGAATAAATTTCCAGACAATGGTTTGTATTGGCCCTGAATATATTTGCATAATGCTATCATATCCCATCCGAGGCACAATTTGTCAAAAGTAAAGAGGTTTAGATTTGTTAACCTTTCTTCATAACTAAAATGTTCCATTCCTTTTATTAATTTCAAGCCCACATCCGCGCTTTTTCTAGTGCAATCATTTCCTTCTTTAGACAGGGCCGGTGCAAGGAATTCTGCCGTCCTAAGCAAAGATTCAGTTTGCTGCCCCTCATAAAATAGTTCTATTGTGACACAAGTATTTAGCTGAAAAGAGACATGCATCCATCAAGTTCAGCATTTCTCACATATTCCACTAATTTCTTTTAACAATTTAGTCGATATTCTCCCAAAGAAAATATGCATTTTTTTCTGTGCCATGGAAAATTCCAATCAGAGGTTTCTCATTGGGAAGTTTCTGAACTGGATCTGCAAGTGTGTGCATGCATACTCAATCACTTCTTTACTATGCCTCCCATTGAGCTCTAGTTCAGCTCATTGAAAAGGGTCTATGTGACAGACAGGGAGGTGTTTTTGCCAATAATTATAAAAGGACCAATTTCTATTGAAATCAGCACTTTTGCAAACTTTCAAAAAAATGACAAACTCCAGACATCTAAAGCATTTCAGAAACCAGTAATACTTTATGTGTGTAGTATTTATCTCTTTGCAAGAATAGTATAGAATAGTGTATATACATCCACTCGTCAACTTTTCCTTGTTTTTATCCTTCACTCTTCATTAATTCATCTTTTTTTTTTTTTGCTAGAGTCTCTTACCCTCTTCACAGTGTACCTTGTAAAAAGTTCGAAATAATCTCCATCTCACCTTAGCTAAAAACGTTTTCCAACTTGGCGATTTTGACCTAAGACATATCATATCACTGTTTAGTGAATGGACCCTCAAGTATATGCCTGCTTCATCTTTTTTTTAAGTGAGAAGACACATAGATAGTAAGAAACACTGACACACACACAATGACCCATACAGAAACACACTGCGCAGAGACACACACTGACCCATATACGAACACTGCCACCCACACACACTGACCCATGCACAAACACACTGCACACTGACACACAATGACCTATACAAAAACACACTGCGCACGGACACACACTGACCCATATTCGAACACACTGCCACCCACACACACTGACCCATGCACAAACACACTACACACTGGCGCATACAAAAAAACAATGACAAACACTGACACATACACAAACTATACATTCTCTGACACTCACACATTACAGATTACAAGCCTGTCCCACAATCACTCTGCACTTTACAGCGTGTTGGCTGCCACTACCTACTACAGGTACACAGCACGCTGTCCTCCCTCACATACTCACGGGGGTGATGGGGCACTGAAATCAGCTCATTCAGTGTGGTACCTTCTTTTTCCTGCCATGTTTGCAGTCTGTAACAGGTAGTTCGGGGACAGGACAGGGGGAACAGCATATGGAAGCTCTGCCCTTGGCTGCCCTCCTCTTCAAAGGACTTAATGCTAGAGGTAGGGTCTTGGCAGGAGGGGCAAATTCAGGCTAGGAAGCGGGGTTAAAATATCTGGGGCGGAGAAAGGGGGAGTTAGATGCCAGAGGGCAGGGTTAGTGTTTTCTGGGTGGAGTTACTATGGCAGCATACATGCTTTATTGAAAGCAAGAAGCATTACTACAAGGAGGTCAAGAGAAGCGAGGAGTGGGCACGGAGGGCAGGGTTTCTTTGATTGCTGTCAATAACTGAACACAGCCAGCACATTCTAATATATTACAGCCTCTTCGGACGCCCCCTTTAACAGGGCACCCTAGTCCACTGCCTAATTGGCCTACTGGTGGCGCCGGCCCTGTCTTTAGAACAAGTGCCCAAAACTGAACAGCATATTCAAAATGTGTTCTTACCAGTGATTTATAAAGAGGGAAAATTATATTTTCATCCTGAAAATTAATGCTGCTTTTTCTGCATGACTATACCTTACTGGCCTTAACAACTGCCGATTGACATTGCAAATTGTTACCTAGTTTGTTGTCTATAAAAATTCCCAAATCCTTCTCTTGTGTTACTATCTCTAATTCACTACAATTAAGGGTATAAGTTGTTTGTGCATTCTTTATCTCAAAGTGCATTTTTCTACATTAAATTGAATCTGCCATTTGAGTGCCCAGTTCTCCAGTCTATCTAAATCCCTCTGCAGCAAAGTAATATCCTGCTCATATTGTATTACTTTACAAAGTTTTGTGTCATCTGCAAACACTGAAACATGACTTTCAATGCTTACTTCAAGATAATGTATAAATATATTAACTAGAAGTGGTCCCAAAATAAAACTCTGAAGGATGCCACTTACCACTTTTGTTCAGCTTGAAATGTACCATTAATGACAACTCTCTGTACTGTATTTTTAAACCAATGTTCTACCCAAGAACAAGAATGTTCATCTAGACCATTTTTTTTTTGTTTGAACACTAATTTATTGTGTGAAACTGTATCAAACACCTTGGCAAAATCGAAGTAGATCGCATCGACTGCAACAACCTGACCTATACTCCTAGTTACTTCTTTGCAGAATTAAAAATTAAGTTAGTTTGACATTACTTATGTTTCATGAAGCCATGCTGATTTTTTGTAATAACAATGTTCTCCTCACTGAATTTCTGAATATTATCCCTTAATAACATTTAAAATACTTTCCCAGCCACAGTAGTTAAGCTCACAGGTCTATAATTTCTAGGCAAAGATTTTGAACCATTTTTTTTTTATAGGAATCACATTTGCCTCCCTCCAATCCTCCAGAACAATTCCTGAAAGAAAAAAAATATTGAAAGTTTAAAAATAGAGGTTCACTTATATCCGCACTTAGTTCCTTAACAACTCTTGGCCCCTTAACCTTGATGGTCAAGTTTGTATTGTGTCAAAAGAAGATAAATACATGCATATTGATTTAGTCGAATGTTTGCATGGGTAAAGGGTAATAAAAAAATGAAAAGAAAAGGTCAACTTTGCCACAATCCTGGAAAATAATGTAGGGGACTCAGAGCTGACAAATACAGCTTAGCATAACAAAAAGTGTATTTTTGCAAATACAAGACTGTCAGGGAAAAGAAATTAAGGAAATGGAGGAAGCAGAACTTGATTTGTCAGTGAAGAATATCAACATTTTCTAAAATGATGTATTGACTGGCCAAACCAACAAGATGAAATCAACTGCTGCTCTGTAATTTACTCCCATAAATATTGCTTTGTCAACAAGCTGATTTTGTCATATTTTAAAATATGTCAGCAGTATAGTTGTGTATGTATGACAGTTTTACTATCGCATACCTCAAAAATACAACCATTATTCCACTTTGTCAGATAATTTTAAGTTTGTTTTGCGATTTTGTATTGCTTTCTCTAACTCTTGGTCTTGATTTAATATTGTTTTGGATAAGCTTTTCAAATTATTTTTTGATAAACTTTGAAATAATTTTAAGGTTGTCATTTTTTTGAGAGTTTTTAAAAATATATAGATTTTTTTATATTTAAATTTTTTTGATATTTCAATATTAAAATTAAAAAAAATAATTTGAAAAGTTAATCCCAAAGAAATTAGGGTTTAATTAGGTTTATTCAAAAATATTAAAACAAGGCCTAATGGGGGCGTGGCCTAACTACTACTAACTACGGTAGTCACATGGCCTTTGAGCTCCGGAGTATCGGAAGGGAAAAAACGCATAAATCTGCCAATCCACGCTCACAAGAATCACTGGGAGACCCCAACACCTACCCCATGGGATGAAAAATAAAAAAACAAAAACCTGACAGAACCCAGCAGGGTATGAGCATCAATGATCAGTGGCGGCAGGCACATGGCACCCACGAGCCCAAGATGGCGGCCCTCCACGGCGGCTGCTCTGAATTCTCAGATGGAATGTCGGATGAGGCAGAGGGAGACCTCACGCCAACAATGGTGTTGCCAGCGACGGTCCATCCGGCACCACCACCAACGGGAACAGACGCCGCACCAGCGACACTGGCAGCTATCAAGGAGCACATGACTGGGACACCAGCTGGTCAGCCTTTTCTTGGACTAACAAAGCAAAGGTCCACAATTGAGAAGTCAAGTCAGCCCCATTAGCACTTAAAAGCAAAATACGTCCTATTATAGACCAGTGTTAATTTTGGCGTCAAATTTCAATTTAGTTTTAGTCATAGTCTTTTGACTAAAAAAAAACATTGTAGACTACAATCTAATGGGTTTAATTAAAGCCTTTATCTGTCTCTTTTGCCTTTTCCTTAGCCCCTCTGAGTCTCTTTGTGTCACCAGAGCCTCTCTAGGTGTCTCTCTCCCAAGCCCTGGTCTGTCTCTTTTGCCTCTTCCACAGCCCCTCTGTGCAGTGTCCATTTTGACACCAAATTTCAATTTAGTTTTAGTCATAGTCTTTTGACTAAAAAGCCATTGTAGTTTTAGTCGTATTTTATTCATTTGAATTGTTTTAGTCTAGTTTTAGTCGACCAAATCTCGAAACTAATATTTGTCTAAAATTGTTAGTCTTAATCAAGACACCACTAAAATCATTTGAGGAGTAAGATAGCATCACTCGAACTCAACACAAGGAGTCCAGGACAGATGTGATTCTTGGACCACATACTGGAGTTAAATTAATCTACGGAATTGCTCTTGATGAAATAGTACAGCATGTAAAAGTAAACTGCGCCAGGGAGTTTTATAGTCTGTACTATTATAATTTGTTTACAAATTGGGAAGATTTAGGGAAAAAAATAGGTGACATGAACTGGGAGTCCCTTTATTAATAAAACAATTGGTAAAAAAAAAACTACATAAAAAAATTCTGGGATCAACAATGAAATAAAATAGTTGTTTCAGCAAATTTCTATTCTTTAGTGTCTGTTCTAAGGAAAAATACAAAATAAATGTAGTCACATTTGTTTATTGCTGAAAAGCTTGAGAATTGTTTGACTTCTATTTAAAGACGATTCAACAGCTTGAAAGTTGTTCAATGGGGTAATATAGGTGTTACTAGTACTGAAAAACATATTCTGTCTTGGTGGAACTCCCTTGTAGTGTTTGACTTCTTTATCATCTGGAATATTTGTTGAATGTTCTTTTATGAATGGATTTTCTTTACCTATCTTCAAAAACAGACTTAACAATACCTATCTTGTGCACTAAAGCACATCTTGGGGGCATTTCTTTTTCCATAGAGAGAGAACAGGTAGAGGATCGGCTAAGGATTGTGTCCAACAATAAATTGTTTACTCTCACATAATAGAAGTGTTTTTTTAGAGCTTAGATCCCAACTATCATGCGAGCTTCGGTGGAAGGTAATCCATTGCTTTGCATAAACCATCAAAGAACAAACAGATTGAGCTTCTTTCTCTTTTTAAAAGTGCAAGTCTGAAAGTGAAATTCACCTGTCATTAACTCACGGAGTCACAGCAAGACAAGCAATTAGCTGCTCTGCAGTAGTCGAAAAAATTGACAATTGCACCCAGATGCACCCTTAATTGGCGCAATTGTACCTTTAATTCTAATACATTATTATCATGGAAGAACAGGGTAGGGGGAAAGGAATGTGATCTAAGTTTAAAAAGTTACGTCAATTATCAGTGGGCTCTAGCGTTTATGATAACCACGCCCAAACATTCTGTGGTTGTCCAATCAAAGACTTTCCAATGCAGCTTAATGAGAAGTCTCTGCAAGGCAGGTCCTCTGAGCAATTGCTGCCTCTTGAGTTTAGTGTCACTGAGCTAATCAAACCAGGAAGTAACAAGATTGGCTGCCCTATTGGCAGCCAGGGGAGGAGGTGTATCATGCTCAATTTATAAAAATTCCCAATTTTACTAAACATTGGAAAACTACTATTAAACCAAAGTAGCAGGCAATAAAATCACAAGCTGTCTTTCAATATAAAATGGAGAGAGGTACCTCTTATTCTCTTAATATAACATTTCAAAACTATCGTCTTTGGCATAGCTAGATTAAAAGACTAGAAAATACTGAATCTGACAACTAATTTCTGGGCCCAGTTCTTACATATTCCCCATAATAGAAGTGTATCCTTCCTCCCCCTATCAATGTAGTCTGGATTAATATCTTACAATCCCTTATTTAGGGTCCTAATCCTTTCTCTCTTTTTTTTTGTCGCTGCAAATTTACTTATTTATTTAATTTTTTTCCCCCTATTTCTTTATTTCACCTCTTTTATGTGTTGCAGACGTATTACTTAATTATTTATTTAAGGGGCTAACATTTATATTCTCAGATACCGCTGGAACTATTACATGTATGTTTCGGAAAAAGGATACTTTGATTCATGATTTTTATCTCGATATGTCTTATTGTTTGTTTTTTTACGTTATAAAAAAAAACTAAATAAAAAATTTTAAAACAAAAAAAAGTGCCAATTTCTATTAAAATCTGCACTTTCTGTAAAATGCAAAAAAAGAGGACACACTCCTCACACATAAAGCACTTCAGCAAGCTAAAGTATTAGGGGTCTGCAGTGTCCCATTTAAGAGAATATAGCATATGAGCTATTACTACATGAATAAAGTTGGTAGATAAAACTGCTCATAAGGGAAAATTTTGCAAACGAGGCAAAACATGTACACTGAAATAAACAACAAGTTTTATAAGGAATGTTTAAAAAGCTACATTAATCAATTGTATTTTTGTTCAGTGATTCCTTGAAAACATTTTCTTGAGAACACGCAGGTGAAATGACTCTGTGGGCTCATTGATCAACTCTCTGAATACATCTGGAGTCTCTGGGTGATTTGCCCTCACTGGAAGAGGATAAATAAGAATGTTAATGATGCTTATCCTTCCTTATCTTCTGCCGCGTATGAGGAGTTTATAAATAGAGACATAGAATGGGAACTATTGTGTGTTTACCGTGGAATATTCAGAGTACACAACATTAGGTAAGCAGAAGAATAGTAGTTGTATTCACTGGTGTGTAACTAGCACATCTAATTTGCCTCCAGATATTTGCATGGCACTTGCCAGATGCCAATTCGAATGCAGACATTATAATTTTGGGGATAAAATGTTGAAACAATATTTAAAACCGACTGGTAATCTCTAGGGTATTGATTTTAAAAATGCCCCCTTTTTTAATATTTTGAACAATATGAAAAGGTATAATATTTCTATGACAAAATGTTCCGATAAATGTTAAAATATGAAGAATGCAAGAAACAGGCAGAATTTTTTTTATTGTTATCAAGAAGTGAGAGAAAAATTTGATTTTTCCAAATGATTTAATATTACAAAAAAGTAGGTAACATTTTCGATATATGGATACATTTTCCACATATGATATTATATATTTTATACGTGAAGATTTAAAAAAAAAAAAATATTTTAAAAGTTTAATTAAAATATTAAATCATTTGAAAAGTTTATACAACAATATTAAATCAATGCCCAAATTTTAACAAACCTGGCACAGAGAATTTTTTTTGTTTTCTTTTTGTTTTGTTTTTGTAGGCAAATGCAAAAAATCTGCAAAATGTTTCAAGCAGTCAAGGTAAATTTATAGTAAACACATGAAATAAAACAAGCAATAAAACAAGCAATACCCATAGACACCCTTTTAACTGTGGGGACCAGGGAAAATGGTCCCTTATTTTCCATCACACGACAGGGGGCAGTATGAGGTTATGGAGCAGCTGGGCTAGTGGTATCGCCTACGCTCTCTTTCCATCACTCTCTAGATATGGCTTGAAGGGTTACATTGATTCATTTGGGAATCAATCAGCTACATGTACCTAAATGGGGGACCTGTTTTATGGCACTCCACTTTTAAAAATGATAAATGGTCCAATGGACAACCAACAAAGATTCTTCAGTCTTCCCAGCACTGTAAAACACGCTATAAAATGTTTATAAAATTAGTGAATTAGTAAAATATTGTGTGAAATATTGTCCTTCTCTAATCCTATCCTAAATGTTATATACCAAGTACCATGGAATGCCCAGATCCCATCTCACATTAACAATGTTCTTGCCCTCCCCCTATTCTTACAAATACATATGAAGATAGTGTTGATTTTTTCCCCATAAATCGAAGCATGGTTTTTTTGTAAAAAGATCCCTGGAATGTTTTAGGAGAGCATGCAGTCTTCACCTTGTGAGGGTGCAGATCACAGTGAGTGCTCCTTCTATTTGATGAATAATTCATATCACTGTTTGCAGAGCTCTGTGTCACTGAGAATCACTAGAGCCACAAGGGGCTGACTGTGCACTCGTCTGGGATATAAACACACACAGCCCATGCATTTCTATGAAGAAAGTTCAGTATCTCCATGCAGATGGCGGATAGACTGAATGTCAGTCACACTGTGCAGCACTGCCCCAGGAAGCACCTCTAGCAGCCATCCGAAGAGTGGCCAGTGGAGGTATCACTAGGCTGTAATGTAAACACTGCATTTTCTCTGAAAAGACAGTGTTTACTGCAAAAAGCCTGAAGGGAATGATTCTACTCACTAGAATAAATTCAATAAGCTGTATTTGTTTTGGTGACTATAGTGTCCCTTTAAGGTTTCTCTGTGAGAAGTATTAGTGGCATTCAGCATCATCATGCTGTGTGTGATGGCACTGGAAGTAAGGGTCTTTAAAATAACATGTTTTTTAGAGACTATCTGTCTAACAGCCACTGGAGTTGTGTTCAGGTAAAATGTAAATATTGCCATTTCTTACTAACAGCAATATTTTACATTAGAAGACAAATAGAACACCATCTATTCAATAAATCAACTAAAGAAGATGTAGTATTTAAGTGGCTAGAGTACTCTAAGCATTTTAAATCGTCCTGGTGGTAAAGTTTTTTTATATCGGTATAAGTGTGAGCGGGATATTTACAGGGAAGGGAGAGGTAATAATTATTTTGGGTCTATTACAAATAAATATTCATTTTTCTAACACTGGCACCCCCTGAACCAAGTCCCACGCACACATTTTTCATGCCTGGGTCCTGTAATCCTTAAAGAGATTAACTTAGTTCAAAGTTCATTCACTTTTTTGTAGCAGTACAATCTAATTTCACTGTTTTTTTTTTTTTTTTTTGCAAAAGCACAAATGTGACGAAGTTTTAGTAGAAGGGAAAAGCTTATCTAAATTCTATATTTTTTCAGAAAAGCATTAATTTCACATTTTTGGAGTCAAAACAAGAGTATTATCTTTATTTTGCTTCGAGGTACTCCATGAAAATAAAAAATAGCACACGTCTCCTTTCCTAATAGTTTAGGTGCAAACTTTCTACCATAATTTAGGTAGAAACATAGAAACATAGAATGTGACGGCAGATAAGAACAATTTGGCCCATCTAGTCTGCCCAATTTTTTAAAATGCTTTAATTAGTCCCTGGCTTTATCTTATAGTTAGGATAGCCTTATACCTATCCCACGCATGCTTACACTCCTTCACTGTGTTAACCTCTACCACTTCAGCTGGAGGGCTATTCCATGCATCCACTACCCTCTCAGTAAAGTAATACTTCCTGATATTATTATTATTATAATTTTTTTATTCTTTATTTTTGAAGTGCGCACAGTGATAACAATTGCTTATGAGGTACCCCAAAGGCAATCCTCTAGCTCGTTAGGTACAATTCGAACATAGGGGTAGACATGAGATCTTGCACACAATTTTTTAAAAGTAAGGAGATAAACCGTAATGATGAACTTTGCTTAGAGAGTTTGAAAGGCATAACAAATGAACAACGTTTAGGTTTTAGGTTAGTACATGTCGAGTGTTCGTTAAGGTTTAACCCCTTAAGGACCAAACTTCTGGAATAAAAGGGAATCATGACATGTCACACATGTCATGTGTCCTTAAGGGGTTAAAACAAGCTTATCGATTAACTGTACGCTTACAAGCTTTGTAACATTAGTAGTCAGTTCACATATTCTACGCTAAACATGCATGTGATAAAGTTACTGATAAATGAGCAACGTCAGTTAGATTATGTTGAGTATGCTTGGGTAACATTATTAAGAGTAACAATAGTTTCACCAGTATCAACAGCTTATCTAAGAAGGATTACACAGGTAAGTTAAAATGAATCTATGAACATGTTAAATTTTATCCAGAGTTAATCTTATGTGCCAGGTAAACGTTATAGCATATGAGGCACTAATATGGAGTCACAAACTGTAATTTTTGTGGGATGAAAAATCCTAGGCTTAGCTAAAATAGAAGTTGTGGAAGTTTAGGTGAGGCCTGTGTGATAACAGATTTGTGACTCCGCATGTGCATAAGTTGCTGATTTACATGCTTTCCATGCCCGTCCTATGTGTTGTAGTTACAGTATGAGTGAGTGTGGAGCGTTAATAGGGCATGCATGGCTACCTACGATTAGACTAAACAAAAATACAAGAAAAACAAACAAATAATTATAATGTCAATTCAATATTGTAAAGCAAACATAAGTGGGCACAAAGTAATGCCAGCTGGTGTTAACTTGCGTAATGCGAGACGATATAGGAGAAGTCCAGGAGCCAAGCACATGTCGCCAGGAAAAGTTTGGCTGTTAAGCCTGTGGGGTGCCCTTGAAGGTTCAGCCTATGCCCTTAGAGTGCTGGATACTTCCCAGGTACGACTGAGAGTTAAATTTTTGGTGCGATTTCCCCGGTGTGCGCAAGCCCTGCGCCCCTGTATCTCGTCGGTGTGCGCTGTGCGAAGAATCAGCTCTCCGGTTTGCGGCAGTGCTGAGGAGTGATGTATGTGCGCTGCGCTGGACGTTGGCTCTTGGGGCTGGTGAGTAGCTTGTGTGGGAGGCCTGCTTAGCAGTCGTGTTCTCTCGTGTGTGGGGGTCCTTACGTTCGCCCCTGCAATATGGCGCCGCCTCCTGCCCTGGGGCTCGATGGCGGTTGCGGGGTCTTGATGCTCTTCTGGGTGCTTGTAGTGGACACCTGTAATGGCGCCTCCTGGTTACTGGACGGACCCACGTGGCCACTATTTTCATTGCCAGATGGCGAGCCATTCCTCGGTCGCTCAGCAGTGCCCAAAAGCCTGCACAGAGTCGGTCAAAGTCCTCCAAGGGGTTCATGGCCGGCTGGGCCTGCGTGCTGCGCTGTTGGGGCTTCCGCTGGGCGACCATCTTAGCTGCTTCCCAGTGACCCGATACCTGCTGTCTCTGTGCTGGCTTAGTAGGGCAGTCCCCGCTGTGTCTTTGTCGTTGCGTCTTCAGGCTTTAGATGCCGGGATAATCCTCTCCGGCAGGGGGGTGGGGGAGAGGAAGTACAACGGGGAGACCTCCAGGTCAGTAGTTTCAGTCCCTCCCTTTGGCTGGGTAAGCCTCTGGTAGGCCTCAGGCCTATCCCCGGGTAGGGGCCTCCGATTTCAGTTGGAATGCTTGGCCCTTGGGTCTGCAGTGTGTGGGCTCCCCTCACCAGGTCGCCCATCCGTCGATAAAGTTAGATTTGGCAAGATTTTGCCCTGTATTTGGCTAGTTCAGAGCGGTTTTGCACGGAGCTCGTCTCCAGTGCGACCGCTCAGCATGGCCGCTTAGCTCCGCCCCCCCGATATTATTTTTAAACCTTTGCCCCTCTAATTTAAGACTAATGTCCTCTTGTGGTAGTTTTTCTTCTTTTAAATATAGTCTCCTCCTTTACTGTCTTGATTCCCTTTATGTATTTAAATGTTTCTATCATATCCCCCCTGTCTCGTCTTTCCTCCAAGCTATACATGTTAAGATCCTTTAACCTTTCCTGGTAAGTTTTATCCTGTAATCCATGAACCAGTTTAGTAGCCTTTCTCTGAACTCTCTCTAAAGTATCAATATCCTTCTGGAGATACGGTCTCCAGTACTGCGTACAATACTCCAAGTGAGGTCTCACCAGTGTTCTGTACAATGGCATGAGCACTTCCCTCTTTCTACTGCTAATACCTCTTCCTATACAACCAAGCATTCTGTTAGCATTTCCTGCTGCTCTATTACATTGTCTGCCTACCTTTAAGTCATCAGAAATAATCACCCCTAAATCCCTTTCCTCAGATGTTGCGGTAAGGACTCTATTAAATATTCTGTACTCTGCCCTTAGGTTTTTATGTCCAAGATGCATTATCTTGCACTTATCCACATTAAATGTCAGTTGCCACAACTCTGAACATTTTTCTAGTTTACCTAAATCATTTGCCATTTGGCTTATCCCTCCTGGGAGATCAACCCTGTTACATATCTTCATCAGTATCATCAGAAAAATAGATACCTTACCATCAAGGCCTTCTGCAATATCACTAATAAAAACAGTAAAGAGAATGGGTCCAATTACAGATCCCTGAGGTACCCCACTGATGGCAAGCCCATGTTTCGAATATACTCCATTGACTACAACCCTCTGCCAACCCTAAGCCACTGCCTTACCCATTCAACAATATTGGAATCCAAACTTAAAGATTGCAGTTTATTGATAAGACTTCTATGTGCAAAAGTGTCAAACGCCTTACGGAAATCTAGGTAAGCAATGTCTACTGCACCACCCTGATCTATTATTTTAGTTACCCAATCAAAAAAATCAATAAGATTAGTTTGGCATGATCTCCCTGAAGTAAACCCATGTTGTCTCTGATCTTGAAATCCATGTGTTTTTAGATGTTCAACAATCCTATCCTTTAACATGGTTTCCATTACTTTCCCCACTACTGAAGTAAGGCTATCTTTCGAACGAAGATAAATTGAAACACAAACAATATACATCAAACAATGTTTAGCCAGGTGGACCTATGGTATATATTCTCATTTGTTTATGAGAGGCATGTGTCAATAGAACAGTTTGAGCTACCATTTATGACCTGTGTAAATCTGTTTGCATTAACTATCCAATATATGTACCTACAGCTACTGTTTGTTTTTAGTCAATTAACAGCGTATTAAGGTGACCGAAGCCTATTCACCGAATAGGCTTCTTTATGTTTGCAAATACTTAATAAATTTAACTGTAAACTTGACTCAACAGCTAAACTCACACACAATTAATTCCTCCTAATTGTATGTGTTTTTCAGGAGCTTTCAAAGCACTTTTCATTGAAAACATAAATCCTTCTAGAGCGTCTGACCTCATATTCTGGCCATTTGAAAAAGTTCTGTCAAGCTTGAGAAGGGTTCAAATGAATGAATATGTATTAAAAGAGAAGCAGAACCAAATATTCCTTTAGTTTTAAAACGATATTGCTCAGTTCAACACATTTACAATCTATAGCATGCTTCATTGTACACTGAACGCAACACTTTTGTTTTTTGCCCCCATATTTCATGAGCTGAACTGAAAGTTTTAAGACTTTTTCTATGTATACAAAAGGTCTGTTTCTCTCAAATATTGTTCACAAATCTGTCTAAATCTGTGTTAGTGAGCACTTTTCCTTTGCTGAGATAATCCATCCACCTCACAGGTTTGGCATATCAGGATGCTGATTAGACAGTATGATTATTGCAAAGGTGTGCCTTAGGCTGGCCACAATAAAAGGCCACTCTAAAATGTTCAGTTTTATCACAAAGCACAATGCCACAGATGTCACAAGTTTTGAAGGGGGCGTGCATTGGCATGCTGACTGCAGGAATGTCCACCAGAGCTCTTGCCCGTGAATTGAATGTTAATTTCTCTACCATAAGCCATCTTCAAAGGTGTTTCAGAGAATTTGGCAGTACATCCAACCGGCCTCACAACCGCAGACCACGTGTTACCACACCAGCCCAGGACCTCCACATCCAGCATCTTCACCTCCAAGATCGTCTGAGACCAGCCACCCGGACAGCTGCTGCAACCAAAGAATTTTCATAAACAAATAATTTCTGCACAAACTGTCAGAAACCATCGCAGGGAAGCTCATCTGCATGCTCGTCATCCTCATGGGGGTCTCAACCTGACTGCAGTTTGTCGTCGTAACTGACTTGTGTGGGCAAATGCTCACATTCGATTGCGTCTGGCGCTTTGGGGAGGTGTTCTATTCACGGATGAATCCCGGTTTTCACTGTACAGGTCAGATGGTAGATAGCGTGTATGACGTTGTGTGGCTGAGCGGTTTGCTGATGTCAACATTGTGGATCAAGTGGCCCATGGTGGCGGTGGGGTTATGGTATGGGCAGGCATATATTATGGACAACAAACACAGGTGCATTTTATTGATGACATTTTGAATGCACAAAGATACAGTCAACCATTGCTGTGCCATTCATCCTCGACCATCACCTCATGTTGTAGCATGATAATGCATGGACCCATGTTGCAAGGATCTGTACACAATTCCTGGATCTCGTCACGGTATCTCATGCAGATGAGCTTCCCTGAGATGGTTTCTGACAGTTTGTGCAGAAATTATTTGGTTATGCAAATTCCTTGGTTGCAGCAGCTGTCCGGTTGGCTGGTCTCAGATGATCTTGGAGATGAAGATGCTGGATGTGGAGGTCTTGGGCTGGTGTGGTTTCACATGGTCTGCAGCTGTGAGGCCGGTTGGATGTACTCTCCAAATTCTCTGAAATGCCTTTGGAGACAGCTTACAGTAGAGAAATGAACATTCAATTCACAGGCAAGAGCTCTGGTGGACATTCCTGCAGTCAGCATGCCAATGCACGCTCCCTCAAAACTTGTGACATCTGTGGCATTGTGCTGTGTGATAAAACTGCACATTTTAGAGTGGCCTTTTTTTGTGGCCAGCCTAAGGCACACCTTTGCAATAATCATGCTGTCTAATCAGCATCTCGATATGCCACACTTGTGACGTGGATGGATTATCTCGGCAAAGGATAATTGCTCACTAACACAGATTTAGACAGATTTGTGAACAATATTTGAGAGAAATAGGTCTTATGTGTACATCGAAAAAGTCTTAGATCTTTGAGTTCAGCTCATGAAAAATGAGGGCAAAAACAAAAGTCTTGCGTTTATAATTTTGTTTGGTGCATTTTATAATCACTAACTAAAAAAAAAAAAAGAACAATGAGGGGTGTGGAAAAGGAGTATACAGTTAAAGATATCAACCTCAGAAAAACTACTATGAGCCAAATATATGGTAAATACATCCCACGAGTAAATTAAACTTTTATTGGTATAGATAAAAAAACTAAATAAATATATACAAGCAAAAAACAAAAAATGATATACATACAGAACCAACAACATAATGTTGCTGCAATGTGATATACACTGCCTGTATAATGGAATAATAAACAAAGTAGCAATGAAAAGAAATAGAGCAGTGAAGGGGAGGGGGAAAATACCTATACTAGCAGCTTGTGCACCCCCAGTCTACATTCCTCCCCTCCCGAAATAAAGCGGGCAGTAGTCTGAAGCTATACCAGCTTTGGGAAGATAGTTAGAGCATCTTAGGGGCTCTAACTATCTTCCCAAAGCTGGTGTAGCTTCAATGGTTATCAGACCAGCTATCCAGTCTGTTTCTTTCATCTGATAGATTGGGAAGTTGATGTATTGGTATTATACTTTGGATTCTTCATGTTTCTCCTGATTCAGGTAGTTTCTATCTACAGCTGCCTGGTACCTTCTAAGACTGCTGCCCACTTTATTTCGGGAGGGGAGGAGTATAGACTGTCCAGTAAAGGTATTTTCCCCCTTTCCTCGTATAGGTATGGTACCAAGTCAGTTTAGTTTACCTAGATCGCTGGTTTGCAGCTGTCATAGCGTAAGGCCAGACTGTACCGTGTCTACTACCCTGTTGCTATTCTTGCTAATTAATCAAGTGAAACTTTCCTACACCTTATCACGGCTCGGTTTCTTATCATTGCTACTTTGTTTATTATTCCATTATACAGGCAGTGTATATCACATTGCAGCAACATCAAGAAGATTTTTTTTTACATTATGTTATTGGTTCTGTATGTATATATTTTTTGTTTATTGCTTGTATATATTTATTTAGTTTTTATCTATACCAATAAAAGTTACTTTTTATTTACTCTTGGAACGTATTTAGGGTCCTAGTAGTCTTTCTGAGGTTGATATCTTTAACAACATACTCCATTTCCACACCCCTCTTTGTTCTTTTTTTTTTGGTTAGTTCACTATTTAGGGGTTATGCCCCATTTTGAGGGTGTTGGTATACTTGGCTCCAATCCCTATTGAATTATTTTAAAATCACTTTTCAGTGAATTACATGTAAAGTGAAAATAAAAAAAAAAAAATGCAAAAACAAAACAAAATATAAATAAGTATTAGAATAAATATATATTATATTTATATACCCACAATTTATGTTTCCCCTACCCATTTCTGCTGTTCTCCCTCGTTTCTCCCCATTAGTGTCTGTGCTCCTTATCTCTCCTAAATTGTGTATCCCTCCCCCATTTCCATATTTACACCACCTTTTCCTGTTTCTGTGTTAATTACAGTACATTACTGTAATAACATTATTTCTGCATTTGTGCCTACAAGACAGAGATTGCAGCCCTGCCTCCCTTTGCTCTTCATATATATGCATCCTTCATTATTGCGTACTAGCGGCCTGGGAGTCTGAGGGTTCTAGCTGTTCCTAGAACTGCACTCTTCTGGAAAGAGATCTCAGATGTCCCACCTGGAATCTGCTGAAGCCACTCTCCCAATTTCCCCCGAGTGAAGCTATCACAACTGAGATGATGTCAGGATGGGGCTGTGGCCCAACATGCAGGATTAAGTAAAAAATGTAGAATAGACTGAAAGTGATAAACGTATTACCGGGCCTAAGAATGGTCAGATTTAACATAGAAAGAATAGTCAGAAACAAACCGAAGTTAGGAACACAGACAGGAGCATAAAGCCAAAGGGTCATGTATACCAGAAATACAGATAGTCAGAACAAGCCAAGATCAAAAACCAGACAACTATATACTAAACAAGCTCTTGGATAACCAAAGTAGTGGAAACCACGACAGGGCATAAGCGGGGGGCCTATGACCCCAAAATGTGCGTGTGCAAGGCCGCACGCATGTTTACATCACATATGACGTTTTTGGGGGAGGCGCTACAGGCCTTCTGGTTATGACCCAGCAGGAAGTCATGCTTCCCCCACATTTCCAGGACCAAATGTGCAGGCTCGGTAGGCCCACTGGGTAGCTCCACTCAGAGACTTTGTCTCATGAGCGCTGTTGTGATGGCTGACCTGACAAGGTCGACTAGAGTCCCACATAATAGATTAAGGCCTACAGGCCTCCCGCGTATGACCCAGCAAGTAGTCATGCTTCCCCCGCCTCTGCAGGCCCACATGTGCGCGGTACTGCAGCAGCCGGCATCCTCCATAACGCTGGACCCGGATGCTACACCAGATATGGCTCAGAGGGAGAGGCACTCCTGCAGCGTAACAGCACTGATCAGGTGCAGCCACATGGTGGTGCCGATTGGGTACTGTGACACTACTAGTGCCTTCACTTTCCACTTCCTGTCTTATTCCTCTTTTCGTCCTTGGTATGTGATCACCTAATCATGCTCCTTCTTCCTGATGTTATGGTCACTGGGTATTGCCACATCCACCACCACTGCTGTCTTCTATTTATTGTATCTGTCTCAAACTGTTTTCAAAGTTGTAGATTCCCCAAGCACACAAAATCTCTTTGGCATCCACCTAAAACCTGTATTGCACGGTATATACATAATTCTTTCTCTCCATCTCTCTCTCAAAATACCACAATGTTAATCCAGGGGTAGGCAACCTTCGGCACTGCAGATGTTGTGGACTACATCCTTAATAATTCTCTTACACCCATAATGCTAGCAAGGCATCATGGGAGGTGGAGTCCAAAACATCTGGAGTGCCGAAGGTTGCCTATGCCTGATCTAGGCTATATAATTTATCGCGTTACATGTTTTTTTAAACAGGTAAGATTTCGCCATGTATATTTTACTGTGCATTTATAATAATTAGCTTGAAAAGTTTTCCTGATACTGCCAGTGTTGAAGTTTTGTAAATCTTAGTATAAGAGCGCCCTCGTGTGTTACATCTGTTAACTGCACAACTTATATTTTTCCTGATGAATTGACAAACAGTAAAGCAGCATTAAAAAAAGATTTGAATTTTAATGTTTTCTAATTATGGCCTTGACTTAACAAGCTTTCCAAATTATTCAATGTTGGTAGAAATTTTTTTCTTTTTGAAAAAAATAATAATTTATCTGCACAAGTCATTAAAGTCTATCTGAATTTTTGTCGATAAATAATTTTGAACGTTTTTCTAGCCCTATTAAACCATTTGGAAGGCTTATCAAATCAAGGCCTGTTTATAAGCTACATGTTACAGAAAAATAGCATGCTCGTAAATATGCATGGTCAATATTTCTTTTGCACAAGATATTATTTAGAATATATTTGCTTTTCCATAAATATAACTTTTTACCAATTTCTTATTTTGCTGGATTTATACAGTCTAGAGCTAGAACATTCAGGATTAACGTTTTCCTTTTTTTTGGGCTACTCTTTATTTTTCTGTGCATAGGAGTACAACAAGGTTAACAAATTGAAACCTCTTTAGTTTAGAAAGATGTTGCCTGAGAGGGGATATGATAACATTATACAAATATATTCGGGGCCAATACAAACCAATGTGTGGAAATCTATTCTCAAACCGGACTTTACATAGGACACAAGGCCACGTGTTTAGACTGGAAGAAAGAAGATTTTGTCTAAGGCAAAGAAAAGGTTTTTTTTATGTAAGAACAATAAGGATGTGGAATTATCTGCCTGAAGAAGTGGTTTTATCAGCGTCCATTTAGATGTTCAAACAGCAACTAGATGCAAACTTGCAAAAACAGAATATTTAAGGATATAATTTTTCAATGTAGGGTAATAACTTCTTGATCCAAAGATAAATCTGACTGCCATTCTGGGGTCAAGAAGGGATTTTTTTCCAAGTTTGTTGCAAAATTGTAAGTGCTTCAAGCTGGTTTTTTTTTTGCCTTCTTTAGGATCAACAGCAAAAACATATATGAGGAAGGCTGAACTTGATGGACGCAAGTCTCTTTTAAGCTATGTAACTATGTAACTATGTAACACACACTTGTGATGCCACAACAGCAGAAGCAAGCCTTTCAGTAGCAGATATAAGAAAACATTAGCATGGCATTCAAGATAAGTGCACATTTTGTTTTAGATAATAAATCAGGCTAGTCAAATATGTTTAAATTATTGAAATAGCCAAAGATTATCGAGTCAAGAAGATAATCTAGACATGCAGAGTAGAAGACATAAAACTTAAACAGGTTAGTTAGACACAGTGCTATTGATTGTGAAGTATATGATTACAGTGTTGTATTGTGTGAGTCAAAAGAACTGAAAGCTTGGGATTAGAGATGTCGCGAACATAATATTTTCCCTTCGCAAACGACGAACGCGAATTTCCGCAAGTGTTCGCGAACGGGCGAACCGGGCGAACCGCCATAGACTTCAATAGGCAGGCGAATTTTAAAACCCACAGGGACTCTTTCTGGCCACAATAGTGATGGAAAAGTTGTTCCAAGGGGACTAACACCTGGACTGTGGCATGCCGGAGGGGGATCCATGGCAAAACTCCCATGGAAAATTACATAGTTGATGCAGAGTCTGGTTTTAATCCATAAAGGGCATAAATCACCTAACAGTCCTAAATTGTTTGGAATAATGTGCTTTAAAACATCAGGTTCACAGTGACAGACCAAACTCCTCGTTTAACGCACCGCAAACAACCGCAAACAGTCCTTGCACAACCGCAAACTCCCCATTTGAACAAGGTTGGATACCAAGCTAGCCATGTCCCGTTCCTTGTCCTCACTGATGTCATTAAAGGTCTCTTCCTCCACCCAGCCACGTACAACACCAAGGGTCCCCGAAAGGTGACAACAAGCCCCCTGGGACGCCTGCTGTGTTTGGTCTTCCACCTCCTCAAAGCCACCTTCCTCCTCTGACTCCTCATCTTCAGACTCCTCTCTCTGCGTTGCCTCTCTCTCCGTTATTATAAGGTGTGTTAAGTAGTACTATTCCTATCAGTTTAATCCCTGTTACGTCCCCTATCAGGGGACGTGTATATGGCATCGACTTTAGGAACCGGGAGATGGAAAAGATGCTTGGTCGGTCCTCCTACTTCAAATTTGGGGCTCTGCGCGTACAATATAATGGGCCACCAGATAGGAGTGGTGTGTTAAGTAGTACTATTCTTATCAGTTTAATCCCTGTTACGTCCCCTATCAGGGGACGTGTATATGGCATCGACTTTAGAAACCGGGAGATGGAAAAAGATGCTTGGTTGGTCCTCCTACTTCAAATTTGGGGCACTGCGCGTGTAATCTAATGTGCCACCAGATAGGAGTGGTGTGTTAAGTAGTACTATTCTTATCAGTTTAATCCCTGTTACGTCCCCTATCAGGGGACGTGTATATGGCATCGACTTTAGAAACCGGGAGATGGAAAAAGATGCTTGGTTGGTCCTCCTACTTCAAATTTGGGGCACTGCGCGTGTAATCTAATGTGCCACCAGATAGGAGTGGTGTGTTAAGTAGTACTATTCTTATCAGTTTAATCCCTGTTACGTCCCCTATCAGGGGACGTGTATATGGCATCGATTTTAGGAACCGGGAGATGGAAAAAGATGCTTGGTCGGTTCTCCTACTTCAAATTTGGGGCACTGCACGTGCAATCTAATGTGCCACCAGATAGGAGTGGTGTGTTAAGTAGTACTATTCTTATCAGTTTAATCCCTGTTACGTCCCCCTCATCAGGCCTTTTTTAGTCGAATGTATCGCCCACTGTCATTCCCTTTGGGATCCATCCCTCATTCATCTTAATAAAGGTGAGGTAATCTAGACTTTTTTGACCTAGGCGACTTCTCTTCTCAGTGACAATACCTCCTGCTGCACTGAAGGTCCTTTCTGACAGGACAATTGAAGCAGGGCAGGCCAGAAGTTCTATCACAAATTGGGATAGCTCAGGCCACAGGTCAAGCCTGCACACCCAGTAGTCAAGGGGTTCATCGCTCCTCAGAGTGTCAATATCTGCAGTTAAGGCAAGGTAGTCTGCTACCTGTCGGTCGAGTCGTTCTCTGAGGGTGGATCCCGAAGGGCTGTTGCGATGCGTAGGACTTAAAAAGCTCCGCATGTCCTCCATCAACAACACGTCTGTAAAGCGTCCTGTCCTTGCCGGCGTGGTCGTAGAAGGAGCAGGATTACTTTCACCTCTTCCCCTGTTAGATTCCCATTGTGCTGTGAAATCACCCTTATACGCTGTGTAAAGCATACTTTTAATTTATTTTGGAACTGCTGCATCCTTTCCGACTTGCGGTAATTTGGTAACATTTCAGGCACTTTCTGCTTATACGGGGGGTCTAGTAGCGTGGACACTCAGTTAGGTCGTTCTCCTTCAGCCTTTTTATACGAGGGTCCCTCAACAGGCACGACAGCATGAAAGACCCCATTTGCACAAGGTTGGATGCCGAGCTACTCATGTCCCGTTCCTCGTCCTCAGTGATCTCACTGAAGGTATGTTCTTCCCCCAAGCAACGTACAACACCACGGGGCAAAAAAATCCCCAGCTCCGCATAGGCTGTCCTAGCACCCCGGTCATGCAAATACTTTTTAACGGCTTTTTCTTGTTGGAGCAGGCGGTCAAAAATTGGGAGTGTTGAATTCCAACGTGTTGGGTTGTCGCAAATCAAGCGCCTCACTGGCATGTTGTTTCACTGCTGGATATCTGAAAAATGCGCCATGGACGTGTAGGAATGCCTGAAATGGCCACACACCTTCCTGGCCTGCTTCAGGACGTCCTGTAATCCTGGGTGCTTATGCACAAAGCGTTGTACGATCAGATTACACACATGTGTCATGCACGGCACATGTGTCAATTTGCCCAAATTCAATGCCGCCAACAAATTTCTTCCGTTGTCACAAACCACTTTGCCGATCTCCAGTTGGAGCGGAGTCGGCCACTGATCCACCTGTGCATTCAGAGCGGACAGGAGTGCTGGTCCAGTGTGACTCTCTGCTTTCAGGCAAGTCAACCCCAAGACGGCGTGACACTGCCGTATCCGGGATGTGGAATAGTACCTGGGGAGCTGGGGGGTGCCGTTGATGTGGAGCAAGACGCAGCAGCAGAAGAGGACTCAGCCGAGGAGGTTATGGAAGAGGATGGAGTAGGAGGAGTACAGGAGGTTGCAGCAGGCCTGCCTGCAAGTCGTGGCGGTGTCACCAACTCCTCTGCAGAGCCACGAATTCCATGCTTGGCAGCCGTCAGCAGGTTTACCCACTGCACAGTGTAGGTGATATACCTGCCCTGACCATGCTTTGCAGACCAGGTATCAGTGGTCAGATGGACCCTTGCCCCAACACTGTGTGCCAGACATGCCATTACTTCCTTTTGCACAATCGAGTACAGGTTGGGGATTGCCTTTTGTGAAAATAAATTTCGTCCGAGTACCTTCCACTGCGGTGTCCCAATAGCTACAAATTTTTGGAACGCCTCAGACTCCACCAGCTTGTATGGTAAAAGCTGGCGGGCTAAGAGTTCAGACAAGCCAGCTGTCAGATGCCGGGCAGGGGGGTGACTTTGTGACATTGGCTTCTTACGCTCAAACATGTCCTTGACAGACACCTGACTGTGGGCAGATGAGCAGGAACTGCTCAAGGCGAGAGACGGAGTGGCGGATGGTTGAGAGGGTACAAGGAGGACAGTAGTGGTTGACGTGGCTGAAGATGCTGGACCAGGAGGAGGATGGCGGCTTTGAGTTTGTGTGCTGCTTGTACTCATGTGTTGATCCCATAGGCGTTTGTGATGTGCGATCATGTGCCTTCGCAAAGCAGTTGTACCTAGGTGGGTGTTGGACTTCCCACGACTCAGTTTCTTTTTGCACAGGTTGCAAATGGCATCGCTGTTGTCAGAGGCAGACACACACAAAAAATGTCACACTGCTGAGCTCTGAAATGACGGCATTCTGGTGGTGGCAACAGCATGCGTTGATTGGCGTGCTGTCTGGCTGTCCCCGGGTGCCAATGTATGCTGTCTAACTGTGCCACTAGCTCCTTGCAATGACCTCCCCCTGCTTCCAACTCGTCTCCTCCTCCTCTCTGTCTCCCCATCTGAACTTTCCCCCTGTTCTTCTTTTCTTCTAGCGGGCACCCAGGTGACATCCACGGACGCATCGTCATCATCAACCGCTTCACTTGTATCTGACAACTCAGCAAAGGAAGCAGCAGCGGGTACAACATCATCATTATAACACCGTACGTCCATGTGTGTAATGCTGCCTGACTGAGACATATCCCTGTTATCTACATCCTCTGGCAATAATGGTTGCGCATCACTCATTTCTTCCAACTGATGTGTAAATAACTCCTCTGACAGATCAAGTGAAGCGGCTGTGGTGCTAGTGTTGGTGGTGGCGGCAGGCGGGCGAGTGGTAACCTGAGAGGTGCCCGAAGCTAAGCTGGAGGAGGATGGTGTGTCAAGGTTCCGAGCGGAAGCTGTAGAAGATTGGGTGTCCTGAATTGTATTTACATGCTGTAACATTGTAATACAAAAGACCAATATTGTTTTCATATATTATTTAACCTTGTTATCTATTTCTTGCATTCTATTTTTCCTCCCAAGTGTGCATGAAAAGTAATAAAATGAACGTTACCATACATTAATTATTACATACTGTAGCAACGTACAGCTACAGGATTACAGACATACAACCTGCACAAAATGTTGCTAAAGGGAACGGAGGCCTAGCTCCTATCATTACAATTGCTTCGAATAGTTTAGATAAACATTATGTGTACTAATAAATAAAAAGGAAAGAGACAGCGCTAGATAACTATTAGGCAGCAACCTTAAAAAAGGGGATCCCTCAAACCCTTTGAAACAAGATAAATAAAAACAATAAAAAAGGCTGCGCACACGAAATAAAGTCCAATTAAAAGTAAAGAAAGTCCAACAGTTTTTTCTTACAAGTGTCCTTTGATAGATGAGGTCTTATACTATTGTAGTGGTTCCACTTATTATGAAAGATAAAATGAGAAAGAGAGACGGCCAATGGTGTAGTATGTAAAATTCAAATATAGACGTAAAAAATAATAGTATAAAACTCACATTTACCAGAGCTAATGTCCAGCTCTGGAATGAAGCGCGTACAGCGGTTTAATCCCCGCTTATGGGATATAAAGCAGGTTCCTCTCCGTGAATGGTGTCCAATTCTCGGGATAAAAGAAAACAGCCAATAGTGCTCACTGTATGGCAATATTGATAAAATAATAAAAGAATGTACTTACAAAGCGAGAGCAGACCCACTGCTCTATGATGACAGCTTGGGTGGATTAATCCCCACCTAAGGATTTCTTTTAAGTACAGGAAACTTCCAGGAATTTTCAAGGTTTCTTATAAAACCAATAAAAAATAAATAAAATAACAATAAAAAGCCAGGGTAAAAAAGAAAGGTTATGTGTCTATAAAAAAGATAATTGGCACAAGCAAATGACCAAAAATACTTTAATATATAAAAAACAAAATTTTTAAATATCCATAACGCGTTTCGTCACAAAAGGACTTTTTCAAATGGAATAACATGTAATACCTGGCACATAGATGTTATATAAGAACATAATTAATTAAATTTTGGCGCCAAAACTTGGTCCATCCAATCACAAATAAAAACATATTTAAAACTTTAAAATACATAAATAACTTAATAGGGACATAGTTTACATTGATACAACTTGATTCTGATATATTTAGATCAAAAACGAAGGTGGGAAAGTATAAATTCAAACATTTGAAAAAAATCACATGACCGGCGGCACTTCCGGTTTTTGGAAGTTTAGCCACAATGCTGCATGGGAAATGTAGTTACATTTAGCCGCGACCAGCGGCCACTTAGAAAATTAACTAAGCATAAATATCTTGTTAGTTTATGATGGGCTGATGTGATTTCGGGGATTCATTAATTAAAACGAAGGTGTAAAATAGTAATATTTTGATAATGAAAAGAGGTCACATGGTTTTCGGCAAAATGGCCGAAATGACTTCTGGGAAATGTAGTATAGCAAACAGCTAAAGAATAATAATAAAGAGTAAATTCCCATTACATATACTTGAAAACTTATTACATAGGGAAAATAATATGGGTAATATAAACATAAATACATTTATGATAAAAAATGAAGTAAAAGATGAAAATTAAAAAGCAAGTACACCTTATACTTATAATATGGCACTAAAAAGGAATAGTGCAAATAAGAGGGGCAGAATAATTAAAAGATAATAATAAAAGAGTGGGTTTTAAATATAAGTGTAGTGAGTGACAGTAAAAACATAATTTAAAGGTACAGACAACTATTTTCATAAAGAGTTATGTAAATCAATTTTAAAAGCAAGAACACCTTATACTTATAATAAGACACTAAAAAAGAATAGTGCAAATAAGAGGGGCAGGATAATTTAAAAAATAATAATAATAAAAGAGCGGGTTTTTAAATGTAAATATGGTCAGTAACAATAAAAACATAATTTAAAGGTACAAACATGAATTTACATAAATATTCATAAAAAGTTGTGTAAGTCAAAATCTGCATTAAGGCCATGGGGTATAAGAGTCTAAAGTTTATACACCCATTCCATCTCTGTTTTTCCAAGCAGTTTTTTTATATCACCTCCACGCCAGGATGTAGAACATTTTTTTATACCAATACATTTTAGTAGGCGTGGATCTTTATTGTGCATAATGAAATGTTTGGCTACTGTATGGTTTAAGTATCCATTTTTTATATTTCTGCAATGTTCGCTCAGTCTTATCTTTAGGCACCTTGTGGTCATCCCCACATATTGGAGGCCACAAGGACACTCGAGCAGATAAATAACATTTTTCGTATTGCAATTTATAAAATCATAAATATTATACACTCTTTTGGTCCGATTGGACATGAATTTTGTAACTTTAGATGAAATGACATGATCTGCAGTTTTACACACAATACATTGTTTGCATCTATAAAAACCTTTCGCCTGAGGGAAAAAAGATACATTTTTTGACGGAGATTTTTTAGTAAAATTTGTGGTTAAAATAGATTTAAAATTGGGTGCTCCTCTAAAAACAATATTTGGGTGAGTGGGTATAATGGGATTAAGAATCTCATCGTGTTTAAGTATATGCCAGTGTTTTCTTATTATTTTTTTAACATCGTTGCTTTTGTTATTAAAATTAAAAATAACTGGAAGTGGTATAGTATCATTATTTTCTTTATTTTTATACATCAAAAGTTTGTTTCGTTCTTTTTGTTTGACTGTATTGATTGTGGTATTCAGATCTGATTCTGAATATTTTTTTTCCAATAAATTTGTTTTTTAAAAACTCTGCTTGCTCATTAAAATCTGTGAGTTCTGAACAGTTTCTACGAAGGCGTAGAAACTGGCTTTTTGGGGCACTCTCTAGCCAGGGCTTATAGTGGCAACTAGATCTGTCTATAGCCGTATTTACACATACTTTTTTAAAGAAATTTTTTGTTTGGAGTTGTCCCTTATTAATAAAAATATTAAGATCTAAAAAATTAATGGATTGTTTACTAAATTCATGTGTAAGGATAATACCCCTATTGTTAGTATTTAAATGATTAATAAAATCAATAAGATGTTTTTCAGGTCCATCCCAGATAAAAAAGAGGTCGTCTATGTATCTAAAGTAAGAGACTAGGTTTGTCCCTATTAAGTTATTTATGTATTTTAAAGTTTTAAATATGTTTTTATTTCTGATTGGATGGACCAAGTTTTGGTGCCAAAATTTAATTAATTATGTTCTTATATAACATCTATGTGCCAGGTATTACATGTTATTCCATTTGAAAAAGTCCTTTTGTGACGAAACGCGTTATGGATATTTAAAAATTGTGTTTTTTATATATTAAAGTATTTTTGGTCATTTGCTTGTGCCAATTATCTTTTTTATAGACACATAACCTTTCTTTTTTACCCTGGCTTTTTATTGTTATTTTATTTATTTTTTATTGGTTTTATAAGAAACCTTGAAAATTCCTGGAAGTTTCCTGTACTTAAAAGAAATCCTTAGGTGGGGATTAATCCACCCAAGCTGTCATCATAGAGCAGTGGGTCTGCTCTCGCTTTGTAAGTACATTCTTTTATTATTTTATCAATATTGCCATACAGTGAGCACTATTGGCTGTTTTCTTTTATCCCGAGAATTGGACACCATTCACGGAGAGGAACCTGCTTTATATCCCATAAGCGGGGATTAAACCGCTGTACGCGCTTCATTCCAGAGCTGGACATTAGCTCTGGTAAATGTGAGTTTTATACTATTATTTTTTACGTCTATATTTGAATTTTACATACTACACCATTGGCCGTCTCTCTTTCTCTTTTTATCTTTCATAATAAGTGGAACATAGAAACATAGAAACATAGAATGTGACGGCAGATAAGAACCATTCGGCCCATCTAGTCTGCCCAGTTTTCTAAATACTTTCATTAGTCCCTGGCCTTATCTTATAGTTAGGATAGCCTTATGCCTATCCCACGCATGCTTAAACTCCTTTACTGTGTTAACCTCTACCACTTCAGCTGGAAGGCTATTCCATGCATCCACTACCCTCTCAGTAAAGTAATACTTCCTGATATTATTTTTAAACCTTTGTCCCTCTAATTTAAGACTATGTCCTCTTGTTGTGGTAGTTTTTCTTCTTTTAAATATAGTCTCCTCCTTTACTGTGTTGATTCCCTTTATGTATTTAAATGTTTCTATCATATCCCCCCTGTCTCGTCTTTCCTCCATGCTATACATGTTAAGATCCTTTAACCTTTCCTGGTAAGTTTTATCCTGCAATCCATGAACCAGTTTAGTAGCCCTTCTTTGAACTCTCTCTAAGGTATCAATATCCTTCTGAAGATAGGGTCTCCAGTACTGTGTACAGTACTCCAAGTGAGGTCTCACCAGTGTTCTGTACAATGGCATGAGCACTTCCCTCTTTCTACTGCTAATACCTCTCCCTATACAACCAAGCATTCTGCTAGCATTTCCTGCTGCTCTATTACATTGTCTGCCTACCTTTAAGTCATCAGAAATAATCACCCCTAAATCCCTTTCCTCAGATGTTGAGGTTAGGACTCTATCAAATATTCTGTACTCTGCCCTTGGGTTTTTACGTCCAAGATGCATTATCTTGCACTTATCCACATTAAATGTCAGTTGCCACAACTCTGACCATTTTTCTAGTCTACCTAAATCATTTTCCATTTGGCTTATCCCTCCTGGAACATCAACCCTGTTACATATCTTAGTATCATCCGCAAAAAGACACACCTTACCATCAAGACCTTCTGCAATATCACTAATAAAAATATTAAAGAGAATGGGTCCAAGTACAGATCCCTGAGGTACCCCACTGGTGACAAGCCCAAGCTTCGAATATACTCCATTGACTACAACCCTCTGTTGCCTGTCACTCAGCCACTGCCTTACCCATTCAACAATATTGGAATCCAAACTCAAAGATTGTAGTTTGTTGATAAGCCTTCTATGTGCAACAGTGTCAAAAGCCTTACTGAAATCGAGGTAAGCAATGTCTACTGCACCACCCTGATCTATAATTTTAGTTACCCAATCAAAAAAATCAATAAGATTAGTTTGGCATGATCTCCCTGAAGTAAACCCATGTTGTCTCTGATCTTGAAATCCATGTGTTTTTAGATGTTCAACAATCCTATCCTTTAACATGGTTTCCATCACTTTCCCCACTACTGAAGTTAGGCTTACTGGCCTATAGTTGCCCGACTCCTCCCTATTACCTTTCTTGTGAATGGGCACAACATTCGCTAACTTCCAATCTTCTGGGACTACTCCTGTTATCAATGATTGGTTAAATAAATCTGTTAATGGTTTTGCTAGTACACCACTAAGCTCTTTTAATAGCTTTGGGTGTATTCCATCAGGTCCCATTGACTTATTTGTCTTTACTTTTGACAGTTGAAATAGAACCTCTTCCTCTGTAAACTCACGTGTAATAAATGACTCATTTATCCTTTTTCTTAACTGAGGTCCCTTTCCTTCATTTTCATCTGTAAATACCGAACAAAAATATTCATTGAGGCAGTCAGCTAGACCTTTATCCTCATCTACATACCTTCCTTCTTTTGTTTTTAATCTAACTAATCCTTGTTTTACTTTTCTTTTCTCATTTATGTATCTAAAAAAGGTTTTGTCCCCCTTTTTTACTGACTGTGCTATTTTCTCTTCTGTGTGTGATTTGGAAGCTCTTATAACTTGCTTAGCCTCTTTCTGCCTAATCTTATAGGTCATTCTGTCTTCCTCACTCTGGGTTTTTTTATAATTACTAAATGCTAACTTTTTGTTTTTTACTATTTTGGCTACATCTGTGGAGTACCACAGTGGTTTCTTGAATTTTTTGCTTTTACTGACAAGCCTAATGCAATTTTCTGTTGCCTTCAGTAGTGCAACTTTTAAATAATCCCATTTCTTTTGGACTCCATTTAAATTGCTCCAGTCTGATAATGACTCCTTTACACATATTCTAATTTTGGAAAAGTCTGTTTTTCTAAAGTCTAAAACTTTTGTTTTTGTGTGGTGTGACTCAGTCACTGTTCTTATATTAAACCACACTGACTGATGATCACTGGATCCTAAACTTTCACCTACAGTAATATCTGATACCAAATCTCCATTTGTTAACACTAAATCTAGTATGGCCTCTTTACGAGTTGGCTCCTCAACGACTTGTTTTAGAGACAATCCCAGTAGGGAGTTTAGAATATGTGTGCTCCTGGCACAAGTAGCTATTTTTGTTTTCCAATTTATATCAGGAAGATTAAAGTCACCCATGATGATAACTTCCCCCTTCATTGTCATTTTAGCTATTTCTTCAACTAGTAGATTATCTAACTCTTCAATTTGTCCTGGGGGCCTATAAATCACACCTACACGAGTTACTGTGTGATTACCAAATTCTAACGTAACCCAAACTGACTCTATGTTCGCCTCACTAACCTTTATTAGGCTAGATTTTATGCTATTCTTTACATACAGGGCCACCCCTCCCCCTTTCTTGCCTTCCCTGTCTTTTCTATATAAAGAGTACCCTGGTATTGCTATGTCCCAGTCATTTTTCTCATTATACCATGTCTCAGTAACAGCGACTAAATCTACACTATCAGTTGCCATTATTGCCACAAGTTCATGGATCTTATTCCCTAAACTGCGAGCATTTGTAGACATGACTCTAAGCTTATCATTTTTTAACACACTTGCTACAGGCACCTTCTGTCCTTGTTTTGGGGGACAATTGGATTGATGTTTTATCACCCTTTTGCCCCCCCCTCCTAGTTTAAATACATCCTAGCAAAACCTCTGAACTGCTCACTGAGAACATTTGTTCCCTTTTGAGAAAGATGCAAACCATCTTTTTTGTACAGTTTATTTCCATTCCAAACAGAGCTACCATGAGCAATAAAGCCAAATCCTTGCTCCCGACACCATTCACCAAGCCACAAGTTAAAGTCCCTAATACGCATCCGCCTGTCATTCTGAGTGTTATGCACAGGCAGGAACCACTACAATAGTAGAAGACCTCATCTATCAAAGGACACTTGTAAGAAAAAACTGTTGGACTTTCTTTACTTTTAATTGGACTTTATTTCGTGTGCGCAGCCTTTTTTATTGTTTTTATTTATTATGTGTACTAATGTTGTCTGTTAACCATCACAACTTCATTATTGTAGGGTAATGCCTTGCTCTCAAACTTTGTGAGACGCAATTCATATTATCCCTTGATAAAGGCATCTCTTTTGCCGAATCATTGGGGGCTTGCTGATTGCTTTTTCTTCCTTCTACTTACTAGTTGTGGTATGCATTTGCTTTTCTTATATATATTTATTGGAGGGTTGTTATGGTTTGGTATCTCTATGACTTATTTATAATATTGGTATCCAGGAATCTGTTCATTACATATTCTGCTTGGATGTAATTATAGAACTTCTGGCAATTTTTCTGTACCATCATTATGTGATTTATGCTTTGATTTAGTGTTATGTATTTTGAGATACCTACTTTCTGTGGACCTATCTAATAACGTTTTGTTTACATTTACAGTTGTGCACCTTGATTGGATAGTATGGGCAATTCATATTAATGTAAGTATACATGACAGTACCCTACTGCCACTTCATAGACTTTATTCTTATGTAGAAAATCATTATAAGCATGAACCCATCTTCCATGGAACACAACAACATGTAAGTAGCAGTGAGAAAGCGAGAATCACACTGGACACTTTTTTTTAGCTTTAGTTGCTTAAACGAACTTCTTAGTTTCTAAGATATTTCATTTTTTAGTCCAACCCAATCTGGAAATAGGAATTTGTCTGACTGTCTTGCAGCTCCAGGTCAACTTTTATCTTTATGGTAATCTGACTTCAAAGTCGTTGTTTGTTTTTCTTGTGGCCTTGAAACCCTTCACAAACACAATTTGAAACATTTTAAAATAGTGTCTATGTTTTTTTTTTTTTTTTGGTTTACTCCAAATACATTAATATTGATGGCAATTTAAATGTATAGGACTTTCCCCGTGAGACTTCATATGCAATAATTCATGATGATCACATGGATAGAAAACGTCCCCCAGAAACAGGTCCAGAGCCTTTTTTTATATACCTACATTATTAACCAGATGCTGATGATCTTTGGCATAAATTGGACAATGTTTCCAGTATAGCTACATGCAAATAATTTATGTTGTATTTCTACATTAAGTGGAACTCTGCATCCTCTACGTCCATCAATGAAGTGGAGACAGTCTAGTTATAGTTATTTACTAAAGTAAGCATTGTCAAATTTTCAAAGTGAGTTCAAAGTGAATTTAAACATTAAGGCCACAATTGCCTTTGGCCATACTTGGCTTACTTTGGCCATAAATGTTAAATTAATTTTAAACTCAATTTGACAAATCTTATTTTAGTGAATAACCTTGTCTTTGTCCTACTAGGGAGACAAATGCCCTCTTGAATTTAAGTACAAATAGTAAGAACTAGTATCTTCATGTACTGTAAAGAGTGAATAGTTAAATATCTATACCCTACAAATAGGACAGCAGCATAGAATATTAGCCATACTACCAGTTCTTGAAGAGTAACATGAAAGCATTTTATGTTTTGCTAATAAAAACATGTATTAGGTGTATTAAGGCAGCCATATGCCGCTCAATTGCTACAATTTGTTGTAGTAAGCCGAATGTAACCCATTCAACTATTCATAATAAGAAAATGTATTTATTTCAACCAAATTTGTACTATTTATCTGCTGTTTCATTCTTCTTGGAACTTACCTGAAACTCCATAAAAATTGGCTATTTCAACTATTCACAAACTACAGTGAATTTGGTTTCAACTTGGTCATTTGTGAATAATTTTCCCTGACACAGACTATGGAGAACTGTACCCATCTTCCAACCACTTAATCATTTTATGCTGAGTAACCCATCTCCCAACCCACTTAATCATTTTATGCTGAGTAACCCATCGCCCAACCCACTTAATCATTTTATGCTGAGTAACCCATCTCCAACCCACTTAATCATTTTATGCTGAGTAACCCATCGCCCAACCCACTTAATCATTTTATGCTGAGTAACCCATCTCCCAACCCACTTAATCATTTTATGCTGAGTAACCCATCGCCCAACCCACTTAATCATTTTATGCTGAGTAACCTATCTCCCAACCCACTTAATCATTTTATGCTGAGTAACCCATCTCCCAACCCACTTAATCATTTTATGCTGAGTAACCCATCTCCCAACCCACTTAATCATTTTATGCTGAGTAACCCATCTCCCAACCCACTTAATCATTTTATGCTGAGTAACCCATCGCCCAACCCACTTAATCATTTTATGCTGAGTAACCTATCTCCCAACCCACTTAATCATTTTATGCTGAGTAACCCATCGCCCAACCCACTTAATCATTTTATGCTGAGTAACCCATCTCCCAACCCACTTAATCATTTTATGCTGAGTAACCCATCTCCCAACCCACTTAATCATTTTATGCTGAGTAACCCATCGCCCAACCCACTTAATCATTTTATGCTGAGTAACCCATCGCCCAACCCACTTAATCATTTTATGCTGAGTAACCCATCGCCCAACCCACTTAATCATTTTATGCTGAGTAACCCATCTCCCAACCCACTTAATCATTTTATGCTGAGTAACCCATCTCCCAACCCACTTAATCATTTTATGCTGAGTAACCCATCTCCCAACCCACTTAATCATTTTATGCTGAGTAACCCATCTCCCAACCCACTTATTCATTTTATGCTGAGTAACCCATCTCCCAACCCACTTAATCATTTTATACTGAGTAACCCATCGCCCAAACCACTTAATCATTTTGTGCTGAGTAACCCATCTCCCAACCACTTAATCATTTTATGCTGAGTAACCCATCTCCCAACCCACTTAATCATTTTATGCTGAGTAACAATTCTTCAAAATATTTTTTTTCCCATAGCAAAGTACAAATTGTATATAATGTCTGATGGCAGCATATAAGGTACATTGTGTGCCAAATAGCAAATACACACAGGTCTATGGTACTGTAATATCACATTGCAGTTCCACTTATAGGTAAGTTGGATTTAGGGATCCCCATATCAGCATGTTTCCCTTTGTCGGGGATTGTTACTTTATTTTCCTTCACCGTTTCCCACTTCTCCATAACCTGATACGTTACCACACCTCTTTAATAAACATCTTTACTAATACTGTTACATTGAGCATTGTTACATTAAGTAATGATCAAAAGGACAGATATAACCAACGGAATACATATTTAAACAAAGGTTTAAAGAAATTCTATAAATACATGTTATTCAAAAATAGTATAAAAATGAACCTATGAGATTCACAAAGAGCATTAGTATCACCAATACTTTTATATTTTTTTCCTCAAGATATCATCTGTATGGGATCAGTCTAATTGTCATTACTAGGTGGTTGTGATAACAATTCTTTTGTTATGGCCAGCCCTCCGCCCCATCCTACAACCTATCCCACTTCATCATCCCATTCATCCCATACTAATTTTAGATTGTTTATTGTTTGTAAATACTTACTTGATGCTAATTCATCTAATTTATGTTAGGTTAATCTCCTCTGTTCGGGGTGGCAAAATCCTGCTTTCCAGTAACTTGGTATTTGATGTGGAAGCCACAATCAGAATATGTTTCAACATTATGCTTTCTGGTTTAGGAATACCAGTTGGCAAAACAAAGAAGCTAAAAACATCTAATATAAAGCAAGGCTTTCATATCACACAAAAAAAAAACCTTATGCATGCTAGTGGTAGCAACTATACAACCAGTAAGGTGTTTTTATTTATGTAGAAATGTTATGTTTGTTGTGCAAAGTAGGTCATATAATTCAAAGGGTCTGCAGAAAAATTCAGCCAAAGTCCAATTATGACTTTTGATTTGTCCACTGCGTAAGTATTTTGGTGGGCCTCTTGAAGGGTTGAGTCGTTTGTACATTCCACTGTTCCAGCATATTGATCCTAGCAGGCACTGTTTGATAATAAGGGGAAATGGAACAACCCATAAGGTACAGTTTCACTGGATGTTCCCAATAGTTCCTCCAGGGTTACCAACTCTACTACTTCTCCGATTCTGATGTTGTTTCTACGGCTGCGGTCTTCCAAGATCACCACCTTTAAGGCTAGAGTTTTTATCTGCTGATCCATTCCACCAACTTGTTACGGGCCTCAATCTGCTAATCTTGAGTTTTTTCTAATTGCACCGTCCTCTTTTAACATCAATTCCATCTGTGATGGGGTAATAAGGGCTGTGTCCTTGGTCCTAAGACTTTTCACATCTAAGTTTTCCTGGCATGGCACTATCTCCCCCTCCACACATCGTGGTGAGAATCGTGTCCTATGTCTCAGTGGTTCATCTATTTATTTTCAAATTTTTTAGGTCTTTGCAATGTGGGCTTTACAGTTGGGGCAGAATTGGTGAGTATTAGCCTCAATTTTATGACCCACTAATGCTATTTTAGCCGAGTTCATCTGGAGCTCCCTTACCATGCGGACACCTCTGTTGCCAGCCAGCCATACCCCTACACAATTCTAAATCCTCTTCCAAAGAACCATTATTTTACCTTAGAGGCATCTGTTTTTTTTCTATTGTAGTAGTAATAAATAGTATAGAAGGGAAATTTAGCAATTTGGTTGCAATTTGCCACAGTGGCAAAGTTGCTGTATTGATATATTTCCAATGAGCTACTTCCGAATGAATCTTGATGAACCAATCCAACCAAGATCCATTTAAAAATTGCAGAAACCCAATTGCTCAATGTGGTTTTAAATCTACTGATGGTGAATAAAGTGAACGATAAAATGTTTTTTTTTTTGTTTTTTTTTAAATCTACCTTACAGAAGAGAATTGAGTTAAATGAAAGAGACCATTTAATGAAAATACCTTATTTTATTTAAGCACATACCTGAATGAACATATTCTTACCATATTGTATTATATAAATGTTTTAAATGCGGTCTTTTGTTGTCATGCCAAATTAAAGTTTTTATTACCTTTCATTTGGCGGTTCACTCTGCTGTCACGAACAAAATAATCTTTTTGTCAGCGTGGAACATAAGTTAATTTTCTACTTTTCGGCACAAGAGGAATTTTAGAGCAAGAGCATTGGGTAATCTTAATGCAGCAAGCACAAATATTTCATTATTTTTATTCTGAACTCACCTTTAACCCTGTCTGCAGATAAGAAATCAGATAACTGATCAACAATGTAAAAAACACTTTAATGGAACACACAAACCTGATTAGACATGTTTTTACAAATTTTAGTTGGCATTCTACAGAAACAAAGGATTTAAAGATTAGATAGTGAAATTCTACTCAGAATCTGTCTTGATTTAACCTACTACCTTGCAAGTAAAAACCTATTTTAGATGCAAAAGAGGCATATATAATTAATATACTGTGTAAGTATTATTTTTTATTATTACACTTGTTTACAGTGAGAAAACTTGGGTCAGCCAAACGATTTTTCCCAAAAATAGAAAATTTTTCGTAAAATCTGAATTTTTGCCGAATGTCAGTCTGGCTCAGCAAGACTTTGAAACTTGAATTCCAGTTTTTAAATTTGTCATCAATAATCCCATCAATCATCTCTTTTTATGGTGTCACAGGTGAATTTCAGAATCACAAATCAAAATGAACATGCATCCACCATTGAGAATTTCTATTGGTTTGTGATTCAAGTACATTTCAGCTTGTAGTTCAGAAATTCAACCAATCACATGATTGGCCCAAATTCAGACAAACTGTAGTTTGGACCAAAATAAATCTAAGTATAATTATTATGAGGTAGATATATATGTAAAATAAACATCATTACTTGTTTTTGCAAATATTTGCGAATCTAATCGAATGATTAGTAGCTCAGTGTGCCATTCATTGGCTGAGAATGGTCAGCTGATACTCTCAGTCAATGAATGTGGATTAGCTTGTAGCTGGCAGCTCTACAGAAGCAGGAAGCATGTCGGTGGCAAGGAGACTCGGAGCCCAGTAAGGACCCAGGTTAGATAGAAAACCATTACTAAATGGTTTGCCCCAATACCCAATATGATAAAGGTAAAGGTGAAGTGTCGATGTTGTGCCTCTTTGAAGTGAAATATAATATTACATTGGAACCAATTTGTGAAACGAATGTAATTCATGAATGTCACATCACAAAATCACCACCACGTTTTCATAAAAAATATGTAAGCGTAACCTTTATTAGAAAAGTAGGATGCATAGCAAATTAGGACATAAAGCATAATTTTGTGAATATTGCTATTTGGAGTTCCTTTAAAATAATAACTTATATTAATTAAAATAATTAGTATTTTAAATATATTATTTCATCCTTTGCATAAATATGTAGGATGGGACATATTAGTGTTCACAGAGAACCTCTTCTCTAGCAATTTAGGCAGGTTCAGAAAAATAAACACGATGGACAAATAGGGCTTTTTTTATATGCAGTGACTACATAACAAAACAAAAAATACATAAACATAGAAAATACACTGACGGTGAGTTTCTATAAGGATTCTGATATTATTTTTTTAAAGGTATACAAAATACCAACAACATTGTTTTTTTACATAATGTCTATGTTTGCATAATAAATAATTTAGCTTTAAAGTGGAAAAGATAAATGCCTATAGCCATTTCAACCCCCTCTCCTTTTGGCTATTATTCAGCTGTACAAATACAAAAAGAGAAGTCCTGCGCTTAAGCAGCAAGGACTACAACACACATCAGCCCCAATATATAGTATTTGGTTTTTATTATTCAGCTGTGCGGGCAGTGGCTCCCAGTACGGTGTAAGGATCATTCACAAAATACTAAATCCAAAGTATCAAATCAAAGTAAATCCAATAGGATCACTTATCTGGTATTGAAAGGGATTAAGACATTTTTTTTGTATTCCTACCACTATGGTGTTCCTTTAATAAATATTAAAGAAGCACTATAGTGATAGGAATACAAAAAATTTATTCCTAACACTATAGTGTTGGACAGGGCCGGCTGCCTGGGTCGAAGGATGAAATGCTTCTTCAGACCCTGATGCTAATCAGTGCAGCCTATTTAAGCAGCAAGTTCCAGGACCTCCTTGCCCTTGCGTGGTTTCCTGTTTCCCAGAAGACTTCTTTTTCCTGTGTATTCCTGGTTCCTGACTTCTGGCCTTGTTCCTCCGCTGCTCTTCATTCTCCTGATTCTGACTGATCTGACTACATGCTTTGGTGCCTGATCCCTGTTTGCCTCCTGGACTTTGCTTTTGTTTTTTCTCATTTGTTGCTATTTATAAATAAAGTTTTTTTTTGCATCTACGTTCTGTCTCTGTCTGGTTCCTGGTTTCTAACACAGAGTGAGTGTTGTTGTGGGTTGCTATGGCAATGCTCTGCGCAGCACACAATGAACACCTGAGCTTTCCATGGCAACCCGTGGCAAAAAGCCGCCCCTGTAAAAGTGCCAGGCCTGCTCTGGTGTTGGACTGCCTTATTAGGTGTCCGCCCCCCCATAATGGAGAAAATATATTTTATTGACCTTTTCTCCATTGCCGCGCTGGTCTCACCGTGGCTTACCCCTCCTTCATGGCTGAGATCATCAATGCGTTCCCATAGGAATGTTTTGTTAGACTATAGTGCATTGCATAATGCAGAGCTATGCCAATCAGCATCTGCTTATAGAGATACTTTCAATCAATGCATCTCTATGATATCAGGGTCTTTATGCAGAGCGTGGATATGCTGAATGTAGGTCCTGCAAAGATTGCAGGACTAATCCAGGAAGTCCCTCTAGTGGCCGTCTGAGCGACAGCCATTAGAAGTGTTACTAGGCAGCAATGTGAACGCCACCTTTTCTCAGGAAAGGCAGAGTTTACATTGCTGAGCTTTCAGGGACATGCTACAGACACCAGAATTAGTACATGAAGCTGTAGCAGTTCTAATTATAGTTAGTATAGTGTCCCTTTAACTCCCAAACTCCATGTCTTTCTCATATTCAAATACATCTTCCATATCTTCATCCATCAACATTTTGAGTTCAGTCAGAATAACTTCAAGAGCCTAAAACAGATAAAGTGTGAATACATTTTAACCACCTTATGTACCATAAAAATACCAGATAAAAAACAGGATGATTTCACAGGACTGCATAACTGCAGCAAACATTAAATACTGTACTACAAGTTTATAAGTAGAAAATATGTTTTGCACTCGCTCTTGAATTTATACTATATAGCAAAGGCAGGTTGCAGGAACCGCAATCACTCCCAGCGGCCACAGGTGCTCTGGAACAGGACCAGCAATCCCAATACGATAAGGCAATAAAACAGATTCACAGGCACTCCAATTGTGTATGCCACAGGCAGATTTATTGTCACAAAATGAGCACTGTGTGGTGTCAGCTTGACAAAGACCTATTGTTAGGTTGAAACGTTGTTGCTCATTTTGTGACAATAAATCTGCCTGTGGTGTACACAATTGGAGTGCCTGTGAATCTGTTTTATTGCCTTGAATTTATACTGTCACAAATTTTTAAAGGATCACTATAGTGTCAGGAAAACAAAGTGGTTTTCATGGCACTATAGTGCCCTGAGGGTGCCCCCACCCTCAGGGTCCCCCTCCCGTGGCGCTGAAAAAAAACCTTCAGCAACTTACCTTATTCCAGCGTCGGGCTCCCTTGGCGCTGATGATCTCTCCTCCCCCGCCAACGTCAGCTCCCTCTGCCGACGTCAGTGGAGCCGAATGCGCAAGTGCCGCGCGTGCATTCAAGCTGTCAATAAGAAAGCATTTCTCAATGTTTTCCTATGGACGCTGTGCGCGATGGAGGCATAATATGCCTCCAGCATCGCAGATGCGCCTCTACTGGCTGTCTGGAAGACAGCCACTAGGGGCTGGCTTAACCCCAAATGTAAACATAGCAGTTTCTCTAAAAACTGCTATGTTTGCATTTGCGGGGTTAAAACCTGAGAGACCTGGCACCCAGGCCATTTCATTGAGCCGAAGTGGTCTGGGTGACTATAGTGTCCCTTTAACCCTTTAAGGACACATGACATATCTGACATGTCATGATTCCCTTTTATTCTAGAAGTTTGGTCCTTAAGGGGTTAAAGGGAGAATTGTTGGGAATTCAATGTGAATATAAGGCCAAAAATAGCTGGACTGCAAACACTCTCCAAGTCAGCTTCTAGTTTGGCTGTTTTTGTCTAAAATTGGGAATTCGTTTCGATTTCCCGACAATTCTCTTTTTAGTAAATAACCTTAAAAGTAATACAGACTATTCACAAAAAGAAGCGCTTTAAAATTAAAATGTATGTTTTAAATTGCTAAACTTAATAATATCATATCATTTAGATGTATCTACATTTTATTCTGCTACTTGGACAAAAGTCTTTAAACTGAATCATTTCTACCATTTTGTTTCAGCAAAATTATAGAACCGCAATCTAGATACACGAAAGAGGCTCTGATTCCCAAATTGCCTGCAAGGGACCAGCCTCACACATTGGATATTGTAATATGTATTAATGTAACTATTATGTAACTAATGTAACAAAATAGAGTACAAAGGACAATTGTTTCAGTTTGCTCTAGAATAACTAAATATGTTTAAAAGAGTATGAATCATCTCATACATGGTGAATGCAAAGTATTGATGTCAATCTGCAGAAAAAGTCAGGGTCAATTTGGAGGAATTAATTGCTGCCTTAGAAAATTCATATAGGGTTATTCACTAATTGAGAATTGCTCGGAATTCTAAGCAAATTTAAAATTCAATTCCAACGTCATGTATTTTCCTCCCAATTTCTGCTAATTTTATATCAATGGATGCTAGAATATCACCCACATCTGTAAACATACCATTCCGCTAACTGCTTTTTGATGCAGAATCTTCATGCTGTGATTTTCGAGGGTAACTTGTTGCCCATGTTGTATACGGAGGTGCTGCCTTAACATGATATCTAGCATCATACCTGCAAAGAATGAATCAATATTCACATAACATACAGAAATCTACATAAAGAAGTAACAGAGGTTAAAAATGGGTCCAGCTGGTATCAATTTTTAATCTATGTTATCACGGGAAATACAAATGTCTCAGATTATATAATGGATTAAAGGGATCCAGCAGGGTGAAATGTTCTCACTTTCTAAATGCATTCTAATGTGTATGTATATATATATATATATATATATATATATATATATATATATATATATATATATAGAAAATCCAACAAGGTAGCAGCACTCACGGAGTAATTTTAAAATCCAATCTTTACTTAGAACATGTTAAAATGAGGTCGACGTTTCAGTCCCACAAACAGGACTTTCCTCAGGACCAAACACATTTAATACATACAAAAAAATCAATTTATATACAAGAATACATGACATAAACGAGCTTACCCTCAGGTGAAGTGCATTTCCTGATCGGCGTCCTGTGCCGCCCTGTGCGCATGTGCAAAACAGGCTCCGCCCATATGACGTAATAATGTCATCACGCCCGTTTCCATGACGACCGGACGCTAACGCGGTCACCATGGGAACGGAACTACAACTGCCGAGATCAATAAAAAGAATCACCTTAGCCGTGAGGGGACAACTATTGAGAAATGATTGTAGATAAAGTGCATTAATTATGTGATTTGCTGATAAACATTCAAGTGAATAAGGCAACCACTGTTGCTGATTGTAAGTGTTGTCAATATAAAGTGCTAATAGCGAATATACATTAAAGTGCAAGTGCTTGTGTTGTTAATACAGTGGAACTAACAAATGTTGCATACTGTGCAAAATGTGGCATGTGTAAAGTGCTCAAAACCTATGTATAAAGTGCTATAAAAGTATTTTATAAGTGTATTTTATAAGGGGCTAATCAACATCACATAATGTATATATCATCATTGCTTAATTAAAAAACATAAAAAAATTAAAAAAGCTTATTCTTTTTAACAGTAATGACTTGGTGCATATATATCTCTCTACCACTTAATACACACAGCATAAACTCAGGATATCTATCGTAGACCATGCTGTATGATTAGATATATCTCTTAGTACTACATAGGGGAAGATTAACAGGCTACAACAAAGTTTATTCTTCAGAATTTTGCCTTTTTTATCCAATCTGTGTGCCATTGTTCTTCCTATTATGTTATATATTTTGCACTCTACTGTAAAACTCTACCCAAATAAATTTCTTGTTAGGGTAAAACAACTACATTAATCATAATAAAAACATTACAAACTGGAGATAAGGTTCATAAGAATGAAAGGTACGATATAGTTTCATTTAGTCCCTTTGGAGACACCGTGTCCAACTCCGAAATCCAAAATGTTTCCCGGTTCAACAATGCTTTCCCACGATCACCGGCCCTGCGTGATACGGGTACATGGTCTATACCCAAAAATTTCAATGAAGCAAGTGGGTGTTTAAATTGTAAAAAATGCTTAGCCACCGGCTTATCTGACTGGCCGTCCCTGTAGGCTAACCTAATACTAGAGCGGTGGCCTCTTATCCTCTCACATAGGGCGGTCTCAGTCTTGCCCACATATGCCAATCCACAGGGGCATGTGAGTTTATAAACCACATGCGTCGTTTTGCAAGTAATGGTATGCTGTATGGTGTACTTCTTCGTTGTATGTGGGTGACTGAACATCTTGGAAGGTGTCATGTGTCCGCATGTAACACACCACAAGCAACGTACCGATCCCTGTTTTTGGGTGTCATTTTCTTTGGTGTAACTTTTAAATGGGTCTGTATGTACCAAAATGTCCTTTAAATTCTTATTCCTCTTATGGCAAATAAGAGGCCTTTCACAAAACACCTTAGGGAGCGTATCATCAGTAGCCACAATTCTCCAATTTTTTCGAACGACAGCTGAAATTTGAGGACTTAACATATGATTCTTTTTATTGATCTCGGCAGTTGTAGTTCCGTTCCCATGGTGACCGCTTTAGCGTCCGGTCGTCATGGAAACGGGCGTGATGACGTTATTACGTCATATGGGCGGAGCCTGTTTTGCACATGCGCACAGGGCGGCACAGGACGCCGATCAGGAAATGCACTTCACCTGAGGGTAAGCTCGTTTATGTCATGTATTCTTGTATATAAATTGATTTTTTGTATGTATTAAATGTGTTTGGTCCTGAGGAAAGTCCTGTTTGTGGGACTGAAACGTCGACCTCATTTTAACATGTTCTAAATAAAGATTGGATTTTAAAATTACTCCGTGAGTGCTGCTACCTTGTTGGATTTTCTGGATATTCAAGCCCTGGCAAAGCACCCGGTTCTCAAGGCATATTACAGCGTGAGTGCAAGAATTTTCTCCTTTTTTCTTTATATATATATATATATATATATATATATATATATATATATATATATATATATATTAAAAAATCTAAATAAAAAAAGTACACCTAACTACCTAGCACCTAATTCTAATCCAAAAATACCTATATTGTAGCTGCGATGGTTAAAAGGTTATTCTAAGCATTATAACCACTACAGCCCAGTGTTGTGGTTATGATGCCAGGAGTAACCTGGACCAGTTTAATAGTATGGTGACAATCCATTTGCCTTCTTACCTGGGTCCCTGCAAGATACCAATTGTCCTCCAGCGGCAAGAGCTGCAGAAGCCAGAAGTTGATCCGTCAGGCCATACACTGGCTGAAAACATCAGCTGGCTGCTCGCTCCCAACCAATGAAAGCACTTCTGTGCATTTAAATATAAGCAAAATTAAATTCCCTATGTGCAGCATTTCATAGCAGAGAGCTGCATGTACAGTCTACAGGCACCATGACCACTTTAAATCAATGAAATGGTCATGGTGTTTGGAGTAACCCTTTAAGTAAAAATGCAGTAAAAAAAAAAGCTCACCTAAGAACATTGATCTACGGAAGGATTAATCTCTAGTTTATTATTATGTTTGATATACTTACTGTCTAAGAGGCACAAAGAGACATCTTTGTCAAATGCAATTAACTTCTGTGTCCCAATGAGTCCAACTAAATGCTCCAGGAGAAATGTGTCAATCAAATATTTATTTGCACTTGCTGTAATCTGGAAGTAAAACAAACATATAATTTTGATATTCACTTGATTATAGCTTGTCATTTTAAAACGTTCACCTTTCCACACTTATTTTAATGGATGGTGTACACCCACGCATTCCACATTAAATAAATCAAGATATTCAACTCATTGTTCACTGTATTTTTTTCACCACAAACTCAACAGAAAGCATGCGAGAGACTCAAATGGAAAATGGAATACTGGAGAAAGCAAATGATGGCGACTTTACTAAATGCCTCTTGTGGACCAATGTGGGATTGCAAGAAATATTTACAAAAATAATTGTATGAGATATTTAAATTCTTTCAGAATAAGAGCATCCAGTTAGATGTTTAACAGTTGGCTCTCCTGTATGTTCTCGAATTTTTCTCTTCCTCATGTAGTTTCATTTGCGGTTTTTGTCCGATTTCTGATACTTTGTCATGTTGTTTTTATTGTTTGTGTCTGACTTTGTCATTTCTTTCTAATCCTTATTTTCCCTCTTCGCAAAGAAAAATCTGAATAAGTTCATAACCTAGGCATATCAGTAAAATTGTTGTTGGACGTAAATTTATGTACGGCATGTTACAACTATTGCTTCATCAAGGAAGTCAAACACGTTTGGAAATAGTTTTACAATGTTTTTGCTTTGCTGAAAGATCTATTTGTGAGATAAACACGGAAGAACGCAGTATTGAAATAATAATGACAAGATGTTAACAACTGAACATACCTAAAGCAAAAGGCAATTAATAAAAAAATATTTACATAGAAGTCTAAAATATACCACTTTGAAAAGTTTTACCTATGTGAGATAATGCATAACTATTTACTTTTTGTTTGTTTGTTTTTTTACAATCATTCTGCTTTCTTTTTACAAAATATAAGTGTAACAGACAGGTTGGCATTTTTGTCAAGCTACTTAGCGAATATTTTTTAACACATATGTGTTTGTTAAATCTGAAAAATAAAATGTACAGTGGCGTTGTCAGTTGGCTATTCCCCTAGGAACTGTAAAAGGGTAACAAACATACCAAGTACTAATTGCAACTATAGCTTATTGTCAAGTTTATAGTGTTAGGAGGCTTGTTTCTCTTCTTTTTCGTTTTATTTACTCAAACATTTTCTTTTTTTAAATTAAATATAGTACTGTTTGTTGGGCACTGAAGTTACAAGACCAAGCACTTTAACAAATATTTATGCTGTGATAATAAGCAAACAAAATGAACAACAAATAAACAAGACAATAATCACACTATAATTATCATGGTCGGTTTCAAACAAAGTGTATAAAGAAAAATGTAACAGTTCAATCGGGTGAAAGTGGAGGCATGTCAAGAAGTTATCATAAAGAATACCAGCCAGAGCATCGAAAAGTTTTATAAATATGATCATTGTGGTGCAAATCTAAGGATTTTATACAAGGTTCCCAAGAGTTAAAGACTTGGGAAACCTTCCACTCTTTCCACTGGGGGCTTCAAGACAGTCTCATTTAACCCCTTAAGGACCAAACTTCTGGAATAAAAGGGAATCATGACATGTCACACATGTCATGTGTCCTTAAGGGGTTAAATACTTTAGCTAGTTTAGTATGGCATAGTGCTCAGGGGGGCTTATCAGATAAAAACTAGGATCTTATTATTAGGCATCTCTATTTTGCTTAACAAGGAAATGCCCCCATTGACATCTGCTTCATGTTTCAGCAACTGTTAACACACCACATGTCGATCCTCTACATTGTTACCATATACTACACTCACGAATCCCACACAATAGACACATCACTGAAGATAAGATACGATCTACATCAATAACAATAAAACTCAAATACTGAAAGTGTCTTTCAGACTAGTCATGACCCTAAATTTTTACTAAATAATATATATAATTCAGTAAAAAAAACATTTGCAACAAAAAGAAATATATGAATAAACATGGCACATTTTTGTGTAATTTCCCCAGACTTTGCATCGTTATTTCTACTCACACAATTAGCCTAGCCAATCAGGAGCCTTTATTTCTTGTGTCTGAAATCTGAACTGTAAGACATGCTTAAAGAGACACTCATCTGCCTAAACTCAAAATAATTAAAAATCCCTGTTTATTAGATATAACCCCAATTGAAACATACATGCATTTAATTATTAATTATTTCATTAGGGGTTATATCTGTTAACAGCTTGTAAAACATGCAGTTCTCTTGTCTGCTGCCTTTGCCAACCCTCCCCTTCTAAACCCAGCCAGACTTTCTGTGGCTGTCCAATCACAGTCTTTCCAATGCAGCTCAATGAGAAGTCTTTGCAAGTCAAGTGCTCTGAGCAATTGCTGCCTCTTGAGTTTATCTACATTGAGCTAAAGAAACCAGGAAGTAACAGGACATGTTGTCTTCTTGAAACCAAAGGGGTGTAACCAGGTAAATTCATAAAAGTGTGAATTTCGATTGAAATATGCACTTTTTGCAAAATAAAAAAAGAGGACTCACTCTTCATATATAAAGCTTTTCAGCAAGCTAAAGTGCCTTAGGGGTCTGGAGTGTCCCTTTAACACACCATTGAAAGGGTAACAGTGCATATATCCCTTTGTAGCAAATAAAAATATCATGGCAAAAATATAAAACATCACTTATAAATCTGTCAGTCCTGAACTGCTTTTATAATATAAAACAACCTGTTGGGAAATCCTGGCAGCCTTAAATATGGCCAAAAATACAAAACAGTCAACAAGAGCTATTGGTTTCAAGGTTCGAATATAAAAAAAAAAGTCAGACATAAAATATCTGCTCCAACATTATTCACAAATGTAGGGGTACACATGTACCTAAAGCGTGATAATGTAATTGGAAACACACTGAATTGTATTCTTAAAGATGTAACTCACATCCTTGGGCTATAGTACTGTATAAAAAGAGAATTACTGGCATTTTACGCTGCGTGAGGTTTACTAACAAGCGTTCACAGTAGGAATGGGTAATAACATGCTTGTTGAATACGTCTCTTATCTTTTACTAACTTTACAACATTAACCAGTGCAATCTCTGTGAAATTCATGTGATGCATAGAGAACCATTTTGACTACATTTTGACATTGTGATACTTTTAAACCTCCACTAGGTTGAGACAATGTCTCCTGCAACCACTGTGCAAAATGATATATAAGGAAGCATTTTTATCATTTTATTTAGTGAATCTACCTTACAAGTGTCATCATTTCATGCTAATTTAAACTCTATTGTATTAAACTCTTTGTTGATATTGTAACCTGCTAAATATAACTGTACATTTTAAAAGTCTTATGTTAACAACATGATAACTAATTAGCGCTTCAGTTTCATTCAGCTTTCTAAGTACTATAATTGAATTATCATTCCAGTAAATTTTGCTGTGAATGTCTTAATTATCCGATGTTTTACCTGGTGCTTTTTGTATTTTTTGGGGGTTTTGTATTTTTTTAATGTCATTTTTTTAGGTGTCATAGATTTAATAACACATTTTCTTATTTTTAAATTTTACTAAACAATTGTTTTGGTTTTAAAACATGAAGCAAAATTAGGCATTATGTAATCTAATTAGCCCCCATTAGTTAATAAAGTTCCCTATATTTTTTATATGTTGACAAGGATTGTTCACCTGATCATCCTGCAGTACAGACCGTTCATCTTCATGTTCAACAAAGATTGTATGTATTGTGCTTTCCACTTCTTTATCGACAACATCGTTTATAAGATATTGAAGGATGTCATCAAGATGAATTTCATCTTTAATTTCTTGTATCTGAAATAAGAGAAAACACATAACATTTATAATTTTTATGACATTAAGATTTCCAGGGAGAAACATAGAATGTGACGGCAGATAAGAACCATTCGGCCCATCTAGTCTGCCCAATTTTCTAAAGACTTTCATTAGTCCCTGGTCTTATCTTATAGTTAGGATAGCCTTATGCCTATCCCACGCATGTTTAAACTCCTTCACTGTGTTAACCTCTACCACTTCAGCTAGAAGGCTATTCCACTACCCTCTCAGTAAAGTAATACTTCCTGATATTATTTTTAAACCTTTGCCCCTCTAATTTAAGACTATGTCCTCTTGTTGTGGTGTTTTTTCTTCTTTTAAATGTAGTCTCCTCCTTTACTGTGTTGATTCCTTTTATGTTTCTATCATATCCCCCTATCTCGTCTTTCCTCCAAGCTATACATGTTAAGTTCCTTTAACGTTTCCTTGTAAGTTTTTTCCGGCAATCCATCAACCCGTTCAGTAGCCCTTCTCTGAACTCTCTCAGTTTCTAAAGTATCAATATCCTTTAAAAGGTACAATACTCCAAGTGAGGTCTCACCAGTGTTCTGTACAATGGCATGAGCATATAGGTATACATATCAAGATACGCTTATTAAATTTTTTTATGTATATTTTGTAATATATTTATATTCTATTATAAGTTAATTAGAACATCTGATTAGCATATTATACATATATAATACATATATAATTTAATTCTAAGTGTATTTTGGTATTAATTGAATCAACTGTCTACTATTTTAATACCAAAATACAGTAAGAATTAAATTATATATGTTTTATATATGTATTATATGCTAATCAGGTGTTTTAATTAACTTATAATATATTATATATGTATAATACATGTATAATATAATATTTGAATGTGTTTTACTAACTTTTTTAAAATTGCAGACGCTAGGGGGACTGCCTGAACACTCGGGCAGTCCCCTTGCAGGCAGTCTCATTGACTGCTTTGCGGCCATGTGATTTGCGACGTCTGTTTTAGAGTGTGCCGCCCTAACAGTGTTTCGGCTCACTAAATGCAGTGTGGCATAATGCTAAGCTTTATTATGCCAATGAAAAATAAAATTAAAATATATGCAAGGTCCTACATGTTTTGACTTCCTCAGGGACCAATAAAACAAATATACACATTCATAAAAACAATCCTACAATCAAAATAAAAAGTAGCATATAACTCTCCCCTTTTACTATCGTCCCATTGGTGGTTTCGGAACTAACATCAACCCTGGAATTCTAATTTTAGATTCTTCAAGACAGCTGGACACCTTTGGAAACACCCACAGAACATTGGCATAATAAAGCTTAGCATTTTTCACCTATTACCTGGGTTCTATCTTGCATTCCGTGATGGTGATTATACCAGAGGAGAAGGATCCTTGGATATACCCCCCATACACATAAGGGGAGGCACACTGAGGCGATATTATACTCCTAAATCTCGTGAGTGCATTCTTATCTGGTACGCACTAATATGTGCTATAACCGTATTGCACTATTGTATTACTTTGGTTTTCATCTGTAGGTAGTCAGCTATATCCTCTATATTCCTGTTTGGCCAAATCTTTGATAGATAATAGGTTTGTCAGTTATATATTAACCATTTTTTTCTATATACGATGAAATAATGGAAGGGACCACTGAACAAATCCTCCTACAGTGAATGTAATTATGAGCAAGGCATTAGCAGGTGGGTCAATAGCCAGGGTGAATCGCAGGGCAATAATGCCATATAGTCTTCTGGTTATTAGTGGTTTGAGGGATTCCCTTTTCATTGTCTTTTTTAGACATTTTAATGAATTGGGTAGATTAATAATTTATTTGGATAATTCTTTTGGAGTAGTGTCATAGATAATTCCTAAGCTAATTGAGACCATTTTAAGGCCCATTGAAATTTCGTCTAGAACACAGAGCTCATTGAGATCAAATTGAAGGTTCAGAGGTTAGTAGATTTAATGCATGTCCTACTCAATTGTGCCTTGAAATTGCATGAAATATAACTATCTATATTTAAAGTGATGAAGGGTAAAGATGATGCTTCATAATGAAGAAACAGAGGCAATAGCTTATCTTTAATCTTAAGATACAGACTAATATTACATCAACTTACCACTGTCGGTAACTCCATTTGAATTATGCTGATGATCATTTCATCCGTAAATTGATTAACAGCAGATTTTAAAATATGGTCCTCTACAAAATCTCTCATTGTTTTTCTAATAACCTTGACAGACAAATCGTTGACAACTTCCAATAGCAGTTCATTGAAGAGGTGCTTTGAGAACAAGTCCAATACTGCATTCCTGGGGAATCACATTAAAGGAGAAAACATTAGATTGCCATTTTAAACTCGTATAAAGAAAAGTTTACACCCTTTACAGAGGTACCTGTCTCTCTGGAGGACAAAAATCTATTTCAGCTCACAATCCCTTTGTAATGGTATCCGATAAGATATAAGGTTTGCTTTCTTTGTGAAAAATTAAAAGTCATTTCCAAAAAATTGGGACGCAGTGCAAACAATTTGCTCTTTTTTCATTGGCACCAAAAGTTATTTGAATGTGGTGAAAGATTTTACTTTAAAGTAACCTGATAGAATTGCTGCAAATGCAACTTTTAAAATGTGGGCCCTAGAATGTAAAAATAATGTATACAAGATGCATACTACCTGTTCAAAGCAAGCATACCAAGCAACTACTGTACAGGGCATTGCAGGCTGTTATTGCAACCTGCAAAGATTCCCTGTGTGGTTTCCCAGTGCAAAAGAAAACGTACCCTTTTTTTGGAAGATAAATGGTTATATAGCACAAAAAACGACTAAATATAAAGCGATTTAATCCGGCTCCTTCTATATATTTCGATGTACTGTACCGAGCATTCTCAACAATATTTTGAAGCTTTTTATTTTACATATGAATTTGTGTAATCAGAAGTAGATTGCAGGTTATTCAAATGCTTTAGGTTGATGAAAAGAAAAACTTGGTTTTGCAGCTAACATGCGCTGATAAAATGTACTCGGCTGGAATTCAACAAATCATGCTTGAAAATGTTTTGCTGTATTTCTTGCAACGTGTTATCAGAAAAGGACTGAGATTTTTTATTCATTGCATTCATTTCTTTATTGATTTTTTTTAAAATAGAAACAATATATTCAAACCAGGAAACATACACAGCCAGAAAATGGACTCAGAATTAGACAATGTGCGTTTGAGACTCACCTTTTCATGTAGAATTGTCCTGAATTCTTTTAGGATAAAATCAGGTCCATCTCACGTTAATCAGTTTTAATCTAATCCATATTTACTAATCATAACATGAGCCTTGTCTTTCTATCCTTCATATAACCATGTAACCTAGAGCCTACCCTTCCATAGATCACTTAATGTCTAATGAAATACAATAACAAGTCCATTTCTAATCTACCAATAAAAAAAAAAAAAAATGATAAACGAAAACAAATTATAATAATTATAATAAGTATAATTGAACTTTCATTTTTCCCAAGGGACTTTTGCCATCTTTCTGCACATTTTTTTCATTTGCCTTTCTTAAGAATTCCCATAATTAGGTGTTTCTAAACTTGCTAAATATCTCTCTTGCTCTCCTCAATACATAATACAATACATAATACATCTGACCAGCTTTGATTCTTCTCTGTTTCCGAAGTTGCACATTCAAGAAAAATGACCTAACTTTTTACATTTATGGTATAATTATTTTCATGCTGTTCAAGTCTCATTGTTATGTTTATTTCTGTAATTTCTGCAACGTGTACCTCCCAATGAGCACATATTGAATCGAGCTCCTCTGAGATTCCTTCTCTTTTGTTTGCCTTGTGTCTTCTCTCCAATTTGTCTTGTAAGTATATTTTTGTGCTGCTCTTTTTACAGCTAGATATTGATGTGTAGATGTTGTGTGGCTCTTTGTACTCTGTTTAACTATTCTTGTAGTTGCGAGCTGTTGTATTTATTTGTGTTAATAATTTATTTAATTTCTTTATGAAAAGCCAAAGGACAGTCGAGCACAGTCAGTTTCAATACATCAACCGACATTTCTGAGTTATGTTTTATGGAAAACTTTTCAGAATAATAAGATTATAAATTGTGAAACCTTGCCATTGAAGCATACAAGCTTAAGGGGGTACTCCTCTGCCCAAATACAAAAAAATAACTTTTTAGCAGGTTATACCCCCAATAAAAACTTCCGTGCATTTAATTATGCATTTTTTTCATTTGTGATATATTTCAACACAACTTGGAAAAGCTGCAGATCTCTTGTCTGAAGCTTTTGCAAGCCCTTCCCTTCTAACCCCGCCCAGACTTTCTGTGGCTGGCCAATCACAGACTTTCCAATGCAGCTCATTGAGAAGACTTTGCAAGGCAGGTGCTCTGAGCAATTGCTGCCTCTTGAGTTTAGCTCCACTGAGCCAACCAAACCAGGAAGTAACAGAACAGGTTGTCTGATTGACAGCGAGGGGATGTAACAAGGTTAATTCATAAAAGCTCCAATTTCTGTTGAAATATTTGTAAAATGGAAATAAGAGGACATACACATAAAGCACTTAAGCAAGCTAATGGAGTGTTCTTTGAAGAGATTAACCAATATACCACAGTGGGCAGACTAACAATAAACCTGAGAGCTATACCTGGAGAATTATATTTTAGAAGAACAAGATTTCCAAATTGGTTGTGATATCTATAAGAGAAAAAAAAAAAAAACACCTTCAGGAGGTTTCGATTAACCCATATTAGTAAAGGTCAATCAATACACACAGATTTCTGTAAAGACAACCCATGTTTTATGAAGGAAGTACATCTCACAGTTTCTGCTGATATACAATTTAACTCACACAATTACATTATAATTCACTACCAAAGAAAGTTGTCCTGGCAGATTCAGTCAATATCACTAGAAAACACAAGGTGAAATGTTTCAAACAAAGTGAACATACAGGGTTATAACAATTACATTAAACACTAGTGTATATTGATCCACGAAATAATCTGATAGGCTTTGGAATTGAGGAGGAATTATTTCCCAATTTGAAGAAAACTGAAAACAGTAGCAATGTTGCTTTTGTTAACTCTTGTGTGGATTGGTTTACATGGCTTAAACATGATGGCGTGTTTATTTTTTTTCTTAAAGAGGAACTGTCTCAATCCTGGAATCAGGATTTTTAATATTATGTTTCCCTGTATTTAACAAATATGTATTTGTGAAGTCTTAAAATAATATTTAATTAGAACTACACCTCCTGCATTAAAAGGTTACTCCAATGAAAAGGGTGTTTTTATAAAACATGGGTTTTGGCAAGAGTAGCTCTTTCTATGCTGATCCATTCCCATCCCCAATTGAAATAAATAAACAAACAAAGGTTAAACTCACCCCGATCGATTGCTGGAGGGAGAGGGAGAGGGAAGTCAGGAGGGAAGGGCTGAGATGAGGACATGGGCAGCACGAGGGGAAAGGAGGGGGTTGCTGTACTGCCATTGGCTGTCTGGCAAATATGTCCTCAATGACATATTTGCACAGGATTTACATTGGCCACTTGGAACCCTTGTTCTGGGCTGGCAATGACATCCCAATGACGTGGCCAAAAATGGAGTCAAAGCTTGGACAGCAGAGGGCTTAACCCTGTATGTGCAGCATTGCCTAGCAAAACACTGCACATACAGATTCCAGGCACCATGGCCACCTCAAATCAGTGACCTAGTTATGGTGCTTGTCTCAACCTTTTAACCCCTTAAGGACACATGACATGTGTGACATGTCATGATTCCCTTTTATTCCAGAAGTTTGGTCCTTAAGGGGTTAAGCTTGATTTTGACTCTCTATTGTCCATAGTGCTTCCATCTTGACTCTCTATTGTCCATAGTGCTTCCATCTTGACTCTCTATTGTCCATAGTGCTTCCATCTTGACTCTCTATTGTCCATAGTGCTTCCATCTTGGCTTCCTGTCAATGGTTATAACATGCTCTGCTCTTTTAACTTATCAGTCAGCTGTCAGGATCGGGACAGGGATCCAACACGCAGAGTACAAACAGGTAATAGGTACGTATACCGGACCTTAGAATGGCCGGACTAACGTAGGTGAAAGTAAAGAATGGTCTAGAGACAAGCCGAGGTCGATGGAACGAGAGAGCAGGTAAGCGAGAGACAAGCCAAGTCAAGGGTAATAGAGGTAAGCGAGGTATAACAAACAAGCCGGGTCAAAACCAAAGAGACAGAATATATAACAAGAGCACTGAGTGACTAGACAAGCTAGAACCACGACAGGGCAATGAACAAATGTAGAAAGCCCTACTTTATACCCTGGTTCCAGATAGGTAATCACGCCCCCGACGAGTCCTCATTCGTGCTCGGGACTTGATTGACAGGTCGGGACGGGTTGTCGTCATGACGTCGGCTACTGAGCGCCGCGTCATAAAAGGAAGTGGGTACCTCGCGGCCGGCGTGTAAACGACCAGGAGAACCGCGAGGAATGAGTGATTCAACCCTTTTGGGAGGAAGAACGTCCAAGTGTCTCACCTCTTCAGAGGTAGAGACAACAGGTACCCTGACAGTACCCCCCCTCTCAGAAACGCCCACCGGGCAGAAGGAACCGGGACGAGATGGAAAACGGAAGTGAAAAGCCCTGCGGAGGCGAGGCGCATGCACATCCTCCTGAGGTACCCAAGACCTCTCCTCAGGTCCATATCCTTTCCAATCAACCAGATATTGTAACTTCCCCCTAGAGATTCGAGAATCGATGATGGAGTTGATTTCATATTCCTCCTGTCCCTCAACCTGAACAGGGCGAGGGGAGGATACAGTGGAGGAAAACTTGTTACATACTAGAGGTTTCAACAAGGAAACATGAAAGGAGTTAGGAATGCGTAAGGCAGATGGAAGAGCCAGACGATACGCAACTGGGTTAATTCGAGTCAGAACCTTGTAAGGACCAATGTAACGAGGAGCGAACTTCATAGAAGGAACCTTTAAGCGAATGTTTTTGGTACTCAACCATACTCTATCACCTGGAACAAAGACTGGAGCCGCCCTTCTATGCTTATCAGCGTGTTTCTTGAACAACATAGAATTATGCAGAAGAATTTGTCGAGTCTGAATCACAAACGAGATTGTTGTGTGCAAACTCTGCCCAAGGAATCAGACCAACCCAATCGTCCTGGTGTTCGGAAACAAAACAACGCAAATATTGTTCAATCTTTTGGTTGGTGCATTCAGCAGCTCCGTTAGACTGAGGATGATAGGCAGAAGAGAAATTCAATTTGATACCCATTTGAGAACAGAATGATTTCCAAAAACGGGAAACAAATTGGGAACCTCTATCGGAAACAATTTCGGAAGGTATCCCATGTAACCGAAAAATCTCTCTTGCGAATATCTCAGCCAATTCAAGGGAAGATGGAAGTTTAGGTAAGGGCACGAAATGTGCCATCTTAGTAAACCTGTCAACCACCGTGAGAATCACAGTCTGTTTTTTAGAAACAGGTAAATCTACAATGAAGTCCATGGCCAAACAGGTCCATGGTTTCTCGGGGATCTCCAAGGGATGCAAAAACCCACATGGAAGTGTCTGAGGTCGTTTAGTCTTCATACAGACCTCACATGCTTCAACAAAATCCCTAATATCTTTACGTAATGAAGGCCACCAGAAATCTTTAGATATTAGGGAACACGTCTTGCGAATGCCAGGATGCCCAGCCACCTTACTGTTGTGAAAGCATTCTAATAGCTCCCGTTGTAGTTCAGGAGGAACAAAATACCGTGCCCCGGGACCCTGTCTAGGAGCCAGATGTTGTAACTTCATGATCTCGGCAAGCAACGGAGAATGAATCCTGAGACTCGTGTTGGCGATAATATTACACTTGGGAACTATAGAAGACAAAACCGCCTCAGATATAGTAGAATGCTCATGTTGGCGAGACAAAGCATCGGCCTTAGAGTTCTTAGAACCAGGTCTATAAGTGAGCACGTAATTGAAATGAGTGAGGAACAAGGACCAACGAGCTTGCCTGGCGGACAAGCGTTTAGCCTCCCCAATATAGGACAAGTTCTTGTGATCCGTCAAAATAGTAACAGGATGTAAAGTCCCTTCCAATAAATGTCTCCACTCCTTCAAAGCCATGATAACAGCTAGTAGTTCCCTGTCACCGATGTCATATCTGCTTTCAGGCCCAGATAATTTCTTGGAAAAAAAAACCACATGGATGTAACGGTTTATCCACACCTAACCTAACCTTTGAGACAAGATAGCACCTATACCTGTCTCTGAGGCGTCTACTTCGAGTAGAAAAGGCAAAGTCGTATCGGGGTGAACTAAAATTGGTGCAGAAGCAAAAAGTTCCTTGAGTGTTTTGAAAGCAACGAGAGCTTCAGTAGACCAATTCTTAGTGTCAACCCCCTGTTTGGTCATATTAGTAATAGGAGCAATAATAGAAGAGTATCCTTTAATGAAGCGCCTATAATAATTGGAGAATCCAATAAACCTCTGAATGGCCTTGAGACCCCTGGGTAATGGCCAATCTAAAATAGATTGGAGTTTATCCGGATCCATCTTAAAGCCTTCCCCAGAAATCACGTAACCAAGAAAGTTTATCTGAGATTGGTCAAAACTACATTTCTCCAATTTGCAGTACAACCCATGTTGTAGGAGTTTGCGCAATACCCTTCTGACTTGTCTGTGGTGGGTCTTAATTTCTCTAGAGTGTATTAGTATATCATCCAAATATACAATAACACAATCATGTCGAAATTCCCTAAGAACTTCATTGATCAGATCCTGAAATACTGCCGGTGCATTACAAAGCCCAAAGGGCATTACCGTGTACTCATAATGCCCATAACGGGTATTGAACGCTGTTTTCCACTCGTCTCCCTGCTGAATTCTCACCAAGTTATACGCCCCTCTGAGATCTAACTTGGTGAAAATCTTGGAACCCTTTAAACGATCAAAGAGCTCAGTAATCAAAGGAATCGGGTATGCATTTCTAATAGTTATTTTATTCAAGCCTCGATAATCAATGCAAGGTCTTAACGTGCCATCCTTCTTATTCACAAAACAAAAACTGCCCCGGCAGGGGAGGAGGATCTCCTAATGAATCCTTTGTCTAGGTTCTCATGGATATACTCCTCTAAGACTAAGTTCTCTTTAGTGGATAAAGGATATACATTGCCCCTCGGAGGCATAGTACCAGGTAGAAGGTTAATCTTACAATCAAAGGACCTGTGTGGAGGTAAAGTATCAGCATTCTTCTTGTCAAAAACTGCCCTTAAATCCAGGTACAGGGGCGGTATTTGCATATCTGTAGACTGGGTAGAATTAACCGGTGTATTAACTACGCAAAGTGGTGAGACTTTCTGTAAGCAACTGCTCTGGCAACCCTGGCCCCATGAGGTTATCTCCCCTAGTTCCCAATCAATATTAGGGTTATGTTTCTTTAACCATGGATACCCCAGGACTATAGGAACAGAAGGAGACGAGATAAGCATAAGAGATATAACCTCCTCGTGTAAGATACCAACAGTCAAGTTAACAGGTATGGTCTCACGAGAAATAACAGGTTCAGACAATGGTCTACCATCAATAGCCTCAACGGCCAAAGGAGTGTCCCTTAGCTGGGATGGGATAGAGTGTTTAGTAACAAAAACTTGGTCGATAAAGCTCTCAGCAGCTCCGGAATCTATTAATGCCATAGTTTTTAGTATTCCCTTCTCCCAAGCTAAAGAAACAGGTAGCAAAAGTCTGTGCTCTTTATAATTGTGTATAGAGGACAAAATAGAAACACCCAAGGCCTGTCCTCTAGAGAAACTTAGGTGCGAGCGTTTCCCGGGCGATTAGGACAATTTAGGCGTAGATGCCCTCTTACTCCACAATACATACACAACCCCTCCCTTCTCCTGTACTGTCTCTCCTCTTCTGAGAGGCGAGTATTGCCTATCTGCATAGGATCTGAAAAAACTGGAATTGTGGATTGAGAATTTTGAAATAAGGGAGCAAGTTTAAAGGAAGATCTACGAGTACTATCTTGAGTGTTCTGTCTCTCTCTTAAACGTTCATCAATACGAGAAATGAAAGAAATTAAATCCTCTAAATTTTCAGGGAGCTCTCTAGTAGCAACCTCGTCTAGAATTACATCTGATAATCCGTTTAAAAATACGTCTATATAAGCCTGTTCATTCCACTTAACTTCTGCCGCCAATGACCTGAACTCTAGTGCATAATCCACAAGGGTTCGGTTATCTTGTCTAAGGCGCAACAGTAATCTAGCTGCATTGACCCTTCTACCTGGAGGGTCAAAAGTTCTTCTAAAAGCAGCGACAAAAGCATTATAATTATAGACTAACGGGTTATCATTCTCCCACAGAGGATTGGCCCATCTCAGAGCTTTATCAATGAGTAGAGTGATAATGAATCCAACCTTCACCCTATCTGTAGGGTAGGAGCGGGGTTGTAATTCAAAATGAATACCAATTTGGTTTAAGAAACCACAACACTTCTCCGGAGAACCCCCATAACGTACAGGAGGGGTAATACGGAAAGAAGCACCTACAGTGGCTACTTCTAGACCTGAACTTACAGGAGAGATGGACGTAGCTCGCATCTCCTCTGGTGGATTACTAGAACGAGATAATAAGGCCTGCAGCGCTAGAGCCATCTGGTCCATTCTGTGATCCATGGCGTCAAACCTAGAGTCGGAAGAACCAACCTGAGTGTTTGTACCTGCAGGATCCATGGCCCTGTCGTAATTGCAGGATCGGGACAGGGATCCAAAACGCAGAGTACAAACAGGTAATAGGTACGTATACCGGACCTTAGAATGGCCGGACTAACGTAGGTGAAAGTAAAGAATGGTCTAGAGACAAGCCGAGGTCGATGGAACGAGAGAGCAGGTAAGCGAGAGACAAGCCGAGTCAAGGGTAATAGAGGTAAGCGGGGTATAACAAACAAGCCGGGTCAAAACCAAAGAGACAGAATATATAACAAGAGCACTGAGTGACTAGACAAGCTAGAGCCACGACAGGGCAATGAACAAATGTAGAAAGCCCTACTTTATACCCTGGTTCCAGATAGGTAATCACGCCCCCGACGAGTCCTCATTCGTGCTCGGGACTTGATTGACAGGTCGGGACGGGTTGTCGTCATGACGTCGGCTACTGAGCGCCGCGTCATAAAAGGAAGTGGGTACCTCGCGGCCGGCGTGTAAACGACCAGGAGAACCGCGAGGAATGAGTGATTCAACCCTTTTGGGAGGAAGAACGTCCAAGTGTCTCACCTCCTCAGAGGTAGAGACAACAGGTACCCTGACATCAGCACAGAGAGAGAGCATAGAGAGAGTGGGAGAAACAGAAGAAATGTTTCAATCCTTCAAAGCAATGTGTGCCTCGCCTGTGCCAGCACTGAAATGGATTCTGATGTAATTTGCCAACTCTTTTGTCTACATTTCAAAGAAATGTAAGCTTTGAAAAAGGTTAACAATCATTAGGTATTATTCATTTTTTAATGGATGGTGAAATGTCCCGAGCAGTGATTGTTAATCTAGAGCTGAAATCATCTCTCAGGGTAAACGCTCGTAAAAATGTATGTTCAATCACAGACTGCTACATTACATATTGTGCGCATTCTTGGATAAATGCATTTTCCTATTCTATTTCCTAACTGTTGCTTAGATTTATTCATTACTGACTATTTATTGCTTAAATAGTTGTTTACTGGTTTCTATAAAATAAATTATGTGTTTAGGCAGATATAGCATGTTTGTTAATGTGGCACAAGAAAAATGTTCCTTGCAGGAGCATCGTTAATGCAGTGAATTCCTATACATCAGTATCTGTAAAACGTGGAACTAATGTCAGATTAAAGGTCATGATGGAATCCATTGCAGCAATAAGCTGGGAAGGAAAGGCATTTAGAGTGATATGCAAACATTTATCCGATTCCTTACTGGAAAATGTAACTTATCGCTGGAAAATTACACATGGAGAATCGGATCACATACACATACTTAACATATTCAGAGAACCATTCTAAACAAGGTTTTTATAACAATTCTGCACACCCTATTCGATAAAACATTACTTATTGTATATCTGTTGATGTACCAGCTAATAAGTAATAGTAACTACAGCTGACTTAATTACTTGACATTGTTGCAGTAAATAACATATTTTTTTTAATTCACCTGTAATTTAATCAGACACATGCAGTTTGGCGTAATATTAAAATATATATATATATAAGAATAAAGCTGATTATGTGTAACGGTGGTTTATAGGCTCCATTTCATGGTTCAGATTGAATAAACTCCCACCGTTAAAGATTTATGTAAAAGCGATAAATATAGCTTTGAATATAAACATAGCTTTGAATATTGACACTTAATCCAACATTTTACATGCAAAATGATCCCGGTTAAAGTGGCCTTTTTGGATTCAACAATAGGCTATTCATTTATTAACCAGTGGGGGGACCGTACCCCCACCCCGCAGCCTCCAACCATGGGCAGCATGTGGGGGCTAATAGTGAAATACAAAAATTGGTGGCCATACCTTTGGCAGTGTAAGAAAAATATACACAAGTCCCTATTCCCCTCCCCCAAATAAAAACCTACCCTCCCTACCTTAAGGAAGAGATGTGAGACTTACAAGCCAGAGCACCAAGACCAAGATTGGATAGCATGGAAAGGGCTATATAAGGGCTTCTCTAGACATGCAAGTTCAGTCTTTATAGTGCCCTCTGTGGGCAAACATGGATTATTTTAATTGATTCACATTTTTTCTTTGTCATCATTTTTTTGGACGATATTAACAAGAAAGAAGGTGTCTTATGGAAAGCACATACACACACACACAAACAAACAAACAGACATACAGACACACACAAACACACAAACACAAAACACACACACAAACACAAACATATATATAAAGATTTAGTGAAAAGGAACTCAAGTTGGGATACTCTAAATACGGAATATGACTAAGCAGAGTACAAACATAAAACTTGAGCATGGCCATAAAAAATTGGTTTGTCCAAATCAATTCGCCCAATTTTTATTTATTTTTTTTCACTCGCTTTAAGATTCAGCCATGTAGCATTTCGGTTCGGACAAATTTCATTCATGCAATCATGTTAGGGAAAAAACTAACCAAAATGGCAAGAAAATGGCCAATTAGTGTACTGCAAAATATATACATAAAATAAGAAAACAATGCTTATTAATATATTATATATTTATGAAATATATATTTTGCAAATATATAACTGGATTGTTTTACTACATTCCCATTTCCCCTCTATTGGTTGGAGAAATTGGTGGGCTGTCCCCCAACAATTATTCATCCTTTTTGCAATCAGTCATGTGCTTTTTGACCCCACAGACTGAACTCTGAATCACAAAACATATCAAATGGCTTGTTCATCCCTCATTTTGTTTCTTTCGTGATTTGGTCATATAGCATTATGGAAATTCAGAAATTCATGGATTTCAGAAATTCAGACGACTCGCCAATTGCCCAAATTTCATACGAATTGCAAATTGTCAGAAATCAAATGCAAAAGTATAGACATCAGTATAAAATAAATATTTCAATGTGAAACTTGGCATACTTCCACCTTCATGAGAAATCATCTTTTTCACAAGTTCCTAGTTGGACGTGCAAATAAAAATATATACGAAATCGCCAACACATGCCCCCCCAAAAATACGTACACTCTGTATGTGCAATGTAACCATTGTTACGCCACTCAGTACACAATAGCAACCCCAAAAAAGTAATAATTCAGCACACCACTATACATGAAAATACTTCAATTTTATTGAGGTTCCTCAGCAAGCAGTAATGTTTCGACCTTAGCCTAGGTCTTTAACAAGCTCATCTATAAAGACCAACACTAAAGCTGAAATGTTACTGTTGAACCTAAATAGAATTGGTTCCTTCTCACGTACAAATGAAAATGATTGCAGATGGGCACAGAGAAGGATTAACCATAAGGTAAATCCAGGAGATTGCTCAGAGCTCAAGGTCCAGAAATTTGCCTGGTCCCATCAACCATACAGATGAAGTAACTTGTAACATTCCTAGGAATCTGTGGGATCTTAATTCTTATATGGTTGAACATCATGCTTCAAACTTCATTCTGCATCTCTGGAGGCAAACTTAGCAACGGCGACTGTTTCAAACACAGCTTTTTATACTATCGATTTGGGTTTTAAGGGTATATTTATCCTGCAATGACATTTCTAAACAGAGTTTTAATAAATATTTTATAGTATAAAATTTTACGAGCAACAGGTCCACTTTAATCCTATAGCATTCTGAGTGTTTAAAAAAAAACAAACAAACCATCATTCTATAATGCTAGCATGCTTTCTCCACTAGGTGACAGTGTTACTCTCTGTTTACAATAACATTCTACACATATCTGTAGTGTTGTTATTGAAGAATTTAAAGTACTTTCCAAAACAGGTACTCACCGGATGTTCCTTAAGTCTAGTTATTTTTTTAAAGTTGGGCTGATTGACCTACATATTGTTTTGAGCAAGATGAACATTGGAGTAGATAAATTATGCTTTTGTAATCACAATTGGTATTTTTTTTAGCAGTTTGCACAATGTTTGTAAGTTCTAAAGAAATCTGTCACCTAAGATCAAGTGATTGGAAACTCTACAGGGATGAGTTTAATGAGTCTCTGAATAATGCAGCCATGTGGGCATGCTGAATGGATTACAGCTAAACAGGGGTCAGTGATAATGGATGGTAGATTTTGTACTTTCCTGAATACAAACTAGAACAGTTTAAATAGTGTGTTTCTAAACAAGACAGGTAAATAATGTCAAGCGATGCTTTCAGAATCTTTGGAGTTAAAGCCTATAAATGGTGTTTAGCAACAAAAACAACAAATAAGGGTAGAATAATGGTGCGATCTATATACACAAATAAAACGATAGAAATAAATAATAATGAAAAGCAATAAATGCATGGTAAACACACATGTCACAACCCCCCAGTATACTGTTCCCACACACAGAGAGGAGTCCAGATTGAGAGGATGCAAAATGTCAAACAAACAGGGATTATTATTCTCTCAGATCACGTACTGCTAATAGATGAGATTAAGGTGATAAATAAGCACCTTTCGTTTGCTCCTACAAGCAAATGTTATTCTTTTTCAGCCTATGTGGATGAACAAAATGCCTGAGCTTTGTTTTTAAAGAGATATTTAAAAAAAAAAAAAAAAATATCTAAAATGATATTGTTAAAGCTTCCGGCGTATTATATGTGGAATGTTAACATACTAATTGTGAAAAATCTCTCTCTCTCTCTCTTTCTCTATCTTTATCCATCCATCCACTATGCAAAGAAACCAAAACACTTTTTAAGTGCAATTTATTATTATTATTATTATTATTATTATTATGTTATTTATATAGCGCCATCAAATTCCGCAGCGCTTTACAGTAGGTGGACGAACAGACATGTAGTTGTAACCAGACAAGTTGGACACACAGGAACAGAGGGGTTGAGGACCCTGCTCAATGGGCTTACATACTAGAGGGAGTGGGGTATAGTGACACAAAAAGGTAAGGATAGTATTAGACTAGTGACAGTTGCAAAAGAGGAATCAGTTGGGAGCTATTAACAGTTTAATTGATACGCTTTTATGAAGAAGTGGGTTTTTAATGATTTTTTGAAGGAGTGGCGACTGGGTGAGCATCTACTGGAGGAGGGAAGCGAGTTCCACAGGAACGGTGCAGCCCTCGAGAAGTCTTGAAGGCGAGCATCAGAGGTAGGAGTACAGACAGAAGGTAGACTTTAGTCTTCAGCAGATCGTAAGGGCCTAGACGGGACATACTTGTGTATCAGGGAGGATAGATAGGTGGGAGCAGAATTATGTAGAGATTTGAAAGCAAGAACCAGAATTTTAAATTGAGCCCTATATCTTACAGGAAGCCAATGTAGGGACTGACAGAAGGGTGAGCCGTGGGAGGCATGGGAGGTGCGGTCAGACAGAAAGATGAGCCTCGCAGCCGCATCCATTATGGATTGTAACGGCGCAAGTTGGGAGCACGTAAGACCACTGAGAAGTGGATTACAGTAGTCAAGGCGAGAAAGGACAGTGGAATGGAGCAGCACCTTAGTCGCATTTGGGGTTAAGTAGGGTCAGATGCACACAATGTTTTTGAGATGGAAACGACAGGATTTGGCGATACACTGAACATGAGGCTTGAAGGAGAGGTCGGAGTCAAAGTGAACACCTAGAGACAGACAAAGGAGTAACAACACTTGAGTAGGAAAGACCAGAATTTAAGTTTTGGTCAAGTTTAGTTTAAGGAAGTGGGCAACCAAATAGCAGAGAGGCAATCAGAGACACTAGTCAAGAGGGACGGGGAGAGATCAGGAGAGGACAGGTAGATTTGTGTGTCATCTGCATAGAAATGATATTGGAAGCTAAAGGAGCTAATGAGTTTACCAAGGGAGGCAGTATAGATGGAGAACAGTAGGGGACCAAAGACTGAACCTTTGGGGGACACCAACAGAGAGGAGTTGGGGAGAAGAAGCAGAGCCAGAGAAAGAAACACTGAAAGAGTGCTGGGAGAGGTAGGAGGAGCACCAGGATAGAGCAATATCTTGTAGACCGATATTGCGAAGGATGAGAAGAAGCTGTTGATGGTCAGCAGTGTCAAAAGCTGCAGACAGGTCAAAGAGTATTAGGATAGAGAAGTGACCACGAGATTTTGCAGCGAGTAGATCATTGGATACTTTGGTCAGTGCCGTTTCCGCAGAGTGCTTAGCGCGAAAAACCAGACTGAAGCGGGTTTAGCAGAGAGTTGGACTCAAGGAAGTCTGTCAATATTGCATACACAATTCGTTCAAGGATCTTGGATGCAAAAGGCAGTAGCGAGATAGGACAGTAGTTGGATGGGGAGTTAGGGTCAAGGTTGGGCTTCTTTAGAATTAGGGTTACAGTTGCATGTTTGAAGTGCGATGGAAATATACCAAAGGAGAGAGAGAGATTGAGAATTTTAGTGAGAGGTGGTGAAAGAGAAGAAGACAGTACAGATTAGATGCAAGGTAATTGGATCTAGGGAGCAGGTGGTGGGGCAGGAGGACTGGAGCAGAGCAGAAACCTCTTCCAATGTAGCGAGTGCAAATGAATTTAATTTATATAGGTAGAGTAGAGGTGTATGCAAGGTGGACTACATGACAGACATCTATTGGGTAGATTAAGTCAACTTCAGGTTGCCCATTATTAAGCTGAAACAATTAAGGTATATAGATAATACGAAGAAGCTTTAGTACTACTGGGTGTGAGAAACCAGAGGAAAGGTATAAAACAAGAAACGCTGAATATGTTAACATAAATTCCTGCTATGCTTAGTGAACAAGTAACATGGTCATACTGCAAGATCAACAGTCAGAGAGGTCAGACCCACACCAGATTCTTTTCCACCTCTCTCTAATTCAGGATGATGTACGTATTGCTGTATATTGAGCCGCAATGCCCCAACTACTCGCAGCTTAAGCCGCAATGCCCCAACTACTCGCAGCTTTGGTCACTGGGCCATATCAGGAGTCCTTGCCTTAATCGATGGATCTCTGAATGTATCTATTTATTGTTAGAGGAGTTATTATTTAGGTGCCATGATGCAATGGATATGTTTCAAACCTCAAACGGAAAATATTATCTGACAGCAACAGATTATCAATATACCTATGTGTGACGAGCAATCTCGCCACATTGCATTGGAGAAGCCTGCTTGCCCGCCTGCTGCCTTTGGACTATGGCCCTCGGAGATTGGGCCCTTTCAATTCAGTATGATAGGAGTTAGGTATTTTTGTATCCTTTTGTGTTTTACTGGTAACATGTGCTCAATGGAGTCTGCCTCTATCCCTGGATATAATTGGATTATTTTACCCATTGTCTCCAGGATAGAGGGCTCTGTAAAACCGGTTTGGGCAGATAGTCATGCTGCCAGCCAGGCCCCAAAAGATACTTTACTAACTTCTGAACCCCTGGTCTGATTAATGATTAATTTTTATGTGAATGTGATGTATATTTTAGAAGTTATGAATATGCTGTAAAAACTGTATTTTTCCTGCCTGTGGTAAATTACATTAACCCATCGTGTTCAGTAATTATATCACAGGCAGAGGGGAGGATTTTATGTGTTTGTGCTGGGTGTGTTTTATGTTTTACTGTACGGGATTGGTTACGTTTTCCCTCCCTGTGGGATGTCCCTTTGCATGGGGATTTGCATAAAAGTCTGTGAGTGTTAATTAATACAGACCACTGCTTGACCCTCAACATGGAGCTTTGTCTCGTTCTTGGGGGGATTCACTGTATGCTGTTAGAGACTGATTGCCAGGAGTGTAAGCCGCTTGGGAGCTTTTCCTGTTCATCTGCTAGCAGCTATTCGTGAGGTTCCGGTTCGGGAGTTTGGAGTGCTACCTTATTCCCTTGTATGCAGTTCTGGAGTTTGGAGTGCTACCTTATTCCCTTGTATGCAGTTCGGGAGTTTGGTGCATTCACTTGTATTCAATTCGGGAGTTTGGTGTCCTGCAGTAGCTGTGCCTGATCTCTGGAAGGAAAAGATCTCCGAAACGGCGGTTTAACCCCTTTATGCCTGGGGGTGCCGTTACACTTTGAATAGCAAACTCCTTGGCAGAATGTGAATTATCCTAAAATGTATAATCCCTCCTATTTATAAACATTTTTTAAAAATGCCATATTATATATTAGATGATGTCAAGGAAAAATGCCTTCAGATTTGCATCATAATTACTGCAATGATCTAGAATACATTTTGCACCAGCCTAGTCTTGTTCTTTAAGGAATATCTGAGCGTATGAACGTATATGTAACAACTGCTACTGTACTATCTTTCAAATAAAAATCTATGTGTAACTGAAGATGTTGCAAGTACCTGTCAATGAATTATGACAGGTGCTCATCCAATGAGTGTACAGCCATGGTCTAACTATACATGTTCCCTTGTATACATGTTCCCATTCCATCAAATTAACAGATTTTGGAAAAATAGCAAAAAGTTGACATTACGGGTGCTTAAACTAAAAGATATTTCTTCGTAGTTTTAGATGTTGCTTTTTTGTCACTTTCACTGTCAATTTAATCTGACAAGAGTTTTTTTATGAATCAGCAGTTCTTGTTATCAACTGAAATTGTACAGTCACAGTTTAAAAAACAGCTCCAATTTCTACCGAATTCACTTTGGAAGTCAATACATGATAGATTTGATGAGAAGGAACTTCTTACAATGATTGTCTGTAGACCAAATGCACAGCTGCATTACAGGGGCAGTCTAAGTACCAAAATCATTTCATCTTGTTGGAGTGATTTTGAGGCACAGAAGCTACTTGTGGCGATCTGCCAGGATATCACCGTCACGGATGCCCTTTTCCCAATACACAAACACGAATAATCCCACAGGTAAAAAGATCACGGCTGTTCCATACCCCCCTCACACAAGAGCCAAGGCTTAATGCTGGGAGAAGACTGGTTTATTTGAAGCCACACATGGCTTTTTATGCAAAAGCCCCCAAACAGGGAAATCCCTCACATGATCCTCTGTACCTGAGAGATAATTATTGGAATACACATTGCTAATTATATTATCTCTTAGGGACAGAAAAAAACATGCATTTCTTAACCACCCAAAAAGTACCCCCAAAATACATGGAAACCCCACGTAACATCCCTGGATATTCTGGATCTGGGCAAACAATATATCCAAAAATCAACCAGATCCATTTGATAGTTTTGAATTGCCATCGCGGGGAAGTTCTGACCAGTCTGCCATGAGGTTGAAACCCAAAATACTTCCAGGAAAATTGTGGCAAGAGCCGCTTTCTGTTCGTGGGGTTTTGTACGAAAACCACATAAGGTAGATGAAAGCTGATTTGTGTAGAATGCTCCCCGTGTTCAGTAATCTGTAACTCCCGAACACCACTCGTATAGGTGAACTGGAACGAGAACGGGCAATAGGTCCATAGTGACCAGTGTTCGCAGGAGTGCCTGGCTGAAATGAGTTCCAGGCACTCGATGACCAAGTCCTTCTGCCAGAGTTCGGGAGACAAAATTGCCGCCATCCATTGTCCCAACCACGTGTGTTCGCATGCATGAAATGGCGGCCACCCAGTGGAGCATTCTATTAATTATTTCCTTTTACAGGATACTCAACGTTTCACATTCTAATGGGTCTCTGGGGTGGTCTTGGTTCAAGAATCAAACAAAACAAACAAAGTAAAATTAAAATTGAATCCGTATGTACGAAAGGAGACGAAAGTGATGGGGTATTCCTTCACACTGCTTTTGCAGCTTTGCTGTTTAAAACAGTGCCATTTATGAGAAAGACAGCACTGTTTATATTTTACACTCCTCTCTTCCACACTAACCGTCAATCAGACAACAACCAGCAGGCCTGGACTGGCCATTGGGTAAACCGGGCAAATGCCCAGTGGGCAGCGATGGTCATGGGTCGAGGCCATCAGATGAGATCAAAGGATCTTCCCTGTTGGCCAATGCACAGCCAGCCTTGCTGTCTTCCTTCATGGACCAGTGAAGAGATCAACGATCTCCCTCACTGGCTCAGTAGCACATCTCACTCACCCCCACCCACAATATACAATATAGGCCATATATCACCCAACACTTTCACACATTACCACCCTCACACACACACTGCACCCCAAAAACATAAATATATATATATTTTTTTTTCTCAGTCCCATCTCACTCACCCCCACCCACAATATACAATATAGGCCATATATCACCCAACACTTTCACACATTACCACCCTCACACACACTGCACCCAAAAACTATTTTTAATTGTATTTTCCAAAAACAAATCCCATATTCAAAGGATTATGTGAAAATGCCAGAAAACCACACAATTTACAATAAGTTATATATTATTAAGAGTGACTATTAAAAACATATTAGGCTGAGCTACGGCTTCCTCGATTTTCTGTCATCCCATAAGTTTTTAGTCTACATAAGAAAAATTTTATTATAGGTAAAGAGGAATGTTGATCTTATTGAGAAGAGTTATTTTACTTTTCGTTAATAGTCAAAGATCAATAGTTCATTTTGCCATAATCATGTTAATGGTCCAACCTCCATCACAAAGTAACGAAACCTAAATTATCTGCAGATGATGAAATGTTTCATTCTGTCCTCTCTTTTACCCTTTGCATTCAATCTCCCATCCCGGCCTCAAGGCTCCACCTAAACAATCCATCCCACTGTCAACATACTAAAAACACACATATCTCTTCTCAATTAGTGCAACCTTCCCTTTATCATATTTCCAAGGGGAACACAATGAAGCCACTTTAATCGACTTCTCTTACTGTATGCATCTGCGTTTCTCTTGTCCCTTGCTAAGGGAACAAAATTGACATGTAAGTAAGATAGCCAATGTATATTCCATTACTTACTCTGTTTTTTGTTCTTTTCTCGTTGCTTTGTCATATGAATTCTGTGGGTGCACCCTTATCTAAAAAAACCAAAAAACACATTAAATAGAAATGTAACCAAATGGCTCCAATGTGTTTACATGTCTAAATGAAAACACTTACAATTTAAAGTGTTAATGACTTTAGTCTTAAAACACTCAGCATGCAATACTTGCCCTCAGCATAAAAGTTTAGAAATTGCTGGTTTAGAGAGTAGTTCATGTTTAAGTTAATTTCATTATGGCTGTGTGGAATACAGCAAAGTTTCCATAGCTTGACATGAAGCTATATTCATGTATATTTAATTTCTGAAACATACAAAGCCACACATGCGCAATGGCAATACAAAGGTTTTCGTAAAGAATGATGGTGCCTGGATAATTTGGTTTATTCCCTTAGCTTCTCTGCAGCTCTAGAACTAGAATACATTTTTGTATGCTATAAAAAAAAACGTATTGTAAGTATAGACACATTGGGTTTAAAACATGGAAAAATTAAAATACACATATAGGTGCTAAAATAAAAGAAATTAGGCGCCACATTTAATCACGGTTCTTCATAATGCTTTGATTATACCTTGTGGTTACTAAATAGTCTTCATCCTGTTTGTATCTTATTTTGCTCTGTCAAGCAAAGTGACCATATGCAACTTTAAAGGCACATCATTGTAACTGCTTTTATAGTGCTACATGCATTGCATCTTGGAGAGAAGGTCATGTAGAAAGAAATGGATAAGGCTAATTATGAAGGATTCTGACTCTTCTGATCAAGTTAGTCCATGCGTTAGGCAGAAATATTGGGAAATGTAGTATAACAACAGCTGAAGGAACGTGGCCGAATAATCATGTAAAAAATATACAAAGAGGGGTTTTGGTCTTGCTGACCAAACCTAAGCTGATGCCGAATCAATAATTCTTAAGTATATGAACCTCAGTTGTCAGGAATATTATTTGTTTCATACCTGTGTTGCATTATTGGTTAGAGCCTCCATGAAAACATCAGGGATGATTTCACGAAGCAAAATCTCCGACATAAAGGTATCCAAAAAGTTCAAAGCAAAAGTTTGGTTCTCTGAGAAGTACTTGAATAGCTCATGTCCCTGTGAAAGAAAAACATATGTGTGAAGACACTCATTATCTCATATGTTTCGGTCTCAAAGGGAACATAGAAGAATGCATTGTGAGAGGGCATTTTTTGTGGATGAAAAATTACTATGACGCATCACAGAAAAAAATACAATATTTGATATATCTATGTGACTTTCCCCTTCTTGAAGCTCTACATCTAGGTGATCATTAATAATGATATCTCTTGTTAGGCTCCATCCTAGATAGGCTACTGTATCTCATCCTAATGAGGGTGACCTTTAAAAAAAAAAAGCCTTTGATAGACTTCTATGTTCATCTTAAATCTAAAATAGGACAATTTCACATGTTGGAGGGGAGTGTGGCAGGAGTGGCTGTCATGTCCACCTCAAGTGAGTTGATTCACTTAGTGTCCAAGTGGAAAATTTAGAGATTCTATATTTTGGCCTCAGTTAAATTATTATAGATAAGCTTTTCAAATAATTTATTATTTTTGGATACAGTTTTAAAATGTTTTTTTTCAAAATATTAAAAAAACTCAACAATATAAATATATAAAAAATATAATTAAAAAAATATCAAAATATTTTTCAGAATATTTAATCACTTTAAAAGTGTATACAAAAATATAACTTGGAGGAGGCCAATATCTGATATGTTTCTATTTTTGGCCTCAATTTTATATTTTTGGATAATCTTTTCAAATTATTCAAATCTGTTTACGGGAATCTTTAAAGATAAATTATTCGGGAAGTTTTACTAACAATATTGAATCGTTTGCAAAGTGTATCCAAACATATTAAATCGAGACCAATGTCTATTAATCCTCCCAATTACATGAAGAGATCTACACACTCACGTGTTTTGTTTTTACTGTATTGGGGCTGATGTGTACTATGGTCATTGATGCCGCCCACGAGGAGTGGGAGTTTGAACGCAGGGCTTAATTTTGCATGTTTTCACCTATTAACAGTCTGAGGTTTATTAGGGGTTTTCTACTTCTACATATTAAAATCCCCAGTTTCTAGAGGAGTCTTTAAACCTATCACTTAATCTTCCAAGTGACTTAATATTGCTTATTCAAACAACTGTAGAACTATCCATATCCAAGAATGGGCCTTTACATTTAAATAGTGCCACAATAGAACCTACTCACAAGAAATTTTCCACCACGTAGCATATTCTGAACTTGTCCAAGTTCCCACCAGGTTTTTATGCCCTTGGTTTTGTTAGGGATGCTATCTATTCTTCTAACTGACTACACTCATTAAAAACATCTGTATTTCAGAGTTGAATCTGAAGAGGGAATCAGGACTTTGGGCAAAGAGTGTTAGTAGTGGTTAGTGTTTATGCCACCAGTTTGATTATCTCCTTTTCTCAATTCTTCAATGAAATAATACATTTTTAACATAATAATTGACTTTTAGAAGAAGATTCAAATTAGTCTTTGGAATATTGTGAATAGAAATGCAAGTTAGGCCTTACCAATATGGTAAGTATTGAATACCTTTATGTCCCAGTGTTGATATCTTTTCTTTTCTAACCTGGTTTTGAGGACAAACAAATTGCCATTTTGTGTTTCTATCCTAATAAAAATAAAATACAGACCATAACATGTTTAACAGATATAATACATATTGCTCATTTAAAAGGAATGCTTTTTTCTTTTACTATTAATTCGTGGGATGATGAAATTGTAAGGAAGGACTATTTGACAGGCTGCTTGAATAGACACTCTAAGCACCAAAATGTTAACTTAATGAAGTGGTTGCGGTGTATAAATCAGTCATACTTCCCCAGGTTAGGACCCACATAACATCCCTACACATTTCCTGAAAAATAATCTATATGTTTTTATCGTCAATATTTCATAGAATTGTTAATTTAAAATGTCTTTACTCTGACTCTGTAAGGACACGTGACGGAAATATTCCGTCATGATTCCCTTTTATTCCAGAAGTTGTGTTAATAGTCTTCTGGTGCCTTCAGTAGCCTGTTATACAATTTCCCCTTAACAGAGCAGATGAGTAAACACCTTCTCAAGTAAACACACTGTGCTGTATGATTTGAAAGCCAGATTTTTTTCAACGGGGGCTATGTGTGGCTAGATCGGTGTGGCTAAATCGGCAAAATTATTTAACTCCTAAATGGCAGAGAATTGAGTAGTAAGACCGAAGGACATATTCTGTGCACTAAAATTGCTTTGTTATGCTAAAATTGTTTTAGTGCTTAGATTATCCCTTTAATGAGTGTTATTATCTACATAACATTCATCTTCTTCACATCCCTCTAATGTTGGTGATGTTGCCTGAAGTGACGAAATTAAAAAGTCCTATCAATAAGTTTGACAATGTTATCTTAGTTGTTTTTTTAAAGGATTATTATTATTATTTTATTATTTATATAGTGACAGCAAATTCCATAGCGCTGTACGATGGGTATATCTGATTCATTCTATTTAATCTAGATAAGCAGATTTTATAGAGAATGTATATATATGCCACATTCTAATGTATCATTGTTTTCAATTGTTTCCCACAATTTTATGTTCTATATGTAACTTTTGTCAATCAACCAGACATACATGGTAAGCCTGGCCGAGACAAAAATGTATTTAAAGAATAACTGGAAATAAATTAACCGAGCCTCTCTAAGTAGTTTCTTTACCAAATATGAAATTACATATATCCCACATTACTAGACATTGTGTCCCTTGATGTTAACACTATTTTGGAACATATTTTATTAGTTAGGGTGCTTTTAAATGAATTGTATGAGTGCGTTAATAAAATGTCCAGTTTTTCCTCTTCCATGGAATACTGCCTTTTTATGTTTATTGAAGTCAAGTCCCTGCAGTAGGATATACATCTTCTCTTGAAAGTGTTCATCGTTATGATCCCCGATGCCATGATGCAAGAATCGTCTCATGAACATGTGAGTTGCTTCAGCTTTCTGCGTTGGGCTGTCCAGTCAAATTATCTCAATTCAATTAAACGGTTACTAAACGCGCAATGACCACTTGTCAGGATCGGGACAGGGATCCAACACGCAGAGTACAAACAGGTGGTAGGTACGTATACCGGACCTTAGAATGACCGGACTTAACGTAAGGAGTAAGTAGAGAATGGTCTAGGAACAAGCCGAGGTCGAGGGAACGAGAGGACAGGTAAGCGAGAGACAAGCCGAGTCAAAGGGTAACAGAGATAAACAGGGTAGTACAAACAAGCCGGGTCAGAACCAAAGAGACAACTAGAATACAAGAGCACTGAGTGACTAGACAGGCTAGAACCACGACAGGGCAATGAGCAGATGCCGAAAGCCTTACTTTATACCTTGATTCTAGAGGGTAATCACGCCCCCGACGAGTCCTGATTAGTGCTCGGGACTTGACTGACAGGTTGTCCCTGGTTGGCGTCATGACGTCGACTACTGAGCGTCGCGTCATTTAAGGAAGTGGATCCCTCGCGGTCGGCTTGTAAATGGCCGAGGGGACCGCGAGGAACGGAAGAAACAACCCCTCTGGGAGGATAAATGTCTAAGTCTCTCACCTCCTCTGAGGTAGAGACTACAGGTACCCTGACACCACTTCAATGATCTGAAATGGTTGGAGTCTGTATGTGCAGGTGTTTCAGTATCAAATTCTGAACTTATGGAGTTTAATCCTTTGGGTGCCAGAGACATTCAAATATCTATTCAGTTTATTCAAAACTTGCTAAAATAATCTTTGTTTATAAATTAATTTTGGATGACCATTACTCTCTACGTTAATGAATGAATCCAAAAGGTGGCAGTCACAACAACCCCCCTAAAAGAGGATATTCATTTACTCAGAAGATCAGCAGTTGTTTAACAAATAAACGAATGGCACCAAGATACATTCATTCACTGGTCCATTCTGTCGTTTGTTACTATTTTAACTATAAAAAAATTTCAGACTAAATGAATGAAAAACTAAATTTTTGTAAATTTTTTGTTTAGTTTGAAAATGAATGCACATATCTAGTATTCGATCCCTTTAAAAACATAACCCTTTACTCAAAATATTTACTCCAAGGGTTTGTCTTGTGTGAAAAGGTTTGGCGACCCATTGTCAGTAGCTCATTCACCACACTGGTGGATGGGGTAGCTGTTTTTTTTTTCCGATGATCCTATCTCCACAGCATGGCAAAAACATATGTAGGGACTGTTAGACTGGTACTAAAAGAGTATGAAATGGATGTGCTATGAGAAACATTCATTGGCGAATGTCATCTGACTGCCTGCTATTGAAAGGATCAATTATAATTGATATGTAAGGAATTACTTTTTACGCCAGGAGCTCAATTTCTTTATTGTAAGACTTGCAGAAGGCAAAATGTGCCAGTGATATTTTACGGGTTTCTAAATGAAAATGTATATAAATGCATAACTTCATAGAATCCATTACTGCACGCAAATTGAGAGGTTTTGTGGAATCCAGAGGTTCATAGGAAAATTTCAGGGATTTCACCCAAGATAAGAAAGCTATTAATTTTCCAGTTTTCTTGCTTTTTAGCCAGAAATGTAAACCATATCTAGATATCACAGTTATTTACATAATTTGACCACGTATGTAGTTCTATGTAGTTCTGCTTTTAGCTGTTAGACATTAAAAGGATAGTACATATTAAAGGTTGCATTCTTTAAATTGTGTATAAAGGCACTGGTCAGTAATTGTGTCATTCTACAGATCATCCTTGCATATTCATAAATATTGCAAAGTATATTTAATGTGTAAATCATATGTATGTATGTGCTTTTACACTTCCAAACCCAGAAGTCTCAAATTCTTCCTTATTTTCTTCCAAAAAATGTAACATAATTACACGAGCTTTGTTTCCCCCCCAACATAATAAGTATATAAATTGAATAGTATTTGAAGTAAATAACATTAAATAGAATAGCCATATCTGAGAGGTATTTATTTTACTCATATATTTTAGCACTGAAGATATCTTGAAATTCTTTCATAAACAATATTTATGACATATGATAGAATTCAATCTATTGGTGAAAATTAACAGATAGATCATGAAGACTATAAGCTATAAGTAGGCATTAAAATTCTTTATAGACAGATTTAATTTAGCCTATAACTACTAGTTCCGGTATATGATAAATTATACATCATTTCCTTCTATTCAACATAAGAAAGGAATGTTGCTACAGTTACCATAACGCGGTTGCAGTAGGGAACTGCATTTTGGAATATTATGGTCCACAGGAAGAGCACATTCATAATCTGACAACATACCTTTTTGCCGCCGGTAGTGGTGGGAGTTCTAGTTTCCATTCCCTGGTAAAAAATATAGTGAAAAAAAACATAGTGAAAAAAAGTAAAATAAACAGGCACTGTGCTATGCACCACCCTACACAAAATACATAATTCCCTTCTCATTCCTTGTATCCTTTCTACTGCTAAGTTAACTTTATTCCAAGATCAAGTGAATAAGATAGTGGTTCCCAAACTGTGCGCTGCACACATGGGAGCCGCAAGATATTTTCCTGGTGCTACGATGATAGCATCGGGAACCGTGCCTCCCTCTCCCCTGTTGGCTCCGCAGGACCAGAGGGGAGATCAGAGATCTCCTTCTCTGGCCTGCTAGCACTGTAATGCTGGCAGCCGGCTGGGGAGGGAGTGAGGACGAACCCCGGGGGGGGTTTACCCTGCAGCTCTGCCGGGTTCTCCTCTCGCGAGCCTTGGATCGGTTTCCATGGCAACGCTCTTAATCTCATGAGAGTTCACTCTAGTAGCTCCACCGGACCACAAGGGATTGCCTTGCACTGTCCCCCCTCCGAGGCAAAGGTAAGCAGGGAGGGGGATATGAAAATAAATATTTTGTAAAAAAAAATGTTTTAATTAAAAATAAAAGTATATATTAATCTGCCCTTCTACCCCCAAAGACCCACAATAACTCCCCCTATACACACAATTAGCCCCCATACACACACACTACTCCCCATACACACACACTGCCCCCATACACACAGTGCGCCCCCATACACCCACTGCCCCATATATACACACAAACTGTACCCCTCACACTGTCCCCCCACACACATTGTCCCCACACACACTGTACCCCTCACATAACAGGCCCCCACACACTGTACCCCACATACAACCTGCTCCCACATACACACACTGTTCCCCTCATGCACAAAATGCCCCACATACACACACACTGTACCCCCTCACACACACACATACTGCATCCATCACACACACACACTACATCTTTCACAAACACAATACACCCCTGACCCTATAGTGTTAAAAAAAACACCTCACCCCTCCATTTATAAAGAATCGAAAAGGGTTGAATGCCATGCAAATCGATTCTCTTCCAAATAATTTGGTGAAGGTATACATGCCTACTCGCTGTTTAAATTATAAAAAAAATAAAAAAAAATTATTAACTTGTAATTTCATTTCTTTTATTAACGCGTAAAATTATTTTTTACAATTTCTTTTAGCCCTTACATTTTCTAACCTACGTTGATCAAAAGGCTAAAAATGTAATGGTTAATTGAATTGAGTTTTTTAAACTATTTTCAAAATTAGATAATTTAGTGAACACAGCAAATTCTTATCTATTTAAAAATAATATATACATATATTGCAGTTTATTATTTTTTTTTAAATTCCTGAAATATATAGGCAGGTCCTTCATTACCTTTGTCAAATGCTGCCATTTTGTGGTAGAAGCCTTCTTGGCATTTTTGCTATGTGTTTCTTGCGTTAAGAACATAATATATACTGTTTTTCAAATGACAGATAAGGCCTTTTTTCCGATATTAGCTATAAATAAAATTTAAAATTAAAAAAAAAAATTTAAAAATATATTTTTTATTTATTTTTATTGTTTTTTGAAAGAGTGAAAGAGGTTTCAAATTAATATAAATATTTATTCGTTATTTAAAAGTTTTGCTCATAACATTTCTACACAAGTGCAACTAAAGTTAAATAACTCATAATAGATGCACTTATTAGTCACATTTAGGAAAATGCCTCATATATCTAGAATTTCAATAAATTTTTAGACGTCATAGAACAAGTATGACAAGCAGTGAGAACTAATTGTATTCTGTTAGTACCGAAGAATACAGCAATACCCTATATATATTTGCCATATTTGTGGGCAGTTTGTGGGCCATTATTCGATCTTATAATTTAACTACATTACTAGAATATAAATCAAAATATTTATGAACCCGAAAAGGAAATATTTTGAGTGGCATTTATAACTGGATGACTGAATTTATTCTAAAAATTCTAAAAATGTATTATTTGTTTGTTCACTTTTTTATTTTTTATAATGCACTGTGGCAATATCACTCGTGTGTAATTCTCTACTCTGATTAAAACCTCTTAAATCAACAAGACTTCAACGCAACTGCTTAAGCTATTTATGTATTAGTTTCACCTTTGGTAAGAGAGATTTGCTAAACAGTGAAAAGATGAGAGATTCTTCACCAACCTTTGAGAGAAATGTCTAACACTTTTTATCATTTATTTATAGTATTCTCCCCTGAGGGCTCTAGAATCTGGATGAATCGTCAGAGTCAGTCTGTAAATAGTCAACTGTATCAAAACAAAATTTCCTTTTTTGACAGGTAGACCAATATATATATTTTCAAAATTGTGTGCATGTCATTTAATATTATACCATTTTGTATATTTACGATCGGGAAAATAGATGGGGATATTGTGCTTTGCAGCCCGTTGAAAGAGTGAAAGAGGTTTCAAATTGAACGAAAGGTAATTTACCTGTCATGCCGGTTTCGTAAAAAGCCTTCACTACGATGCTTGTTTCCTTTTCTGATTTGTGCATTCGATTTGGAGACATCCTGTCTGATGCTGGGGTTTTACATGTTAAAAGAGAGAATTAAAAAGACAGAAAGCACAAATAAACAATGCTAAACTAATCAAACTCATTTTAGAAGAGATATGGAGAAAGTGCTCAATGTAACGGCCTGTTGAGGGCTACTTTGGGGAATAAATGTCTAAAATGTCACAGGTAAACATGAATTCTATAGCTATCTAGATGCACAGGATATTAAATTGAGAGTGCAAAAGCAGACATAATTAAAAAAAGTTCTAAAACACACAAACAAAATTGTTCCTTGAGCACTATATATGATGTGGTTAACAGTTTTCCATGTTTAAACTTCACTGTATATGGGGCTGAAAGGGTTGACTTATTAAGACCAGTCCAGTACACAAAGCAGCAGAGACGCACAAGGAGCATCTAGTCTGCACCTCCAGGAGGGGTGTTCCAAGTGTTATGCTCCCACAAGCTCCAGGAAAATAATCTAACAAATACATATTTAGGTTTTTCATAATTCCAACCAATGCTCTCCTTTCCTCCACCTTATCTATGGTGGGTTGTATTTTTATCTATCCTGGTAAAAGCTATCATAGTGCAAGGTAAAACGCAAAGGAAAAAGGCAACTCCTCTGCTTGTAACAGAAATAGGCAGGGGGAACAAACACAGAACTATAAACAATGAACTCAATCAAAGTCAATCAGGGTAGGATTAGATTCTATAAGAGGGTCTGTATAGAACGGTCAGTGCTAAATAACTCTGCTTAAGCATTTTATGGTGGTACAGGGTCTTCAGAAACCAAACTAAGATGTTGCCACATAATTTCAATGGTGATTAAATACTTAATAGATTTCCATGTGATGCTGTATGTTAGCAGTATCCTTGCTAAGTAAAATATGTGGGTTGTGAACTTGTGAAAGTATCCTTGGACTAACTGAAAGACAGAATTCACAGAGTTTAATTTAAGGGCCTATGTTACAACTGGACAATAGGCCTAAAATGGAGTAACTCGTTTCTTGCTCATAGAAAACATATAAATAAACATATAAATAAAAAAAAACATAAATAAACATATAAATAAACATATAAATAAAACAAACATATAAATGAGCATACATGCAGACCTTTACCTTGGCAAGGGTGGTATAGATGTAGTCTCCTTTCTTTGTTTTGAAGTAGCAGCATTTTCCTGGACAGTCACAGTTAGAAGAGGTTCCCACTCTGCTTGCGGTAAAAGACCATATTGTTTTCGAACACGAGTAAAGCTGAGATGATAAAAGGAGCAATGACATTCAGTTGTTTGTTAACAATGTTGCAAGGCTACAACAATAATGAAATTCTAAAATCACAATAAATTGTATCAAGGGTACAGTACTGTATTATGCCATCTTTTAATGTAGATGTCTTTAACTTTACTGTTCAGAGGAACAGGTTGAAGTATTACAGTAGGGCGTCCTGGGTAGTCATGAAATAGTTTGATAGGTTAAGATACAGGACCAAAGTGTGTATATATATATATAATTTTTTTTCTAGGATTGACTGCTCATTTTAACAGTTTGGTTCTGTAAGAAAGTCTGGGGGTTAGATCTAACTGAAAATGTGCCTATTTCCCAGCTGTTTTGCATTGATCGAAAGGGGGCTACTGTAAAGGTTCCAACAACCAGGGTTGCTCTTATGCCAATATTACACTCCTCCCATGTTATCACTGGTTGGTGACTGGTATAGGGAGGCCATGTGTTATCTACAACGTCTCATTATTGAAGTCCTGACATTGAGTACTTTTTGTGTAAAGTAAAATGGTGGAGATGGAGAAGTAAATTACACGAAAATCCTGCCCCTTCTGTGACATATGTCATGCTATGAATTTCATTTTGAGTTTTGTCACATACAAGCTAAAGGAGGCAGCAATCAGGTTCCCACACAACCCAATAATAGTGGATTAGAAACAGTGAGATAGAGAGGAAATGGAGAAAGAAACAAAAGTGTCAATGTGATGTCAATAGAAAGAGACAGAGCAGGGGGTGTTAAAATACATGTAGACAATGACAGACACACCATTGTTAAAGGGACACTACAGTCACCAAAACAACTTTAGCTCAATGCAGCAGTTTTTGTGCATAAATCATGTCCTTGCAATCTCACTGCTTAATTCTCTGCCATTTAGGAGTAAATCACTACAGTTTCTCCCCATGCAATTCTTGCCACACCTCCCCTGACTGTGACTGACACAGCCTGCATGAAAAAAAAAAGTTTTAATTTTCAGTCAGGTGTTAACTTGCTTTATTAGTTGTTATCTCTTGCTCGGTAAATTGAACTTTAATCAAACACAGGAGGATCTTGCAGGGTTTAGAAGGCTGTTAACAGAACATGAGATTAGAAATTAGATCTCTATACACAGGGAGACTATGCAAATCACATGCAGGTAGGTAGGGCTAGGCCTGCATAAACAAAGTGATTTAACTAAATGGCAGAGAATTGAGCAGCGAGACTACAAGTGTTTGATCTATACACCAAAACTGCTTCAATAAGCTAAAGTTGTTTTGGTGACTATAGTGTCTCTTTAAGTATCTTCTTAGTCCATGTACATATTCATTTTACACAATAAAAGATACAAAAAAATACCTTTCCTGAAGCTCTGCCCATGTTGCAGGGGCTTTACTTGATGCCATTAGTCACTAGAAGAACAATGCAAAATGTTATCTCTTTGTATGATGGAAGTTCAGTTTTGTGTGTATTCCGCATATTGTCATAAAACAGAGTATATATTTTTCTATGTTAAACGTAAACAAAGTTTACTACGTCACACCTCTGGAAGCAGCTTCTAGTTTAAATTTTTTTAGAAACTAACTAGAAGCCACGGTTTACTCAAATACGATATCTTTGCACATTGTTCCTTAATAAAATGATAACGCGCTGATAGACACACGGCAGCACATAGAGCTTGAGCCCCTTAGAAACCCCTTCCTTTGGGCATTAGCTAATCCGTGTATTAGTTATGAAAATATAAACGTGTACTGGAAAAATAAATCATTGTTTGAATCTTGATTTTCAAATTTTAAAAACAGGTATGTCCGTTGTTCTATCACTAAATACAAAGTTTGCAAGTCTTTATCCAGATCCAAATCTCTCAACCAATATTATAGTGATGGCAGTTTCTTTTTCGTTGATACACCTGGTTATCGTTGATGATCGAAACTTACCTTAAAGAAACCATTATTCTGAACAATGATTATTTAAATTAATCAAAACGTAAAAATCGGAAAGAAAACTTGCCCAAAGAAAACTAGAGGAATGAGTAACCAGGTGCTTTCCTTCGTTGGTCATAAAAAAGGAAAGTAACAAAGGCGCTGATAGGTCTTAAATAACAGAAATACAAATTCATGGTGTGAAAAAAGGCTTAATGTTTCAAGTTCCCCCTACAAAATGTAAAAGAAAACCCCCAGGTTGAAATGAAATGCTGAACTTTTTTATTTCCCACAATTCTTCTGCATTCTTAATATCCTTTTGTACTCCCTTTTATTTCTATAGCTATAGACGAACCGTGTCGATTACCTGTAAGGGAACATATTTTGATGATTGGTGGGTGGAAATGTTTTCATCATCTTCATGGGAACGTCTGTATTTTCTCAAAGAATTTTCGTTAGCCAATTTCTTTACTTAACGAGGAAATATCTTCTTAATTTTACACAACCAGACCACCAACTAAAAATCTGCAACTTGCTTGTTATTTTTTATAATTAATTTTATTTTAGCTCAAAGATAATGTTTCACTTATATTTTAATTTTGCCTAAATCGCTCTCAAATATATTTGAGCTTTTTTTCAGCAGCAGCAGCAAACGTAGTGCTGCCTGTTCCAACTTCCCAGTCTAATTCTACCACATTTGGTAGGTGTTCAAGTCATCGGCAATTGTATATTCTATAATTGATAGTTATCCTTTTGTAGTATTTAATCTGCTAAAATGATTGTTAAACAATGGACTGTATAGAATCAATAAGTAAATATGAAAATATATATATATAAATGCCTAAAATCTTCTTTTTTATGTTTCCCTGAATGGCAAACAATGCCCAATAATCATGACATCCTAAATAGCATGCTTTTGACATATATTATAAAATAAAATTTACTTAGCTATTTAAGGGTTAAACATTCTAACAATATCGGCCAAAGTGCTTTGTCAAATAGCTTTTCTACTTCAAGGCTGATCAATCAGTTACGTGAACATGATTAGCAGTCCAGTAATAAAATAATCTCCATTAGGGCATTATGCAAATCAGTGAGCAAAATTGGACAGAAACTTTTTAGTTACTTTTTTTTTAATACACAAATATATTATTCTGCATGTAGGTAATGTCAGAACACATTGATTTCCTATGAGCTTGTTGATAGTACTTCTCAAAGAGCAATTCATTGTTTGGAAATGCTTATAAAATCACCTTTTCAGGTGTAATGGTTACTGAAGCATTGCTTAAATCTTTTAATTAAATTACATGTTATGAATGGCTTTTCAAATGTTTAGTGGGTTATATATTAATTTCTGACACTTGATATAAATAGTGGTGAAAATCAAATGGAAAATATGCAACTCACGATATCATCAAAATTGCAATATATCACACATGTCTCTATATAGAATGTAAAATTATGTTTTAGGTCACCCGAGGCCCGCACGTTGAGGGGGCCAATTGGGTGGCTCATGCACTTAGGGCGAACTGATGGCAATATGTCTTCTGGGGCATAGTAAGCTCTGTGGCCCTTTAGAAGCGCACTGGGCTGCTTTAAGGAAGTAAGAGCAGGTCACATATGTCCAGCTAACAGACAGAGCCTCGTGGGAGGCAGAGAGGAGGGTGTACAGACTGAGAGAGCACCTGGCTCCCAACAGCCTCAGTCATCAGACTAGACTGCAGGGAAGCCACCCTCCAGAATCCAAAATGTAGGAAACAGGAAAGAAGCTAAACAAAATTCACATTTTACATATCTGTGTCTGTGTAGGTATACTCCATACATAAACATGTTAACATTCAAACACACAAATATTGCTGAATACTAAATACAACCCTGCAAGGATGGGCAAATGGTAGACTGGTAGAAATGGTAGCTGGCAAAACATTGTGCAAGTTGGACGAAAGATGAGGATCTACCGTTTGGCCATCCTTGCTACATGGGGAGGGAGAATGATTTTCGCACCTGGAACCTCTCTACTTTAATTCTGGCACTAGTCTTTGTGGTGTTCCAGTTCAGATGTATTTTGAGTAAACAGCAATTCCGAAGATATAAAATGGCAAAAAAAATGGATGTACTGCAAAATATAAATATTATATATATAGTTTGCAGTACACTGATAGGCGCATCTTCACACTATTTGGTCCACAGAAGAAGTAACCAATAGAAGGGAAAAAGAGGAGGACCAGTAAAAAAACACCCACTTATTTGTAATCTATATTTTTTTCTCCGTCTCCTCTTTTTTTTCTCTCAATTGGTCACTTCTCGCTTAGTTTGTGAATAAAATCAACATGTAGTAGCTGTCCCCTAACCATCATTTTTTTCCCCATCAATGATCTATTGTTGGTACCATGGATGGAATTATCAATCACCAATCTAAAGAAACTGTTTGTCCATTGTCGGTTGTGTTTGTTTTGTAATAGCTTTATGCTGTTTCAGAAGTTTGAAGTTTTGGATGAGTCACAGATCAATCAACATCCAGGCAAATTGCGATCTGAGTGAAATCGAATGCACAAGTCTAATAATATTCAGGATGTCAAAACCATGATGCACCTGAGTGGGTTGAGATATTGCTTGTCTGAATTTTATTTTTTGGAAGAGGGGGGGGGGGGGGGACTGTCACCATTTTGAATCCTTCCTATTTCTAAGGGATCCGGCATTTATATTTGTTTTAGTGCTGTGGAAATATTTTTGCTATTCAGTTTTTTTAGCTACAAACTGCAGTTTCACATATTGAAGTTTAGAGGTTCATTAAATGGGTTAAGACCCTCAAATAAAACAGAAATTTTTCACATGGACTCAATGCAAGTGGTAATTTTACACAGTCTTTTTAACACACACCGGACCTAGCACGGAGTATTCATTTATTTTTTACACACACAGTTTATTGCCTCGTGCATGCCAAACTATTAACAAGAGCTTTGGAATGGCTTACAAAGTTAAATCATGAAAACAACTCAATATTATTCAGAGTAACAAAGACAAGTCAATTTTAGCAGACGTGAATAAAACGTCCTGGTCTGGAGAAAGTATATTGTACATCCGCAAGATTTTAATGATGTAACAAATATGGCACAATTTAACTCCCAAATTTTCTCAAAATCCATAGTTTAATGTAACATACAGAAAGTCATTAATACATATACCATTATTTTTTAATTTAGACCAACACAATTTCAAAGCGTTCCATAAATTTGATACAAATACTGTAAATGGAAAATAAATAACTACCTTTTATATCCACGCCACCTAGTGGTATAGATACATTACAAATAAAATACAACATACTAGGAATATATTAGGACATGCAATATATGTTAATAAGGAACATGCAAAAACGATATCATCGAGGCAGATAACAAACTGACAATGTTATTTACTATAACTTTAGTCATATTTAAACATTCTGAGCATCTGTAGTCAGCCAATCTAGCCAATCTCAGTACAAGAAGACTTCTGCTATATCTTGTTTTGAGTGCGGCAGGACAGAATTGTCCCCTTCCCAATCAATGTGCCTGGGGCAACTGCACCCTCTACCAAATTTTAGTCCTTCTGCCTTAAAGGGACACTCACATGCTTTTTTAGTGTTTATGGTAACGGGAGTGCCCTGGCACAGTTTTACTGCAAAATATCAACTGTTTTTGAATGGTTTATCAATTTACTGGGGTCCCAGTGGGTGCCCGCACTGAACCACAGCATCCGGTCTTTTCCAGCACGAAGAGGTGAGTGTCAGTTTAGATCTGAGCAGAACAAATTCAGCACTGTAATCATTGGCAGCGAGCACTCAGCCAATGCTATCGGCACAAATTTACAGTCCTGCTTTGCGCTAAAGTGACTTTAAGCTTCGTCTGCTGGAGAATATTGAATTCAGCCGTTAGAACCCGAGTATATAGATAAAACATTGTGACATCTTTCTGTGGCATGGCGTTAGTGCACTCCTGGCACCATAACCACCACCCAGGAATGTAGTGGTTATGGTAGTTGGAGTGTTCCTTTAATGAAACAGAAGGTTTATTTATTTATTTTTTTCTTCCAGACTTTATATTTGTTTAATTCAATGGGTTCTAGCTCTATTCACTATGCTGCTTATTAATATTTACACGGTTATTCACTAAATGAGATTTCCAAGTGAATTTATAGCAAATTTCAAATTTAAGGTCAAAATAGCTGAACTGAAAGCATTCTCCAACCATTTTTGTTACCAGCTCGGCTACTTTGGCCTTAAATGTGAAATTCCATTTGAATTCACTTGGAATTTTCACTTTAGTGAATAATTGTTAGTATAATTAGTGATGTTGCTATTTTGTACATAAAACATGTCAACTTGTATCACTTTGTTTAACTGATACAAGATATGTCTGCCCTTTGTTGTTATTTCACTGAACAGTGAATTCTGGTAAAACAAAAAAAACATAAAAAATAAAAATGAATAAATCTATAAATTTTAAGTTGTAGGCTAAACTAGCTGATTTGGAAAAAAAATCTGAATTGGGAAAAAAAAAAACACATTGCAGCTATTTTGGTCTCGGTTTACCAAAAATGTATTCTGTAATATTTACAGTATCTCACAGTGTGACTTTTGGTAATATTGGAAACCAGCTACAGGAAGTAAGGCGTATCTATATATATATAAACATACAGAGAAATATCATTTACAAACCTTTTGTTGAATCATGGACATGAGTGGCTTTTCCCATTCATTCATGTGAGAAACATGGAATTATTAAACTTGGAATTATTCGATTTCGAGGTATTTATCTCCTCACGCTCTGTACAGTAAAATAACAAACTGGTTTTGCATTTCTGGCCTCACTGCCTTGCTGTGTTAGAAAGGCACCTTGCTGCTTAGCAACACCACACCCAAAATATAAACTGAGAAAGGAAAGCTTCACACACATATGCAACCGAAACAGACACACGCAGAGACACAGATATTGTCATAACAATGCACAATACAACATACAAGATGTATGTAAATCTATAAAATCATCATTATCAGGTTCTACTAAGTAAATAGTGAGCTGTGGTGACAAGACAAAAAATCATGCTCATTTATAGTAAGCAGAACCAGGGAATTTTTTGCCTGCTATTTTGAAGGCCAGTTCTACAATAACCATAGCTTAATCTCTGCTTACTGAACAAACCTTCCAAAAAATGCAAACATACAAAATGAAGCCCTGCACTCAGACTCCAACTACTCCTAGGCAGCAGCAATGAGTATAGTACACGTCAGCCCCAATACATACAATAAAAGAAAATGAATAAGGTTACTTGCGCACTATCGTAAATGACTATGTATGTTTAAATAACTGGAGGGTTTTTAGTATCACTCTGATGGATGAAGTGTAAGCTCACCTGCCACGTCCCCAATAAATGCCCCTACATTAAAAGGGACTTATTTAGAAGTAGGATCCCATATTATTCTCAAGTAGGTATCCTCACAGTAACTCAACACAGGCACATTTAGAGGGGATACTGCCGGAATTATGGGAAATATTCACATATATGATATCTCCCCAGTGCGTTAGAAGATTGAAGAAATGGTGTGTTAATAATAAATAACAAGCCAATCACTGATACAATTTCAAATACAGCATACTATGTTCACATTATAATAATGCAAATAAAAACACCCTGTTCCACACATATCATAGAATGGTAAAAGCCAATGTATTTACCAAATTCCTAAAATATCTCTCAATCTGTGTTCATCACTGCAAATTATAAGACGGGGGCTGGTGAAAGAGGGGTAGGTGATTGAGCCACACATATTGAGGTGGTGGATGATGCTTATTGAACCGAGGCTTAAATGTTGAGTTCTTCATATTTGTATTGATTTCCTTACATATAAGGTATTTGCCCACCAAACCTGGAATGTCTTTAGTGTTCTTTTAGTGCTGTCATGCAGAGGACACGAGTTGGTTGTTTGCTTGTTGGTGAGAAGGGGTATCCATGGTAAATGTATATCGCTCATGCATTGACTTTCTTATGCTAAGGGATATCATCAAGTAGCTTATTGTATGCCTGTATCCCAACTTAGTGACTAATGTGTGACCACTTACCTATCATTTCGTACAGGTGGTGGAGATAGTCGGGTCTTTGCCCAGGCGAAGGCTTTATCTGTTACATAGACTACATACAATATGCTATTCACAGCTGGTATTGACACTTGGGGCCTCCTTCTGATCAGAGCATCCAGAAATTATGATGTTGGTGACCTTTAAGGACACTGGAATTGCAATGAAATTGATACATTCTAGATGCAATTAATTCTTGCTGACATCAAACATAGACGTTTTCAGTCAATCTCGAATTCTACTGCTTTATGTAACATTGTAGCCAGACATATATTGCATTGTCCTTATTTAGTCAAACTCTCTTTAATGTATGTAGCTGGCCTTAATATATGTAGCTGTATTGGTAAAGGAATCACTGTGAGGCTGTCTATTGCAAGAGCAGGCAAACGTAAATATTTCTAACGGTTCAGACTAGACCACGAGTAGGCAACCATTGGCCTCCAGATGTTGTGTACTACATCTGCCACACTGTTCTTACAGCTGTAATGTTGGCAAAGCATCACAGAAGATGTAGTCCACAACATCTGGAGTGCCAAAGGTTGCCGACCCCTGGTCTAGAGAATGTAGAGTTCTGACACCTTAGACCAGGCTTCCCCAAACGTCGGCCCTCCAGATGTTGCTGAACAACAACTCCCATGATTCTATGAATGAAATAGATAGGCTGAGAATCAAGGGAGTTGTAGTTGAACAACATCTGGAGTTTGGGGAAGCCTGTCTTAGACAAACCATACAAATATAATTAAAATTATACTTTGAGTCAGGATTGTTCTTTTACTTTACTGTTACTAGACTTACTTATTTCTTAAGGGCAATCCAAGTAGGTATAGTTATAGTTTGCAATTATTATTATTCTATATCTCATATTTTATCTATTATTTAACTATGGAGTCACAGAAGAGGTAATTATGTTCTGGAGATCAGTTTACCCAGAATGAGAAGAATTGATATCACATAATGGGTGCATTGTGCGATAATGTTTTGAATGCTGTCTTTATCCAATTGAAAAGTGACAAAGCTCTGTAAAAAAGCACAAAAAACATTGCTCCGAACTCGAATATTTGTAAATGATTTCTCAAGAAGACGAGTTTCTCCAGCCTGAGATATCATATCGGCTCTCACAGCTCCGTTTATGTGATTAATGTAACATCAAAAGGCTAGATAGATTAATCGCTAACAGTATACGGAATATTACGGCAGATCCAGCTGAAAAATTTATAATTTCTTCACTACCAATATCTTTTCTTTTTTGTTCACTCACTCATTTCCTTTTTTCCCCTTAGTTTTTACAGATATTTGAGCATGACACACAAAAAGTATATTATCTTCTCTGTGACAGCTCACTAGTCTTTTTCTGCAAAGCAAAATATTGCAAGTGAAATGCACAAAAGCTGTAAAATCATGAATAAATTGGATGCTCAGTAAAAATCTGAAGTAGATACATTTTATTAACCCTTTGACGATGGAAACTTTTTAGAAACGTCCATTTCATTTCATTGGTACCTTGACAGGACGCAGTGAAAATCAAACTAAGCCAAAACTAAACTGTCATTTTGGGAATATATATATTTTTGGGGGGGGTGGGGGAGTTCACACCTAAAATGCTTCATGCTTTAAATGAACAAAGAGACTCATAATTAACTAAATTGGTGGAGAGTTAGACTCTACCCCTGGAATTTTACTTTGGCACGTGTACTCAGAACCTGATGCAATGAGAGATCATGCCCTGTTAAACATATAAAATACACATATATGGGAAGCAACAACCACTTTAAAGGGGCACTATAGGCACCCAGACCACTTCATCTTATTGTGCAGAGTCCCGGTTTTCCTTAGTCCTGCAATGTAAATCAATGCCGTTCCGGAGAAACTACAATAATTACATTGCAGGACTAAGACTGCCTCTAGTTGCTGTCAATCAGAAAGTCACTAGAGGCACTTCTTGCTTGCTAGACAACTTTTAAAGACATCCAGCATCATTTAAATCACCATAGGAAAGTATTGCAGCAATGCTTTCCTATGGGTAGAGCCAAATGCACTTGCACAGCTTGCCGCACATGCGGATGACTTCGGAGGAGTCGAAGTGACAAACCAGTGCTGATTGGCATTGGAATCTGGTAAGCAACTAGAGTTTTTTTTAAACCCTTTCTGAACCAGGAGGAGGTGGGGGGAGTGTTAGGGGTGGGGTGGTGAAGGGGGAGTGGTGGGCTAGAGGGAACTATAGTGTAAGAATACTGATTTGTATTCCTAACATGATTATTAAGAACACTTACATCTCTAACATAATACAATACACAAGTCTATATCTTAGGTCACACATTATTTGACATTTCATTACATAAACAATGCGTGACATTAGAAATCTTATTAGCGCAAACTAATGCCTCGATTTAATATTGCAGGAAAAGTTTCCTGTTTTAGTATATATGGATAAACCTTTGAAATGATTAACATACTAAAATATTAAAATATATTATATATAAAAATGTATTCATATATCAAAAATGTATTATTAGAAAACTATAATTTTTTCTAATATTAGATTATTTTTTCTAATATTAAATAATTTGAAAATCATTGTAAAATCATTTGAAAAGTTAATCTAATAATATCATATCAAGTTCTAAGCACCCAGAGAATGGGTGCCCCCGGTAAAAGAATGTGACATGGTACCAGTCAAAAGTTTAACTGGGCGGCGATTGGACAATACTCAATGGATCCGAGCGATATTTTCACAAGATGGATGCTTGGATTCCACCTTTCAGTAGATATATGACTTGTAAGGATACCCTGTTGTTTTGTACTTGTTTTTGGGGTATTTTATGTTGTATTCTCTGTAGCCGGGAGATAATTGATTTACCGAGGTCTTACTCAAAATTTTTCCCAGACACAGTGACACCTGGTCGGGCTTGGGACAGAATGACATGTACGCTTGCATGAATAAAACAAGTTGATTTACACTTCATCAAGTCTTGGCTGATATTTGGGGATGCAAAGGATATAACACACTTTAACTCTGCAGGAATAGGGAGACTCTTCAGTGGATATACTCAGTCGGAGTATAGGGTATCCGTTACAAAGCTTTTGCCAAAACTCAGCATTTACCGGAAATTAAGAAGGCTCTATTTTGTCTGATTTGTATCTTCTGATTGCATTTTAATTTCCATTAAGTTTTTGCAAGCTTTCTTTAAGAATTAATTATTTATGTAAGGATCAAAGGAGACATTGCCACTTTAAAAATAATCACCCTTGTATTGCATACAGACTGACCATTGGGCATGCTAAACCGCAATAGCCATGGGTCGGAGGCTGACTCTGACCATTTTTCTATTTTACCTGAATCATTTGCCATTTGGCTTATCCCTCCTAGAACATCAACCCTGTTACATATCGTATCATCAGCAAAAAGACATACCTTACCATCAAGACCTTCTGCAATATCACTAATAAAAATATTAAAGAGAATGGGTCCAAGTACAGATCCCTGATGTACCCCACTGGTGAATGGGTCCAAGTACAGATCCCTGATGTACCCCACTGGTGACAAGTCCATGCTTCGACCCTCACACACACTGCACCCCTCTTACACACAGCACCCCTACAATCACTAAATCCCCTATAGACACTACACACCTTATATACATACTGCACCACCTACATACACACACTAGATTCCCTATATATACTCTGGCTCCTCTTTCCACACTCAATCCCATATAGACACACACTCCAGACCAGAAATACACACTTCATCCTCTTATACACACTATTTTTCACATGTGAGAGTTCTTCAGCAGGTCTCTGCGCATGGACTGCCCTATTTTTGGGGGAAGGTGTACTTGTCATCTCTGGCCCACTGTGATTAAAAAATGTTCAGGCCAAATTGTTTCCCAGTCTGACACTGATTGCATATTAATCTTGTATATATTCTCTTTAATGATTAGGTTTGCTAGGAGACTGACCCAAATGGTGGTTCCCATCACACCATTAACATCATTCTCATTTTTTTCTGTGTCACATGCCTGACACTCCCTCTTGAGTCCAGACGGTGACTGTACACTCTTGATGGACAGAGTCAAGACTCACAATAATATTAGTTTTCATATTCCTGTTTTTCTTGCTGAAAATATTTTATAACGTGTTCAATTGGCACATTTTACCAGAGGTAAAACTAAAATGAAACCATCCCCTGTGGGATTGTAATGGATTGTCAATCTGTGTTTTATATATAATGAGCGTGGCTTATTGCTGTATCTCCACAGTGAGAGCATTATCACATTTCTGTAGATTGTAAGAGTGTACAATTGAAACATTTGTTACATACAGTATAATAAATACTACAAGGACGAGTATACTATGTGAATTTTCATTAGCATAACGTATTTGCATTTTTTCTTCAATGATGGCACTTTAGCATACTTGTCATTATTTACCATTAATTATTTCTATTCAAATGCTATTGTAAAGTACAGAACTGCTGCAGTGATCTCTAACACAAAGTAGTTGTTAAAGCAAGGCTGGCCGCTTGTTAAGTTTATCTGTATTGGTTCCGTCACTACCTGTTGCATTGGACAGGTGTATTATTCTGCAAATAAGTACTTGTCTTAGTCAGACAATGTGAAATATGAAATTTGATAGATTGCAGCTCGTAAACAATGGAATAACTAACCAGCGCTACTTATTAATATACACTGGAGACGCTAACGTGATGTGCAACGCAATATTTCACTTGTTACATTTGCATAATTTAAATGATAGTGCTGACAGATATCAAACTTAGCCCGTGATAAATTAGCTCTGCACTTCACTTCATTTTACATTATTAATTGCATATTTAAAAAATAAATGATGTATTTATTTATTTTTGCCTGAGAAAGTTTTAACTGAAAATACATATCTAAGGACATTGGCAGGTAGACTTACACTTTCATGTTATGGTTTTTGGTTATGGTGTCAGGAGTGCCCTGGATTAGATTTTATAACGGTTTAGCTTGACCTGACAACGTACCAGGCAACCACCAGCTGCCCATACCACATCTTCCCTAGGAGGAGAAGACAGATGTCAGTTTAAAGTAAATCAGGGTCTATGTAGGAGGACGCCAATCACTGGCTGAGAGCGCTTATCGGGAGCCATTTAAGTTATGATGCTTGGAATGTTCCTTAAATGGCTATGGCAGTGGTAATTAAACCTTTGTTATTTAAATGTGCAGTTGGGATAGTATGAGTAGCCAGATTCTGAGCACTGGGTTTAAATACTTCAGATCTGTCATGATAACAAGGCACTTGTTTCAATCTGGTCCTGAAGGGGTTAAGATACCAAACAACGTCCACTGAATATAATAGACTTTTGACTACGAAAAGTACAATCAGTGTTTAAAAAATAATCAATAAAGAATAAAGGTGTAAATGTCCCACAGCATGTACAGCAGTGAATGATTTGGCTCTTAATAAAATCCCACAAAATAAAAAAAAAAAGTAGTTACATTTTTTAGTAATAGCAATGAAAAATAACAATAAAGTGTATTCACTAAAAAAAAAAAAAAAAATATTTATGGTGAATGTAATAAAATGTATATTGCAAATTTACAAAACATAAGGCAAAATAGCCAATTTGTGAGGTTTGATGGATTCTACATTCATTACCCAACTACTGAGTGGTGCAGACCACATGGTTTCCCACTGAACCATCGGGGGGAGGTCTTGAATCCCACTGTTACACCAAGGATCCAGGACTCCGGGAAGGAAACAAAACATAGAGAACCATCACACATAATACACAGCCAGCAAAGCAGATACGCACAGCCAGGCAGCACGGACACACAACTGTACATCACACACAGCCAGCGGAAACATCACACATAGCCATACAGCACACACACACACACTGTCAGCACACACATCACACACAGCCAGGCAGCACGCACACACACAGCCATACAGCATGCGCACACAGACATACAGCACACACAGTCAGTGCAAAAATCACACACAGTCAGACAGCACACACACACACACACAGCCATACAGCAGGCAGCACACACACACAGCCAGGCAGCACGCACACACACAGCCATACAGCATGTGCGCACAGCCATACAGCACACACAGTCAGTGCAAGCATCACACACAGTCATGCAGCACACAGTCAGCACAAACATTGCACAAAGCCAGACAGCACGCACAGTCAGTGCAGACATGACATACATCCAGCACTCACACTGTGGAGCAGATGGTGAAACACTATGCATAGGGCTCTAGGCAGTGGCCCCAATCTGGCAACCTGTTTAGGACCCTGGGGATCTTAGTACAGCACTGCAACATGTATTGTGCAAGTACATGAACAAATATTCACACATTTTGTAATTTACTAAATCCTTTATGCGAGTTATGGGAGTTGAAGGTATGTTATTTAAATATGGCCAGCATCCCTTTAATAACATAGTCGGCATTTGTGATTCACAGTGACCCTTAATACGAAAAAAAAAACATGCCATACTTTTGCATACAATCTACAGGCATGCTAAAAAAAATACAGATATTGATGTAATAAAATGCTACTCTCCAAATATAAGTACCCCTTTCACATTGTTGACTCTAGCTGAGATGCTTATTATGGACCACTAACCAACAAGGGAATATGGTTAGACATAAATGACAAAAAGCAGCATGTTATAATAGGGAAGGATTTGCTCCTGCATTGTAATAGCATGTTTTCTACTTTCTGTTTCTCAAAGTACCTCTGTTTTACGTAACTATGCGTGAACACTAATTGTGTACTAAAGTTGACAATGACTTCTTTACCCAATATATTTAAAGTCACATGAATGCAAAGTGCTTTATTTTTGCAAGAATGTGTTCTTTTTTTCACCAGCAGGTGTTTTTATGAATATAGTCATTATGTGTGCATTAAAAAGCTAAGTGCGGATCCACTTGTTAGAAATTCTGAAAAAAGCGGTATGATATTATGTCTAAAAATGATTTAGCACTTAACCTGCAAGTGCAGCATTGTCTAAGTTTGAAGAGAGAAAAAGCAAACACAACTTCACTTTATAAAGTTCAACTAGATCAGATAATCTACTCCATAAAACATTGTATAGTTAGAATGGAATAAGGTAAACCTGCAATCTCTTACAGGGAGTTTGACAATGTTTCAAGAATCCCAGGAGCCAAATCTAAGCTCACAAGTGCACAATAATGCAGATATGCCTTTTAAGCATGGATATGGTTGTCCTATTTTGTCACAGGAGTTTATTCCCTAAGCACACAAATGTAGTAAATTAAAGCAGAGTTGCAGAATTTAGACAGCTATACTGAATCAGGAATAGTCAAAGCTTGGCTATATATTTCCCACATTTTTGCATTTTTTTTTCTTTTTATTTTATATGCTGCAATTTGTTGTTTAGTGTGTTATAGACAGAAATTAGACTTAGTAAAATGCCTATTTACTCATGTATACCTATATTTGATATTTACTCAAAATGGCTGCTAGAAGCAACCCCTCCTTTCGACTAACTACCTCGTGTAACAAGATGGCGCTGTAATCCGGAGTAAAATCCCGTGATGACAGTGACGTCACGCCTCGCAGGATGTGCATTAGATTAAACACTAAACACCTAACCAATTATTGATGTTTTCTTACTGTTATCTATAATTATACATATGATGTATTCTTGTCTTTATAAGGGGCCTCCCGCCCCCTGAATAAACATTCCTTACGTTTTTCATCAACCTGAAACTAGTGTCTGGTGTGAATTACTTTAGGAGCGTGCACGCACAAACTCTCAATAGTTTGGACAGGGGCAGATACTCAAATAATCAAACACTTGGTTTGGACCTCAACAAGTGAATAACTTCTAGAGGGTGTATTTGCTTATTGATGACATTTTTTGAGTATTAAATTCTGCTGCAAAATGTATTTATATTTTATTCATATTTATATAGCTGTTACTGTAGACAATTGAGAAAATTAGTCACAATTTTTATAATAGTAGGAAAAATAATTGGAAATCCTCTCCAACTTCGATTTCAAAATTTCACAAGCTTCCAGATGAATCAATACTTTTAGAAAAACTTTCCAAGTGATTTATTTACACAAATTCCCATATATTTTAATAGTGATTTCTGTAGATAAATAATAAAAAAAAAGGTTTTCTAGCAGTATTGAATTATTTGGAAAGCTTATTATATTGAGTTCTCAGTTATCAGTTCTTTCATTACATACGCCTCGATTTAATCTGTTTGGATCTGTTTTCCAATTATTTCATATTTTGAGAAATATTGATTTTTTTTATTGTGATATTTTTGGATATATTTTTCTATATGACATATTTTTTTATATTTTAATATCTTGGGAAAAAAACACTACACTACAGGACACTCGAATACTCATGGCTGGGACCCTGCGACCACCTGCAAATTTGTACCTAGACTAACCACTTCAAACTCCTATGCCATGGCCACGACTTGACTCTCTGCTGGGCTTAACGAAATGTGAACGGTTTCATAACATTTATTTTTGGTTACCTCTCCTCAAGTTTTTAATTTAGTGTCATAACGTATCATGACAATACCCGACTGTCTGTCAACCACATAACATCCTTCCTCTGAACGCCTCAGGGTAAATCAGGTGTGTAATGTGAAAGCTTTGTGACCAGCATGGTGAGAATAACCCCAACCCTCTCAGTTAGAGGGATCTTTCATAGTAATGAAGCTTGCCCTCAAACACACTAATTAGTCTTGTCTCCTACCCTTTAATAACTTTAACTTTTTTGTTTCTCTTTTGCACAAACGTCAGCTAGCACCTATACGACATGAGCTTATCCAGTGCAATATGTACAGCCCACCACCAACAACTCAACACACGACCTCCCAGCTATAGGATGCCACCTATACACACGTATGCAATCTCCTTGCACTAACTGTGCATTCAACGAGCCTTGGTACCGACTGAATGACTGCATGCCTAAGCGCACATTTAAAGCTGCTGCGTTTTGTTTTACTAATATATTAATTACTTACTAATTATTAATATAGTTTTGTGTGTTTACTCTTTTTTTTATTTAAGAATCACTATTAGATTTTCATTGCATTATTAACTCATCTCAAATCACTGTTAATGAACTGTATTTTTATTTGGGAAATATATGGATGCATAGGAATCAATGTAATATTTTTGGATACACATTTTCAAATGATGTTATATTTTTGGATACACTTTTAAAATCATGTATTTGATGTTAAAATAGAAAAATAGATATCGATATATATATAAAAAAAATCCTAATATTGCATCATATTAAAAGTGTATCCACAAATGTTAAATCAAGGCCATAATCAGTCACATCCAGAAGTAAGAAAAACCTGAATTGCTCAGCATTGCACATATTTAATTACAGCTGCAAAGAGTGAAACAGCTACATTGTCTTAAATCTAAAAGTTCAATTAAGCAAAAGTGATGGGGTGGGGTTAATCGATGAGCCCAGCGTAGTTGGGGAGTGGAAGTACAAATCATATAGGGTAAGATTCTCAACTCCTTCCTCCACTCCTTTGTTGGTGGGGTGGAGGGTAATAACATGTCACAGAGTACCTTCATCTCTGCCCCTAAGCCCAATATTAAGAGAAAAAAAAAGTAAAAAATAAATAGAGTGAAAATGAATCTAGACACTCCAGCCAGTTGACTGGATGGCTAACAACTAAAGATCTTTTTACACAACAGTCCAGTCAGTACAACCAGCCTTTACTTCACTGTGATTGGTTGGCTTGCTCTGCATTTTTCTTTTCCTTTTTGTTACATTTTCAGAAAGCTACATTCCAAAAATGCCAATGTGTTTGTTTATACATTTTTCTATTTATCTATTTTCCCAATATCTAACTTTTTGTAAAAGGGTATTTCTGGGGTTTATTTTTATTTATTTTTTTTACCAAATTTTCAGCTCCTTTGTGAAATATTACAAGGTAAGAGGTGCTATATAATCCTTAAAGTTTTTTCTAATCCACTATAAATCCTTAAACTAGGGGTGAGCAACTTTTGGTACTCTAGATCAGTGTTCCCCAACCAAAGTCCTCGTGGCCCACCAACAGTCCAGATTTTGCCAGAATCTCCATTGGAATAAAACAGGGAAATGCATAAATACTGGATTGCTGGTGGGACACGAGGACTGGGTTGGGAACCACTGCTCAAGATTGTGTGGGCTACATCTTGCTTGATGCTTTGCCAGCGTTTAGACTGTAAGAGCATTGGGGAAGATGTAATCCACAACGTCTGGGGTGCCAACGATTGCCTACCCCTGCCTTAAACAATTAACAAATAAAGGAAGAATCAACATATTGAGCATGGACTAGTTAATCCTAAAAGTACCCCTACCTTCATTCACTAAATTTCTAATGGTAGTCAATTTACAATCTGAATAGCAACATTTAGGAAAAATGACTGACGGGTTCATCCACTGAAACGTGAATTACTGGAAATTCAAAGTGATTTTTTTTACGCCAAAATAGTTGATCTGAGAAAATTCTCCAAGTTAGTTATATTTTCAGTTGAGCTATTTTGGCATTCATTTTGTATTGAATTTAATTTAACTCATGACAATGCACACTTTCCTGAATGACAATATCCTTGTTGACTAAACAATCGAAGGTTTACCCGTGAAAAACATCGAACAATGAACACTAAGGGAATGGAAAAACGAACTGCAGTATTCATGTGAACATTTATAAAACGCAAACAATTTTAAACTGTGTTCTTTTGTTACACGGCTATTGTTCTATGAGAGATATTCACTAAACTGTGAATTGAAGCAAAAGCAAAACAGTTGATCTGTGGTTAAAGCTTGGACAGATCATTTTTCTAAATTTTACAATTTGAATTTCAGTTTGTAATTATTTAGCATATAAACCTAAAATATTTGGCAATCCCACTGTTAGTTCCCCATAATGTGTTATGGTAAATAGACTCCAAGTTGTTTCTCCCCCAGTAGAACCTTTCCTGCCCTGTTTATTTTACTAAATTTAGAAGATAACTTTACTTTATGACTATTCATGGTGGACGTTTCAAAAATGTAATACCACATTGTACTGCAATTAATATATATTTTTTCATATTCTCTCTTTATCCGAATGCTTTGTTAATTTGTTTCTATTTAATGTACATATTTTAAAATCGACTAACGTCTAATTTTAGCACCATAACTATTAATACCCAGATTTCAATCTTCACTTTCTTCAATCACGCTGTCAAATCTCACTTTGCACTAAATAATATATATTATTGCTATAATTATTAACTCTGATTTTCTTAAAGAAAGCCCATCGAACAAAGTGGCACCTTCATTCACCTACTGACACAATATTGTTCACTGACGCTATCAGAAATATCTTTTGTATTTGCCACCTCATTAAATATATTTCATGGCATGTGTTCTTAACACACGTTTGAAGTTGTAATGATACAATTTTTATTTTACTTTTTTTTGTTTTTTTGTCAAAGAAAATTGAGTAAGAAAAATAGCGGCAACAGTAAAACAGAAAAAGAGGACCATTTATGAAACATGATAATAACATGATAATTATCTACAACTTTTTAACCTGTTAACGCTTTTTTTTCTGCAATACTCTGTTTTCTTTTAAATGTCTATTTAAAAGTTTACATCACAATGTAGTTCGGTCTAGGCGCAGCCAGTATACTATTGCATTAAGAGGGAGATACAGAATCATCATTTATTTTTCAAGTCTTCCACTTGCTTCATTCCCTCGAGCCACTGAGAGTATCTCGGCCTCCGTGAAGTTATTTGATAGCAGTAAGGACGAGTCAGTGGTATGCTTGCTTTTAAAAATGACATAAAAGGCAGAGTTTCTAACAATGATTGTCAGGGTGCCCAAACTCAGTTTAGCAGTCGGTTCTAAACAATGAAAATAAAACAATCAAATGTTTAACTCCTTCCAAATGTGTTTTATTTTATGTTTTTCACTGGTAATATGTTAATTCAAGTAGACATAAGATAGTTCAGTATAATCTGTATTAACCTTAATGGCTACCAGGCTAACTCTCCAATTGGAATAAGGGGAAATTGGGTTTTAAGGAGAAATCTCTGCTTTGCCTTACATGTGTGTATATATATATATATATATACTAAAGCCCCTATCCCCCCGACAATACTGCCTCAATTCCCCAATACTACTCCTATCTCCCCTTGACTAAAGCCCTAGTCCCACACACACACACTGTACTAAAGTCTTATTGTTTTGGCACACCTCAACCAACTTTGCTCTTTCTCTACATTCCATTAACATTATAGAGATTCCGAGCACAAGTTGGAAGGCCAATTGGCCTGAATTTGTGGGAAGAGTTATTACCCTATATAAACCCTACCCCCTACTTACCATTGCCGTTCAAGCTGTGTTAACCCCACCCACCTACAACCTCCTTTACACATTTCTCCTTGTTGGCCCTCTTTTTTACAGGCCTACTCGTACGTTGGTTTCGGGAAAAAAAACCTCAACCAACTTTGCTCTTTCTCTACATTCCATTAACATAATAGAGATTCCGAGCACAAATATTATAATAATAATAAACTCCTTATGCCCCATACTAAAGCACAGTTACACAGAAAGGGACTGATGGGCAAACAAGAGACACGGGGGGGGTAAGATACTATAGCGGGATATAATACACTAAAGGGGGTGTAACACACACAGGGATGACACATTCAAGATGGGATATGTAACACTAAAGTGGGCACACAGGTGACGATACATTTTTTTTTAGGGGGGGAGGGGGAAAATGCATATTCACATGTGTAGCCAAAAATCCTTGCATCAACCCTGCTGGAAGTCTTAGTAGAAGAACCATTTTCTTTGTGGTTCTCCTTGTGGTTTTCCCTTGGGTGTTGCATTATATTAGATCTCAAATATACCTCCAATGTCTAAGTGCCCAGAGGTTTAAAATCAGCATCTCCCAAAGCATATTCACATGTGTAGCCAAAAATCCTTGCATCAACCCTGCTGGAAGTCTTAGTAGAAGAACCATTTTCTTTGTGGTTCTCCTTGTGGTTTTCCCTTGGGTGTTGCATTATATTAGATCTCAAATATACCTCCAATGTCCAAGTGCCCAGAGGTTTAAAATCAGCATCTCCCAAAGCATTCTACTTTTACTAGATTAGAAAGAACCATTTAGAAGACAATTCCTCCACCAAGATGGTCACCACAATGGATGCATCTTCAATGCTTGAATTTACCTTTGTCCACACAATTTGGGTTTTCAGCAATATCAGCTTTGTAAACATTCCGAGATTTTATATGCATCTTCTGAAGACAAAAATAAAGAGATGCCATTGTTTCAGATTTTCGATTTAAGCCTTCTAGTAAATGTTTTTTTTTTTTTTGTAGTAAAGGCATTGGAGTTTAAATAACCAGTTAAAAAACATTTAAACTACAGACTTGTTATCCATTTCACTGAAGCAACGTAGAGCTGACAGTTTCTTTCCTACATTTGCATTAGGTAATATTTTCCTGTCCTATCTCTCATAACTGAGATATCTAGTTTTGTGAACAGCTATTAATAATAACCAGGTAAAGAAAATTGAAATGAGTCGGAACATATTACCCATAATATTAGCAGTAAAACATTTTTATAGAAAATATTTCATATTTAAGGCAAGCACACGGGTTGATGAAGACAATCTACGGGCAGTGTAAAAAAAAAAAAAGGAAGGATTGTGCATGTTTCAGGGACACTTTCAATTAAATTTAAATTAAATGACAAAACATGTCCTTAAATTGCTTTGATAAAACTTAAACAACTGCCAACAGATGCAAGTATACAGAAGATCAAGCTATATAAATAGCAGTAACAATAACACAAACAATAATAGTTAAAATACGAAGACAAAAAGAACTTTAATTACACCAAGAGAATACATGCATACATTAGGTATTGTATAGATTGAAAGTAGGATGAATTGATTTGCATTAAAACTCCAGTCATTTGTGTCAGCTGTTTATTATTCACACCAAGGTATTCACTTCAGTTCCCGTTTTTCCTCTCTAAATAATCTGACACTGCCGGGAGCCCGAGTGAAGGTGTAAAGTCCTGAGTTATAGCAAACATGTCACCTGAAGTTCCACTAATCACACTTTTCATCTTTCAGATGATAACATTGTACTTCTACATACATAATCATGTTCAAGGAAGATGAGAAGACGAAATAGCTTTTGTTAGGAAGCTTATAGAACCAATCTCTAGAGATTCCGAGTTGAAAAAACTAAGTTTATAAAAAAAAAAAAACATCTACTGTCAAGCATGTCAGAGTTTTAACCAAGTCAATTTAAATTGAGAAAATGGGCAAACACTGAAAAAAAATCCAGTTAATAAATAAATGGAGATTCAAATACATGCAAGATAGTGTGAGTCATGTATCTCCAGAGGTCACATATGAAACAGACATAATATAAGTTGAAAGATGCACTTAACAAGATGTACTATGTTCATAAATAAAGATGAATGGTGATGTTAACGTTGAAATTTTATAAACATACCGAGATTGTTCACCAGCATTAAACCACTCATACACATATAAACAGAACTTGAAAAATATATTTATAGCCACTTTATGGAGACTAATATTTAAGTCTTATTTATTCAGTTGATAACGAGAAACTGTCTCCCAAATACGAATAAATATATACAAGTGTGAACATAAAAATATAGTGAAAAACCAGTATCGACAGGTTCACATAAAAGAAGCGTCTGAATATAAATAAAAATATTCTAAGAACGAATACTGGGCTTTATTTAGTTTCTCAGAGCCTGGACTAGATTGGGAATAAAACATGTTCACAAATACCCAAGAGTTCTTCATTTTATGAGATTCAGAATCGCCAGCCTCTCTGAATATATGTGCTTATGTTGTATCACATTAAAAAAAGCGAATAAAATGGTATTACAACAGTTGATGGGATTTATATAGAGTCCCACAGCTTCAAAAGTTCAAAATAAATAATTTTTTCTTCGCTTGTCACTCTCAGGGTTATTCACCAAAGTATGAAATGTTGAGAATTCAAAGTGCTCTTCAACTTTTGGGCCAAAATAGCTGAATTAAACAAAGAGCTGTCATGGAGAATTTTTCCCCCCAAATTGGCTATGGTCTAAAAGTTGAAATTGACCTCATATTCTCCTTTAGTTCCTGAAAGGAACACTATAGAGTCAGGAACACAAACATGTATATCTGACCCTGTAGTGTTAAAACCACCAGCTAGCCCCCCTGGCCACCTCTTGCCCACCTAAATATAGTAAAATCTTACATTTATTCCAGTCTGCAGATGCTGCCTCTGTCGCTGCTCTGCCTGCTTGTCTGACAACATCAGAAGTGTTGTTCTCAGTGAATTACAATGCTTTTCCATAGGATTGTATGATACTGTCAAGGAGGCAGATCAGGGGCACAGCCAGCACAAGTCAAAAACAGCCCTGACCAATCAGCATCTACTTATATTATATGTAATGCATCTCTATGAGGAAAGTTCAGTGTCTCCATGCAGAGGGTGGAGTGGCAGTCACACTGTGCAGCACTGCACCAGAAAGCACCTCTAGTAGCCATCTGAGGAGTGGTCAGTGTATTATTCTTGTATTATTGCGCCCCTGCAGGGATGAGGAGATACAAAGCATTACCAATATTACCAAACATTACTAAACACTATCAAACATTACCAACATTACTAAACATTACCAAACACTATCAAACATTACCAACATTACCAAACATTACCAAACACTATCAAACACAACCAAGATTACCAAACATTACCAAACATTACCAAACATTACCAAACACTATCAAACATTACCAACATTACCAAAATTACCAAACATTGCCAACATTACTAAACATTACCAAACACTATCAAACATTACCAACATTACCAACATTACCAAACATTACTAAACATTACCAAACATTGCTAACATTACCAAACATTAACCCAACATTACCAACATTACCAAACATTACCAAACATTACCAAACATTGCTAACATTACCAAACATTAACCCAACATTAACAACATTACCAAACATTACCAACATTACCAAACATTACCAAACACTATCAAACATTACCAACATTACTAACATCTCCAAACATTACCAAACATTACCAAACATTGCTAGCATTACCAAACATTACCAACATTACCAAACATTAACCCAACATTACTAACATCTCCAAACATTATCAAACATTACCAGCATTACCAAACATTACCAAACATTATCAAACATTACCAACATTACCAACATTAAAAACATTACCAAACATTACCAAACACTATCAAACATTACCAACATTACCAACATTACAAAACATTACCAAACATTACCAAACACTATCAAACATTGCCAACATTACCAACATTACCAGCATTACCAAACATTACCAAACATTGCTAACATTACCAAACATTACCAACATTACCAAACATTACCAAACACTATCAAACATTACCAGCATTACCAAACATTACCAAACATTACCAACATTACCAAACATTAACCCAACATTACCAAACATTACCAAACATTACCAGCATTACCAAACATTACCAAACATTATCAAACATTACCAAACATTACAAACATTACCAAACACTATCAAACATTACCAACATTACCAACATTACCAAACATTACCAAACATTACCAACATTACTAAACATTACCAAACATTACCGAACATTACCAAACATTACCAGCATTACCAAACATTACCAAACATTATCAAACATTACCAAACATTACAAACATTACCAAACACTATCAAACATTACCAACATTACCAACATTACCAGAAAGCACCTCTAGTAGCCATCTGAGGAGTGGTCAGTGTATTATTCTTGTATTATTGCGCCCCTGCAGGGATGAGGAGATACAAAGCATTACCAATATTACCAAACATTACTAAACACTATCAAACATTACCAACATTACTAAACATTACCAAACACTATCAAACATTACCAACATTACCAAACATTACCAAACACTATCAAACACAACCAAGATTACCAAACATTACCAAACATTACCAAACATTACCAAACACTATCAAACATTACCAACATTACCAACATTACCAAACATTACCAACATTACTAAACATTACCAAACACTATCAAACATTACCAACATTACCAAACATTACTAAACATTACCAAACATTGCTAACATTACCAAACATTAACCCAACATTACCAACATTACCAAACATTACCAAACATTACCAAACATTGCTAACATTACCAAACATTAACCCAACATTAACAACATTACCAAACATTACCAACATTACCAAACATTACCAAACACTATCAAACATTACCAACATTACTAACATCTCCAAACATTACCAAACATTGCTAGCATTACCAAACATTACCAACATTACCAAACATTAACCCAACATTACTAACATCTCCAAACATTATCAAACATTACCAACATTACCAAACATTACCAAACATTATCAAACATTACCAACATTACCAACATTAAAAACATTACCAAACATTACCAAACACTATCAAACATTACCAACATTACCAACATTACAAAACATTACCAAACATTACCAAACACTATCAAACACTATCAAACATTACCAACATTACCAACATTACCAGCATTACCAAACATTACCAAACATTGCTAACATTACCAAACATTACCAACATTACCAAACATTACCAAACACTATCAAACATTACCAAACATTAACCCAACATTAACAACATTACCAAACATTACCAACATTACCAAACATTACCAAACACTATCAAACATTACCAACATTACTAACATCTCCAAACATTACCAAACATTGCTAGCATTACCAAACATTACCAACATTACCAAACATTAACCCAACATTACTAACATCTCCAAACATTATCAAACATTACCAACATTACCAAACATTACCAAACATTATCAAACATTACCAACATTACCAACATTAAAAACATTACCAAACATTACCAAACACTATCAAACATTACCAACATTACCAACATTACAAAACATTACCAAACATTACCAAACACTATCAAACACTATCAAACATTACCAACATTACCAACATTACCAGCATTACCAAACATTACCAAACATTGCTAACATTACCAAACATTACCAACATTACCAAACATTACCAAACACTATCAAACATTACCAGCATTACCAAACATTACCAACATTACCAAACATTAACCCACATTACCAAACATTACCAAACATTACCAGCATTACCAAACATTACCAAACATTATCAAACATTACCAAACATTACAAACATTACCAAATACTATCAAACATTACCAACATTACCAACATTACCAAACATTACCAAACATTACCAACATTACTAAACATTACCAAACATTACCAAACATTACCAACATTACCAACATTACCAAACATTACCAAACATTACCAACATTACCAACATTACCAAACATTACCAAACACTATCAAACATTACCAAACATTACCAACATTACCAAAAATTACCAAACACTTTCAAACATTACCAACATTACCAACATCTCCAAACATTACCAAACCTTACCAACATTACCAACATCTCTAAACATTACCAAACCTTACCAAACATTAACCCAACATTACTAACATCTCCAAACATTAGCAAACACTATCAAACATTACCAACATTACCAACATTAAAACATTACCAAACATTACCAAACACTATCAAACATAACCAGCATTACAAAACATTACCAAACATTACCAAACATTACCAAACATTACCAAACACTATCAAACACTATCAAACATTACCAACATTACCAACATTACCAAACATTACCAAACATTGCTAACATTACCAAACATTACCAACATTACCAACATTACCAAACACTATCAAACATTACCAACATTACCAACATTACCAAACATTACCAAACACTATCAAACATTGCTAACATTACCAAACATTAACACAACATTACCAACATTACCAAACATTACCAAACATTACAAACATTACCAAACATTACCAACATTACCAAACATTACCAGACACTATCAAACATTACCAACATTATGAACATCTCCAAACATTACCAACATTACTAAACTTTACCAAACACTATCAAACATTACCAACATTACCAACATTACCAAACATTACTAAACATTACCAAACATTGCTAACATTACCAAACATTAACCCAACATTACCAAACATTACCAACATTACCAAACATTACCAAACACTATCAAACATTACCAACATTACCAACATCTCCAAACATTACCAAACATTACCAAACATTACCAAACATTGCTAACATTACCAAACATTACCAACATTACCAAACATTAACCCAACATTACCAACATCTCCAAACATTACCAAACATTACCAACATTACCAAACATTACCAAACACTATCAAACATTACCAACATTACCAACATTACCAAACATTACCAAACATTGCTAACATTACCAAACATTACCAACATTACCAAACATTAACCCAACATTACTAACATTACCAAACATTACCAAACATTATCAAACACTATCAAACATTACCAACATTACCAACATTACAAAGCATTACCAAACATTACTAAACACTATCCAACATTACCAACATTACAAAACATTACCAATATTACCAAACACTATCAAACATTACCAACATTACCAAATATTGCCAACATTACCAACATTACCAAACATTACCAAACACTATCCAACGTTACCAAACATTACCAACATTACCAAATATTACCAACATTACCAAACATTATTATTATTAATAATAATAATAATAATATAGCACCAACAAATTCTGCAATGCTTTACAGTGGGTGGACGAACAAACAAACAAGGATAGTATTAGGCTAATCATAGTTGCAAGAGAGGAATCAGTCGGGAGCCAATAAACAGTTTAATTAATACGCTTTTATAAAGAAGTGGGTTTTTAATGATTTTTTGAAGGAGTGGAGACTGGGTGAGCATCTAACTGAGGAGGGGAGTGAATTAGACAGGAATGGTGAAGCCCTCGAGAAGTCTTGAAGGCAAGCATCAGAGGTGGGAGTACAGACATAAGATAGACGTAAGTCTTCAGCAGAGCGTAAGGGCCTAGACGAGACATACTTGTGTATTAGGGAGGATAGATAGGTGGGAGCAGCATTATGTAGAGATTTGAAAGCAAGAATTTTAAATTGAGCCCTATATCTTACAGGAAGCCAATGTAAGGACTTACAGAAGGGTGAGGCATGGGAGGTGTGGGTGAACAGGAAGATGAGCCTCGCTGCCGCATTCTTTCTGAACAGTATCAGCGCATGTTGGGAGCACGTAAGACCACTGAGAAGTGGATTACAGTAGTCAAGACGAGAAAGGACAGTGGAATGGACCAACACCTCAGTCGCATCTGACATTAAGTAGGGTCGGATGTGCGCAATGTTTTTGAGATGGAAGCGGCAGGATTTGGTGATAGACTGAACATGAAGGTTGAAGAAGAGGTCAGACTTAAAGAGAACACCTGTGCAGCCAGCCTGCGTGGTGGAGCTGATGGTAACACCGTTGACTTGGAGGGAGACAGGCACAGAAGTAGATACACTTGAGGGAGGAAAGACCAGAATTTCAGTTTTGGTCAAGTTGAGTTTAAGGAAGTGGGCAGCCATCCAGTTAGAAATAGCAGAGAGGCAGTCAGAGACACACTACCAACATTACCAACATTATCAACATTACCAAACATTACCAAACCAACAGAGGAAATTATTTGACAGAACCGAAATTTCACAATGTTTAGCAGTAACCAATGGAAGGGAAAAAGGAGGAGCAGTAAAAAAAAAATCAGCATTTTTATATTATATATGTATCAAATATATAATATATAGATTGATAAATATAGATTTGTGCCCCTACTTATTTCCCGCTATTGATCACCTCATCGCTAAATAGAAACAACATTCGGTATCTGTCCCCTAACTCTGAATCATGAAACAAACAACATGGTTTCATGCATTTTCTGTTTTATTTATTTTTTTTGATTGGTTCATGTGGTGTTTTTGTGATCAGGATTTCAGACAAACCACCGATCATCGAACATTCTAAAGAAATCCCAATTTATTTGAAACTGAATGCACAAGTCAAATTTCAGTGGCATTCACTGACCAGTTCTGACCTTGTATCAGTGATATCTACCACTACTGCTCGAAGGTTGGCTTCTAAGTGTAACTGTGCTCAGCCTGAGAACCTATTTATTCTAAATGCTAAAAATGCAGGGATCCAGGGCAAGAGCAGGTATAATTCTGCAGTTATAGCTACAAACAATGACACATCTCGTCACAAACCCTCCCCCTCTCCCCCAATTTTTTTTTTTTTTTTTTAAAGTGAAATTCTGGCACCAATCAGTTCAGTGAGAGCTGATCGACCCTCTACAGGCATACTATAAATAAAATAAAACCTAATATATAAGAAAAAAGTAGGGTCCTACTTATAGACCAATATGTTACTCCCCTACTTATACTTCAGCCCATTATTGGTGATGTGAAAAAGGGGTCACGGTAATGCCCAACCTACTGAGTTCTTGTATTATTCTTGTATTATTGGGCCCCTGCAGGGATGAGGAGATACAAAGCCATGAGTATATACGTAATCCTCACCCTATTATTACATACCTACATGTAAATTACATTCTCGTTAAATATATATTCAATTAGTTTCCCTTTCAGTGACACATGGGATAGCAACACATTGTGCTGCTTTCCACTGTGTCACACAAAGGGTTAATTTTCCTAGTGTAGCTCACTTAGTGAGACCTTGCTCCTAGACTTATTAAGGCTTGCATTCACGCCAGAATAAGGACTTTAAAAAAAGAATGGCTTTTTTTCTCAATAGTTGACTGTCAAGGGACTCATGTGTACCGGCAAAGTAAAGACGTCGAACACATGAATAATACCTCTAATTCTTCTAGATTGTTTTAAATGAATTCGGATCCTCTTATTTCCCAGTCCATATAGGAAAAAGAAGTAAACAACAAAAGTTTTTATACAATAAAAAAACACAGTAAAAGAAGACAATTTAAAAATGTACATAACTTTAAACAGCACTGTCAGAGGTATGGAAACCAGGGACTAATGAAAGTATTTAGAAAATTGGGCAGACCAGATGGGCCGAATGGTTCTTATCTGCCGTCACATTCTACGTTTCTATGTAATTTCTCCAGAGACAGAGATGATGTCACACAATTGTTATGCAGAAGTTTATGGGATGAGATAATACTCATTAGACCAAACTTAGAGATTCCTGATTAGTGGAATCTCTTTCTGTTTGGAGGGTCAAGTGTGAGATTGCAATAAACCCGTCTAACCTGCGCAACCTGTGGGTCTTGGAGGGTGATTTTACTTCCTTTATTATATTTATTAGATTTTATTTGTTTTAAAGTAATTCGTAAAAAATCATAAAAATAAGAGGTCATTTTTGACTGTTGTTTTCCTTTAAATGATGCATTTTATAAATATAACCTGTATCCTACAATCCATGAACCAAGATACAGTATTATGGTGTATTGGTCAGTTGAATATTTCATTTTTTTCAAAATTGATTTAAAGTGCACTTTATTAGTAATTTTGTTAAAAATGTATAGTTTTTTTTCTGAAATGATGCAAATAAGAGAACTTTTACCATTTAGCACAGGTTTGCACTCATAAAACGAATGTTGTATATTTGTAATATGTAACACACCAGTGCCACCTTGTGGCCTGGATAGAATGTATTAAACATTTTCCTGTGATAGATTTTACTTAAATTATGTTGTGCTCCAATATAGAATAGAAGAGACTAACTGTTCATATGTAACTTAGAATAATAATAATATACATAAACATTTCATACATAGTTTTATTAATCAAAGAATTGTATTGGAACACCATGATGTTGCAGGAGGCAGGGAGCAATACTGAGAGCCTTGTCACTGGAAAAATCACAGTGAGAAGACGCTGGACGTCCATAGGAAAGCATTGAGTAATGCTTTCCTGTGGACTGTTTGAATGCGCGCGTGGTCTGAGCTGACGTCGGCAGGGGGAGGAGAGGTCACCAGCGAAGAGGGAGCCCGGCGCTGGAGAAAGGTAAGTGGCTGAATGGGTTTTACCCCTTCAGCCCAGCGTGAAGGGGGCCCTGAGGGTGGGGGGTGAGGGACACCTAATGACCATATAGTGCCAGGAAAATGAGTTTGTTTTCCCAGCACTATAGTGGTCCTTTAATGCTTATCGCTCCTTTAGGAACATGCTCTTTCATGATATCAACATGTTAATTAGTCTCAGACATGCCTCCAATATCTGTCTGAGTGATCACAATATCAACACGCCCAAATGAAAAACAAACTTACTTCTTGTAGTAAAATCTGATTGTGCCACATTCCCACGTTTTAACTCACTTCACCAAAAGAATGCCCTCTGGACATTTCACCAGGTGACAAAAGGTAAAGAACTTTAGCTCATAAGACCTAAAAGTATTCTGTAATGCATGCATGTAAAGTCAACAAAATAAAAGCATTAAACATACTGTACAATTAAAGTAACAACAATAATTCTAATTGCATATAGACCTGCAACCAAATTGTCCAATCTCACATCTCAGAGATGGTGGCTTACCATTTAGTTTGTGCTCGAGTGTGGAAGGGATGGTACCAAAGTCCCACTGTTCAACTGGTTGCAAACTAAGATCTTCCTAAGTTACGAAGAAATTCTGGGTTTAGGTCTGATTACCTTTCCTTCCTCGGCTTCTCTGGGGCCATAACTGTCATCAACCACAATCTGAATTAATTTCACAGAGGATTCTGATTGCCGAAGCACAATAACAGCTGGAGCGGGAATTCTTGTGCATCCCTTTGGAAAGCCTTTATTCAAGGATTTGTTATTAATTGATCTGTTCTTTGATATTCAAATTCAAACATGTACTGGCAAATTCAGATTTAAGATAAAACACTTATGAATTTGTCACATATAATAGACAAAGGCACTTATGTTCATATGTGTATTGTATTTCTGTGCATATATATGCATATCCAAGGTGATGCTGGAATTGATTGCTGTGTAACGTTACTTAATCCACTGGCAAGTGAAAAGAATAATTAGAGCACAACTCCAAGGAGAATGGCATTAGGACCATATTTGTGGTTGCAAAAACCTTTGTTGTAGTTAAATGAAGTTGACATCATAGTTTCAGACGGGAAAGGTGAAGACCCAGCCTAAGCACAACAAAGGTAAGCATTAGATGAGGCACTGACTATACTGAAAACTGCTAATTTAATTTCAAATTACCCACGTTGGAAAAACAGATGCCTTGGTGAAATATTTAAATCAGGTTATTTTAGCCATATTTTTAGGCTTATCTCCGTTTAGTGGATAAGCCTAAAAATATTTTATACCAAATTGCACATCACAATATATCCTACTATATAAAATAAAATAAAAAATTGGGGATTATTCACTCAAACTAGGAAAAGAGTCAAGAATTTCCTTGACAAGGCTCATGCATGAAACGCGTCAGATTGATTTTCCTCCTCTCTGTTTCTCCTGATGCTGACCCTTTTTTTTACAGATCTTCAAGCACAGGTGTGTTTGGCTAGATTTCCTTTCCCTAGACTCTGGCCATCTACTTTAAGGTTAGTAATTAAGAACAATACAAACATGAACAACTACAAAATATACATTAATTGTCACTCTTCAGACTTATACATTCTAAACTGCTATTTATTTAATCTGTACATATTAAAAAAAAGTGATAATGGACTAATAGTTACACTTCAAAATATACACAAGGTGTATAGTTGTGTAGGCGCTTCCAACTTAAAATAGACAATAAAAGTAAGTGTGACAGAAAGGTGTAATCCCTTAACACCTAAAGGTAAAGTGAAACAATTAAAATAATTCACACCCACTTAGAAAAATATACAGAGTAAAAAGGATATACCACCTATTGCAGATATAGATATGGTGGTTACATCTGTAAAACAAATGAGACATACATAGTGTTTTCCATATAGGTAAAAACAAACAATTGTATCATATGAGGATTGAACTCACAAGGATGGAGCCTCTTAGGCTCTATGTACTTCGCTCTCGGGTGCCTATTCAGGCTTTCGATAATTTTCAGTTGAAGACCCAGACTCCACGAATTCAAGAGTAAATAAGGGTTTATTAATTGATAAAATATTATATTAAAATATTAATAATATAGGACAAAAATAGGCAGATATATGTATAAAATACAGCGTGGTATGGTACTGCAATAATGGCCAAAATTAAAAGCAGCAAAGCACCACAGCATATACACAAAATAACAATACCGCCAAATGAAAGTCCCAGTAAAAAGTCCAGTAAAGTGCAAACGCGTTTCAGCCCTAGATAGGGCCTTCCTCAGTGCTAAATTCCTGGAGAACTTTCAGGGCTTAAGTAGCCCCCTTGATAAGTCCAACTGCATCCAGCTGTGCTTCAGAAATCCCGCCAGCCATATCACTTCCGGTTTTGGAAAAAAATATATATATTTTTTTTTAATTTAAAAAACATGTGACTTCCGGTTGGATGCGGTCATGTGATGTATTTGTGTTCCACCATGCGTTCCACACTCGGGCATGGTGGAATTGACTACAGAAAATGTTCATATTGAAAGAGGGCATTTGCCCAAACAAATAATACAATAATATAGTGGAATAAATAAACAAATTGAGTAAGCTGTGAATAAATAAATCGGAATAGAAATATAAAATACAAAATATTTGTTAATATAGGTACATATAAAACATCATATATAAAATAGAAGAAATGTAACTCAGGGGGATGTGGAAGGGAGAGGAAACATCCTAGAAGAAAAGATATTAATATAAAAATGTAAATATAATATTTAAAAAATATTTAAAAAATATATAAAATATTATATTATAAAAAATGTACTAACTCAAAATCTATGTTGAGACCTTTAGGGCACATAGTGTCCAAAGTGAAAATCCATTTACCCTCTAACTTACTAAGTTCTCGGACATTATCCTCTCCTCTCCAATTCATCCGCTTCTTCCCAATAACCATAAAACTTAAGAGAGAAGTGTCACCATTATGAAATTCAATAAAATGTGCTGACACACTATGTTTAGTGTATCCCCTCCGTATGTTCCCCATGTGCTCCATAATGCGAGTTTTTAGGCTTCTAGTGGTCATGCCGACATACTGGAGCCCACAGGGACACCAGAGGAGATACACCACATTAGTGGAGTGGCATGTGACAACATCACGTATTTTAAAACTAGTTCCTGTAACATTGGATTTAAACGTGCTCTGTTTATCTTTCTTAAAAGTAGTATTCTTGCACGGTAAGCACATTTTACATGGATAAAAACCTGGTCTTTGGTTAAAAACATTCTTGTCTCCCTGTTTGCAATTAATAAAGCTTTTAACCAAGTGATCTTTAATATTTTTAGCCCCTTTAAAAATAACCTTCGGTTTCTCACCTATGATATCTTTAAGATCCCCATCCGTTTTTAAAATATGCCAGTGTTTATTCACTATGTGTTTAATTTGTTTAGAGTTGATATTATAATCCAAAATTAAAGGTACATACTCTTTATCCCTACTTATTGTATCTTTCTTTGGTTTAGGTTTTAATACCTCAACTCTATCCATGTTCTTCACTTGTTGAATCTGTTCTTTCAGGACTGTAGGATCATAATGTTTCTCTTTAAAAAATGACGTCAATGTGTTTGCTTGGTTATCAAATTGATGGGGATCTGTACAGTTCCTCAGCATTCTTATATATTGTCCTTTTGGCATGTTGTTGATCCAAGGGGCATAATGGCAACTGGTTGTGTCAATGTAACTATTGACGTCAACCAGTTTAAAAAACGTTTTGGTTTTAATACAAGAATCCTCTATATAGATAACCAGGTCTAAAAAATTTACATGGGAGGTACTATATTCACTGGTGAGAGTGATATTTCTAGAATTGTTATTTAAAAATTGAAAAAATGAAGTAAGGTGCTGTTCTCCCCCCCCCTCCAAATAAAAAAAATATCATCTATGTACCTGCGATAGAGGACCAAGTTCGCACTCCAAGGTACATCCTCTGAGAGGAAAGATTCCTCCCAGAAGGACATAAACAAATTTGCATAACCCGGTGCGAACTTGGTCCCCATCGCATTCCCAATCAGTTGTAAAAAATAAGAACCCTCAAACCAAAAGAAATTATTCTGTAAAATGAGTAAAATGCCCTCTATAATAAAATCTCTTTGGGTTTCTGGAACTAAACTATCTGATAAAAAGTGTCTAACTGAGTCACATCCTAGGTCATGTTTAATAATAGTATACAAACTATTAACATCGCAAGTTACTAATATGTGACCCTCCTCCCATGTTATATTTTGTAACTCTCTGATGAGATGGGAGGAGTCCTTAAGATAGGTAGGACGTGAAGTGACTATAGGTTGTAACAATCTGTCTATGTATTCAGACAGTCGACTCAATAGGGAATTAACCCCAGCCACTATCGGTCTGCCTGGTGGGTTAACCTTATCTTTATGGATTTTGGGGAGGGTATAAAAAACAGGGATTTTAGAAGTTTTAACATTCAAGTAATCATATTCATCTTTATTTAGAATTTTTTGTGTACGTCCTTTCTCTATTAGTTTAAAATATTTATCCTTAATAGACTCCATAGGGTTACCCGGCAACTTTAAATAAGTGTTCGAGTCCCCCAGTTGTCTATAGATCTCTTTAACGTAGTCTTCCCTATTTTGAATAACCACAGCCCCCCCCCCTTATCGGCAGGTTTTATAATAATTTGGTCATCTTTGCTTAATTCCCTAAGGGCTCTTTTCTCTATCGGTCGAAGGTTGTTCTCACGTCTTCCATATTTATTTTGGGGGATTTTTTTAATGTCCTCCATGACTAATCTCTCGAAGACCTCCATAGCACCACTGGAATGGTACTTAGGAAAAAATTTAGATTTATTCTTTAGTTTAGTATGTACCATATCATCATTCACATCTTGGTTATCTTTAAAATCTTTTTGAGGGTGTTTTAAAAAAAAATTCTTTAAACACAGCTTACGATTAAACTTCTGTAAATCTATAAATGAGTTAAAAGCATCATTAGAACACGTAGGGGCAAATTTCAATCCCTTACTTAATACTCTGAGTTGATCTTCAGTAAAAGTTTTGTTGGATAAGTTAATTACACCTAAGTGTTTGTCTTTCCTCTCTTCCTCTCCTTTAAAGGGTCTTCCACTTCTAATTCCCCTTCTTCTTGAACCCAATTTCTCTTTCTCATTAATCGTTCGTTCTTTGAGGGGGATGTGACCCTAAAAAAGGAGCGGAAGATGAAGGGAAAGGTAGAGGATTTCCTTGGGATGTATCTCCTGTTGAGTCCTCTGATAAAATTCGATATCTATTAGTCTGAGGGAACCGGGGTAATGGTTGAGTGGGGTTAGTTCTTGAACCATTCCTATTTTTGCTTCTTTGCCAACCTGGAGAAGAAGCAGGAGCATATGGTTTCTTGGTCTGATATTGATGGGGAGGAATGGGTTCCCTAAATTTTCTAGGTATAGATGGTGTATCATTGTAGGTTTTTCTTCCAGATACACCTAAGGACCGATGATCCGGGTGTTTAGGAAATTGATTGGTCTTATTATGGTGAGGATAATTTTGATGGTGGGAGTGATTTTTCCGGGAAAAGGATCTTACTTGGTTTAGAGCATAATCATTCTGATCTCTTTGAAACTTCCTCTTTTTAATGATTAGTGTATTTTCCTCCACTTTTTCCACATTATTCTTTACCATTTTAAGTGTATTATCAATTTCTGTACAATTGACTACTGGTTTAAGTTGTTCTTTAATTTGGTTACTCTGGATATCCAGCTGCATCAAATTACGTTTTTTTTGCTGTACAATAATGGATATCATCCTAGCTGAAAAAGACTCCAAAGCCGAGTTCCAGATCTCCATAAAATCATCATCCTCCCTATCAAACGTGGGGGTTTTAAAAAATCGTAGACCTCTTGGGCTAATTTTTTGCTCCAAATATCGTTCTAGGGTAAAGATATCCCATTTAGTTTTAGTCTCCTTAATTAGCAATTTTTCTAGTTTTTTACAAGCAAAATCTAGATTTTCTTCTGATTGAATAATGGGGCCTTGTATATTGTCAAATCTACTAGCAACCATATTCTGCCAGTTCTCTCTGGCTTCAAATAATTCCATTATTAATAGATCTCGAATAAATGGATCAGAGGTAAATTTACAAATATGAGCAGCCCACAACTTTAAGGGATAATGAAATAGCAAACAAAATATACACAAGGTGTATAGTTGTGTAGGCGCTTCACACCTTGTGTATATTTTGTTTGCTATTTCATTATCCCTTAAAGTTGTGGGCTGCTCATATTTGTAAATTTACCTCTGATCCATTTATTCGAGATCTATTAATAATGGAATTATTTGAAGCCAGAGAGAACTGGCAGAATATGGTTGCTAGTAGATTTGACAATATACAAGGCCCCATTATTCAATCAGAAGAAAATCTAGATTTTGCTTGTAAAAAACTAGAAAAATTGCTAATTAAGGAGACTAAAACTAAATGGGATATCTTTACCCTAGAACGATATTTGGAGCAAAAAATTAGCCCAAGAGGTCTACGATTTTTTAAAACCCCCACGTTTGATAGGGAGGATGATGATTTTATGGAGATCTGGAACTCGGCTTTGGAGTCTTTTTCAGCTAGGATGATATCCATTATTGTACAGCAAAAAAAACGTAATTTGATGCAGCTGGATATCCAGAGTAACCAAATTAAAGAACAACTTAAACCAGTAGTCAATTGTACAGAAATTGATAATACACTTAAAATGGTAAAGAATAATGTGGAAAAAGTGGAGGAAAATACACTAATCATTAAAAAGAGGAAGTTTCAAAGAGATCAGAATGATTATGCTCTAAACCAAGTAAGATCCTTTTCCCGGAAAAATCACTCCCACCATCAAAATTATCCTCACCATAATAAGACCAATCAATTTCCTAAACACCCGGATCATCGGTCCTTAGGTGTATCTGGAAGAAAAACCTACAATGATACACCATCTATACCTAGAAAATTTAGGGAACCCATTCCTCCCCATCAATATCAGACCAAGAAACCATATGCTCCTGCTTCTTCTCCAGGTTGGCAAAGAAGCAAAAATAGGAATGGTTCAAGAACTAACCCCACTCAACCATTACCCCGGTTCCCTCAGACTAATAGATATCGAATTTTATCAGAGGACTCAACAGGAGATACATCCCAAGGAAATCCTCTACCTTTCCCTTCATCTTCCGCTCCTTTTTTAGGGTCACATCCCCCTCAAAGAACCGAACGATTAATGAGAAAGAGAAATTGGGTTCAAGAAGAAGGGGAATTAGAAGTGGAAGACCCTTTAAAGGAGAGGAAGAGAGGAAAGACAAACACTTAGGTGTAATTAACTTATCCAACAAAACTTTTACTGAAGATCAACTCAGAGTATTAAGTAAGGGATTGAAATTTGCCCCTACGTGTTCTAATGATGCTTTTAACTCATTTATAGATTTACAGAAGTTTAATCGTAAGCTGTGTTTAAAGAATTTTTTTTTAAAACACCCTCAAAAAGATTTTAAAGATAACCAAGATGTGAATGATGATATGGTACATACTAAACTAAAGAATAAATCTAAATTTTTTCCTAAGTACCATTCCAGTGGTGCTATGGAGGTCTTCGAGAGATTAGTCATGGAGGACATTAAAAAAATCCCCCAAAATAAATATGGAAGACGTGAGAACAACCTTCGACCGATAGAGAAAAGAGCCCTTAGGGAATTAAGCAAAGATGACCAAATTATTATAAAACCTGCCGATAAGGGGGGGGGCTGTGGTTATTCAAAATAGGGAAGACTACGTTAAAGAGATCTATAGACAACTGGGGGACTCGAACACTTATTTAAAGTTGCCGGGTAACCCTATGGAGTCTATTAAGGATAAATATTTTAAACTAATAGAGAAAGGACGTACACAAAAAATTCTAAATAAAGATGAATATGATTACTTGAATGTTAAAACTTCTAAAATCCCTGTTTTTTATACCCTCCCCAAAATCCATAAAGATAAGGTTAACCCACCAGGCAGACCGATAGTGGCTGGGGTTAATTCCCTATTGAGTCGACTGTCTGAATACATAGACAGATTGTTACAACCTATAGTCACTTCACGTCCTACCTATCTTAAGGACTCCTCCCATCTCATCAGAGAGTTACAAAATATAACATGGGAGGAGGGTCACATATTAGTAACTTGCGATGTTAATAGTTTGTATACTATTATTAAACATGACCTAGGATGTGACTCAGTTAGACACTTTTTATCAGATAGTTTAGTTCCAGAAACCCAAAGAGATTTTATTATAGAGGGCATTTTACTCATTTTACAGAATAATTTCTTTTGGTTTGAGGGTTCTTATTTTTTACAACTGATTGGGACTGCGATGGGGACCAAGTTCGCACCGGGTTATGCAAATTTGTTTATGTCCTTCTGGGAGGAATCTTTCCTCTCAGAGGATGTACCTTGGAGTGCGAACTTGGTCCTCTATCGCAGGTACATAGATGATATTTTTTTTATTTGGAGGGGGGGGGAGAACAGCACCTTACTTCATTTTTTCAATTTTTAAATAACAATTCTAGAAATATCACTCTCACCAGTGAATATAGTACCTCCCATGTAAATTTTTTAGACCTGGTTATCTATATAGAGGATTCTTGTATTAAAACCAAAACGTTTTTTAAACTGGTTGACGTCAATAGTTACATTGACACAACCAGTTGCCATTATGCCCCTTGGATCAACAACATGCCAAAAGGACAATATATAAGAATGCTGAGGAACTGTACAGATCCCCATCAATTTGATAACCAAGCAAACACATTGACGTCATTTTTTAAAGAGAAACATTATGATCCTACAGTCCTGAAAGAACAGATTCAACAAGTGAAGAACATGGATAGAGTTGAGGTATTAAAACCTAAACCAAAGAAAGATACAATAAGTAGGGATAAAGAGTATGTACCTTTAATTTTGGATTATAATATCAACTCTAAACAAATTAAACACATAGTGAATAAACACTGGCATATTTTAAAAACGGATGGGGATCTTAAAGATATCATAGGTGAGAAACCGAAGGTTATTTTTAAAGGGGCTAAAAATATTAAAGATCACTTGGTTAAAAGCTTTATTAATTGCAAACAGGGAGACAAGAATGTTTTTAACCAAAGACCAGGTTTTTATCCATGTAAAATGTGCTTACCGTGCAAGAATACTACTTTTAAGAAAGATACACAGAGCACGTTTAAATCCAATGTTACAGGAACTAGTTTTAAAATACGTGATGTTGTCACATGCCACTCCACTAATGTGGTGTATCTCCTCTGGTGTCCCTGTGGGCTCCAGTATGTCGGCATGACCACTAGAAGCCTAAAAACTCGCATTATGGAGCACATGGGGAACATACGGAGGGGATACACTAAACATAGTGTGTCAGCACATTTTATTGAATTTCATAATGGTGACACTTCTCTCTTAAGTTTTATGGTTATTGGGAAGAAGCGGATGAATTGGAGAGGAGAGGATAATGTCCGAGAACTTAGTAAGTTAGAGGGTAAATGGATTTTCACTTTGGACACTATGTGCCCTAAAGGTCTCAACATAGATTTTGAGTTAGTACATTTTTTATAATATAATATTTTATATATTTTTTAAATATTTTTTAAATATTATATTTACATTTTTATATTAATATCTTTTCTTCTAGGATGTTTCCTCTCCCTTCCACATCCCCCTGAGTTACATTTCTTCTATTTTATATATGATGTTTTATATGTACCTATATTAACAAATATTTTGTATTTTATATTTCTATTCCGATTTATTTATTCACAGCTTACTCAATTTGTTTATTTATTCCACTATATTATTGTATTATTTGTTTGGGCAAATGCCCTCTTTCAATATGAACATTTTCTGTAGTCAATTCCACCATGCCCGAGTGTGGAACGCATGGTGGAACACAAATACATCACATGACCGCATCCAACCGGAAGTCACATGTTTTTTAAATTAAAAAAACAAAAATATTTTTTTCCAAAACCGGAAGTGATATGGCTGGCGGGATTTCTGAAGCACAGCTGGATGCAGTTGGACTTATCAAGGGGGCTACTTAAGCCCTGAAGGTTCTCCAGGAATTTAGCACTGAGGAAGGCCCTATCTAGGGCTGAAACGCGTTTGCACTTTACTGGACTTTTTACTGGGACTTTCATTTGGCGGTATTGTTATTTTGTGTATATGCTGTGGTGCTTTGCTGCTTTTAATTTTGGCCATTATTGCAGTACCATACCACGCTGTATTTTATACATATATCTGCCTATTTTTGTCCTATATTATTAATATTTTAATATAATATTTTATCAATTAATAAACCCTTATTTACTCTTGAATTCGTGGAGTCTGGGTCTTCAACTGAAAATTATCGAAAGCCTGAATAGGCACCCGAGAGCGAAGTACATAGAGCCTAAGAGGCTCCATCCTTTTGAGTTCAATCCTCATATGATACAATTGTTTGTTTTTACCTATATGGAAAACACTATGTATGTCTCATTTGTTTTACAGATGTAACCACCATATCTATATCTGCAATAGGTGGTATATCCTTTTTACTCTGTATATTTTTCTAAGTGGGTGTGAATTATTTTAATAGTTACACTTCAATAAAAATAAAAGATAGGATAATTGCTATATGAACAACTGTAAGATACCAAAAAAAAAAGGCTGCAAACACTAAATGCAAGGGATACTCTTAACCACTTACAAAAGAGAAAATGACACGATACAAGCAAAAATAGGTTGTGCCAATAATACAGTCCAATAAATTCAATTAATGCTTTTGTGCTTCTTAATTAACGACTCTCCAGACTTCGGCTTGTAATCTAATACAAAAAATAAATAACACAATAGTAAAATATCACAACGCGTTTCACCAGTAGAGGGGCTTTTTCAAGTATAATTAGCCCTTATACTGGCGAAACGTGTTGTGTTTTACTTAACTGCTTTTTTTAGCATTAAAGTGTATTTGGCATCCACTCATTTATGTGTTTGACCATTTAATTTATTTTTTATGCTTTTATTATTTTTTTTTTTTTCAATTTAATTATGTTCCTGACACACCTATTATTTGGAGTATCTACCCTATAACTGTAACTAGTGAGGATAACTCACTGGAAAATTTACCCGACAATATATCCCTGGTGGTAATTATACCACCCAGGGGCTAATAACTGAGCAGTATTACTGCTCAACTAAATGTGAGTAAATTACTATTATTCTTATCTGTCATTATATTTTACTACATTGAGCACTATTGTTTGTTTTTATATTTTTTTTCCTGTATATTTATCTGCAAACGGAGATATTGATCTATAAAGCTACATATCCCCCAGTATGGATTATACTGCTGTATGCTGTTTTACTTAGAGCTGGTCTATAGCTCCATCAAATGTGAGTGCTATTTTCCATATCTGTGTTGTGAGTCCACACCTAGCACTAAACATATTGCACTATTATCGGCCACCTCTTTGTTTCATTTTCATATATTGGATTACAAGCTGAAGTTTGGAGAGCCGTTAATTAAGAAGAAGAAACACATTCTCTGAATATATTGGACTGTATTATTGGCGTAACCTATTTTTGCTTGTATCGTGTCGTTTACCCTTCAGCTAGTGATGGAGAAAAATGTGACCCAGAAATCTCAAATTACAAGCTATAATATGATTAATAAGAAACAGCTTACACCCAGGAAAATGATTCTTAACATATATGCCAGTATCTTTAATTCTATCCAGCTTTCACAAGTAAATATCATGTGAAATTAGGACTAATACCTTTGCATTTATTAAAAGGTTGAACTTGAGTCTTTTTTTTACATAGATTACTCTGTAACTATGAAATACCAGTCATTAAAACATTGATATTATTTATATTGATTTTTAAATTAAATTATTTGAAAATAATATTATCTCTATCTCCTCGGTCCATCAATTTTACTCCTTCTTGAGAACTTTTCAGAGTACGCCATTGCCATTTCCCAATCATCCTGCACTGGCTGCCACGTCAGTGACAAAAACACCTTTTTTTTTTTAATAGCTTTATTGTTTGTCAATGCATTTCCTGTCTCGTACTTAAAGGGACACTGTATGCACCCAGACTACTTAAGCTCATTGAAGTGGTCTGGGTTCTGTGTCCCTTTTGCACCTAGTGCTGAAATGTTAAATATTGCAGTTCCAGAGAACTGCAATGTTTACATTGCAGCTCTAAGTCTGCCCTCAGTGGCTGTCTACCAGACAGTCACAAAAGACCTCCGGAATCGAAATGGACTTTTGGTCCATTATTTGACGTTGGACATTATTTGACGTTGGACATTCTCATGCTCTGCATGAGGTCCTCCAGCATCAGATTTTTCCCCATAGGAAAGTATTGATTCAATGCTTTCCTATTGGGAGGTCTAATGCACGCGCAGCATTTGCTGTACATGCGCACTAGAACCCACTCGTTGCGGGACGCTTGTAGTGAGACGTTGCGGGACATCAGTGCTGGGATCAGGTAAGTAAATAAAGGGTTTTTAACAATTATTTACCGGGTAGGAGGGGGCACAAGGGAAGGGGGAGGTAGATGGATCGCTAGTGCCAGGATTACAGATTTGTATTCCTGGCTCTACAGTATCCCTTTAAGAGCCTGACTATAGTGAATATCTTGCATGTTGGTTACAACATGTTGGTTCTAATTTTATCCATATGCTATCACAGTTAAGCGTTAATTAGCATTAATTTCTGCAAATTAATCCAGGAGTGTCCCCTGAACATTCAGAAAGAGGCTTATGACACCGAAAGAGAGCAGTTTGAAGAGGTAGGACATCGCCAAGAGGTTAAGTGTATAATAGAAGCTTCCATTGTTAATAAACTTAGATTTTCTTTTCAGTAAGTTTTGTGTTTTTTTTTATTTATTTTTTAATATTTTACCCTGCAGAATTTCAGCAATTATCCATTCGTATACGTAGAGCAATACTTAACTTGTGTAAATTTACAAATGTGCTAACTCTGAGTATGTACTATATATTTTGAATTTCTATATATATATATTTTCTTGCTGACAATCTAATGGTTAGTGCCATACTTGAACAAAGAGCACAACACAATTTTGGGAACTAAAGAGATGAATAAGCATAAGTATTGTTTATGATAAAAAAAGGAGGTGGGGTTAAACATGAAAATGTGCTGATCCAATCAAGGGGTGGCTGGACGGAAAAAAAAAAAGGCTGGCAGCTGTCTGTTTGTGTTAAAATACTTGAACCCTGATTCTTGATAGCATCACCCACATTCCTGGACACTTACATATTATCTGTCTGATCCTAAAAATCTACAAGAAGAAGAAACAACCGATCTCATGGAAACAAAGACGTGGTGCACCGGCATCAAACTGCTGCATATCTCGAAGAAATTATTTCAATTTAACGATCCCATAGGGAAAAAAAACAGTGTAAAAAATGCAGAAATAACTGTGCATACCCAAAATAATAGGACTTTCTTCCTTCCTTTATCTTATCCTACATCTACATCCTATATTTATCTACCGTTTGTTATTTCTTTGTTTCTTACAATGAAAACAAGAGTTAATTTAACAAAGAAGGCAGAGAAGGACAGACACTTGAGCCTATGTTGACATGTTAGCAAAAGCTTCATGACCGTGGTAGATTGTGTATGAAGAGACCAGTCAGTAGGCATTCCATTAGAATTCTACCTTACACGCAATAAGCTCTGATAGCGAATTCCATAAAGCCATCGTTATATATTACAGATTGGTGCAGGTAATGCCCGAATGACTCATTCCCCATTCACTGAAAGCTGGCTTTGTGTTTGCTCACAGATGTAATATCCACTTCGGAATAGTCAATAAGATGTACAGCTTCACCCATATTCTTGACCTTGTTGTCATATGATTTCCCTTCAAATACAATCCAATAGTTACATTCATGAGTCTACATATAACATGCATTCACCTCTTAGAAGCTGCATTCGTTTTGCAATTTCACTACATCAGGAGAAATAACCTTCTATTTCTTAGAGGTAGAACGCAATATTACAACCACTTGTATATTTTGAGTCAATTCAAGTTGGCTGGGTCTCAAAATAGTCAAATTTAAGTATAACACATTGGGCAACCTCCAACTTTTAGGTAACTTGGCAAACTATGGCAGGTCGGTTGTTTTAAAGATTTCAGGTGCTTTACTTTGGACATTTTACCTTGATGTTAAACACCAACACACTGTCTACCTTAAAAAGGAAATAGAAAATCCTGTTTAATACTTCAAGGTTTAGCACACAGTATACACTGTCAAAATATTAAAGAATGTTTTACCTGGCCTAGCTAAACTCTTTATCCGGCCCAGCTAAACTATTTTAGCGAAACACAAAAAAAGTTTTCTAGTTTTCTAACCTATGCAAGCAAATCCTCTGTAACTAACCCATGTATAAACCAAGATATGTGCTTGGTTACTAAATAGGCACCCTAAGACGGACTCCACCTGTGTATTAAGAGAATTTGGAGGGCAATCTTACTAACTAGGACAATAAAAAAGGCCCTTTATTCACCGTGTGTTCCATGTGAATAGTAATGGTATGCTGGACTAGAGCATCCCCAATAAACATGCGAAAGAACCAACAGAGGTCTAGTGTTCCATCATTAGTGATGTCGTGAACACAAAATTTTCGGTTCGCGAACGGCGGACGCAAACTTTCACAAACGGGCGAACCGCCATTGACTTCAATGGGCAGGCGAATTTTAAAACCCACAGGGATTCTTTCTGGCCACAATAGTGATGGAAAAGTTGTTTCAAGGGGACTAACACCTGGACTGTGGCATGCCGGAGGGGGATCCATGGCAAAACTCCCATGGAAAATTACACAGTTGATGCAGAGTCTGGTTTTAATCCATAAAGGGCATAAATCACCTAACATTCCTAAATCACAATGGATATGGATTGACACCTGACATATGACATATTGACACCTTGACATATGGATTGACACCTGTCCTCAGAGCCCCTGATACACACTGACACAGAGCAGAATAGGGACTGTTCCCCCTACCTAGGGTCACTTGGCAGATATGGATTGAACCCTGTCCTCAGAGACCCTGATACACACTGACACAGAGCAGAATAGGGACTGTTCCCCCTACATAGGGTCACTTGGCAGATATGGATTGACACCTATCCTAAGGATCCCTGATACACACTGACACAGAGCAGAATAGGGACTGTTCCCCCTACATAGGGTCACTTGGCAGATAGGGATTGACTCCTGTCCTCAGAGACCCTGATACACACTGACACAGAGCAGAATAGGGACTGTTCCCCCTACATAGGGTAACTTGGCAGATATGGATTGACACCTATCCTAATGATCCCTGATACACACTGACACAGAGCAGAATAGGGACTGTTCCCCCTACATAGGGCCACTTGGCAGATATGGATTGACACCTGTCCTCAGGGACCCTGATACACACTGACACAAAGCAGAATAGGGACTGTTCCCCCTACATAGGGTCACTTGGCAGATATGGATTGACACCTGTCCTCAGAGACCATGATACACACTGACACAGAGCAGAAAAGGGACTGTTCCCCCTACATAGGGTCACTTGGCAAATATGGATTGACACCTGTCCTCAGAGACCCTGATACACACTGACACAGAGCAGAATAGGGAATATTCACTAAATGCCAAACATTGTTATACAGGGGAATATTCAGTAAATAAGGATAAGGGGGGCTACTGTCCCCCCCCCCCCGGCCCCCACCCCTGCGTGGTGGGTTGGGGCCATAAATCACAATGGGGGGGATCTACTGTCCTCCCGCCCGCCCCCACCCGTGAGCGGTGGGTGGGGGCCATAAAAATAATGAGGGGGGGACCTACTGTATGATGTTGTATCGATCAGGTAGTGTAAGGGTTACGCCCGCTTAACAGTGACAGACCAAACTCCCCGTTTAATGCACCGCAAACAGTCCATTTGCACAACCGCAAACTCCCCATTTGCACAAGGTTGGATACCAAGCTAGCCATGTCCGTTCCTGTCCTCACTGATGTCATTGAAGGTCTCTTCCTCCACCCAGCCACGTACAACACCAAGGGTCCCCGAAAGTATGCTAATAAACTGAAAAAATAAAAAATCTCCCAAGAAGGAGATCTAAAACTGGCATAGGAAAAGGTTAGACCACTATAATAAAGTTATACCTACAAATCCTAGTGAGCATAGGTGTATAATAGAGGGAGAAAGGGAAAGCAGAGTAATGCTTCCTAATACCGTGGTTAGTACCCTTTGTTAAAGTAAATTGAGTAATGGACAAAAGTCTTTATTGTATCATTTATAAATAACAAAGGGATACTATACTCATTCCCCTATAGTGGCTAATTGTGTAATAATGGTAATACTATTACCTATTATATAATATTGTCGGTGGCAAGGAAATTCCCTCTAAGTAGATGGGTATAGGCAGAGAGTATGGAGACCGGAGTGATAAAGTGTCAATAAGGTGATATAAAGTTAAATGTATCACAAACACACCCACCCTTTCTCTTAGCTAGTTTCCAGAAATGCTGGATAGGTAGAAGGGCTATAAAGACTCAGAGAAGTCTAAGAAGAATCCTCTAAACTAGCCCTAATCTCCTTAAACACCTTCAAGGGTGTTCTAAGCTAAAGCTCAATCTAAACGTTTAGATGACTGCCTGATTTCCCATCACAGATGCTGGCTAGGAATAACACTGTGCAAGACAAAGAGTGGGTCTAAGTGCCCATAGTGCAGTAAAGTGTCCCTAGTGAAGTGAAAAAGAGAATAACGAGCTGGCGCCCAAGAGAATAACGAGCTGGCGCCCTATCAGGGGACGTGTATATGGAGTCGATTTTAGAAAGCGGGAGGTGGAAAAAGATGCTTGGTCGGTCCTCCTACTTTTTCTTTTTAAAGGCACGCTGTAGTGACACCAGATATGAGTGGCAAAGTGCACTTGCAGAGGTTCGCAGAGTACACGCTGAAGGCCTGACACCCGCTTTAAGGACACTGACTGCTATTAGCTTACAGTGAAAAACTTTTTTCTTTTTAAAGGTACCCTGTAGTGACACCAGACATGAGTGGCAAAGTGCACTTGCAGAGGTTCGCAGAGTACACGCTGAAGGCCTGACACCCGCTTTAAGGACACTGACTGCTATTAGCTTACAGTGAACACGCTATGTTCACCGGGAACTATTCGCCAGCGAACAGTTCGGTACATCACTATCCATCATTTATATATCTCCTGTTTGGGGACAACCTAGGCCAACATATATGGGGGCATATAACTCAGTGAACCATGGCAGGCGGTATTCAATAAAATGTTTGCAATAGAAAGACAAGTGAAAGTTTTATTTTACTCATTTATAATTGCGATTGATGATGTGCTAGAAGTTACTGGAAATGTAAGGATTAGCAAAGGTTTGCATCAAATGCATTCTACACTGTTTTGTAGAGAGGTTGTTCTCATATCTGTAGCTTAAACAAAGTTGTTTAAACAGTTATTCACTTACTTTTTGCATTATTTTATGACCTGACCCCTCTCAGTTTCTCTATAAGCTGTTGCCAAGTTTGTGCTACAAACATCTGCATCAAACGTTTTTACATACATTTTATTACGTATGCATTGATAAACAAAATATGCTTCTAGCCTACAGAAAACACAGATTGTTATTAAAAATATTATTGAATTATTCTAGCTAGTCAATTTATCTAAAACACCATTAGGACATTTGTCAATACTAGTATCTCTGCAGAATTTATATTTTCATTTGTTTCATGAATTTGCCACATAATTCAGTCCACGCAAGAACATATCCCACAGCCTGTGATTGGAGGGCAGTAGATTATCAGGAAACTAATCCTGCACCATCAGGATGACCATATAACCACTTGCTGGAGGACAATATAATGTTTTATCAAAGCATCCACTAGGGTCCAGGTGCCATCAGGGAGAAAACGGGTTGATGAAAAGATGTGAAAATTGTTTTGGAGGAGTAGGCTACATGGGCAAACAACAGGGATTAACATATCATATTTTTAGAAGACGAGAAGAGTTTGTACCTTTGTAAATATGAATAGAAACAAAGAGGACCTGTTATGAAGCACAAGGTCACAAGTCTCCAGTGCTTCACTCCGGCAATCAATGTCAACTAGTTCTATTTTTCAAGACGTTTTATGTGTGCACGAAATATTCGCAAAGGCAAGATGATCAAGGCAAATGTAGCAAAGGAATTCAAGAACATTTGTGGCAGGCATAAGGCAATATGGGGGATTAAATAGATAAGTATGCGCTTATTATAGCAATTTGTTCTTTTCTACCATCACATTCTGTGTTGATGTTTTACACTAAGGCCTCTGGCGCATTCTATTTGTCTGAGCTTATAATGCATTAAAAAGCAGAGGAATTCACTGATGTTCTGACATTTGAGCCCCGATGCAACAGACTATAAGAGTGTAGTACAAAATAAAATAAAAAATTCATCTCTTTCAAAAAAGATAAAAATAAACACTCTAATGTTATTGTTGCAAAATACTACTAAATTTATCTTTAGCCACACAAAAAGTAAACATTACTCCTGAGATTCACTATAACCCACTCATATCAGTCTTTGGAAGCTTCATACAAACATAGATACTATTAAAGATAAAAGAGTTTATCAAAATTTAATGCGAACCTCTAAAGTAAGCATGGCGATAATAATAATCTATGATTTATATAGAGCTTTTCTACTGACAGCAATCAAATTGTTTTTAAAATATACTCGCTGATTGTGGCTGAAATGAAAGATGATTTATAGACATTGCTGTTACCTAAATCATGGGCACTCATTTTTTGACAACGAGTCAATGGATGGCAAGATTGAACCTTCAGGGAGTTAGATATGCAATTCTAAGGTTTGAACAAGTTTTTCAGTGCTTTGAAAATGTTTTATTTTATAGTGTATTACCCTGTTTGGTTTTGCTGAAGTAATCATTTTATTTTCTGTTTTCATTTTTTTTTGTTAGTTCTTTTTCAATCCACAATGGTGTGTCTGATGTAAGGTTCTTAGATTAAAGATTAATATGTTAAATACATCACTACGACTCATTTGTTCATTGTCATCCTTGAAAGTCATTATGCAGTATATGGACAATTCTTTATTTAAATACCTTTTATTGTGTTTTGACTATTTCTACCCATTACCATTTCCCAATAAAAACATTATAAAATGTGTAAAACGTGTGTATCAGCCACATGACTGGGTATCTTTCTGCTCTTGGTTGTCTGGTTCCTTGAGTACAGGATCTGGGAAGGTGAAAATATTTGGGTCTCAAAAAATGGATTTTAAATACTGGCAAGAACTGTGTTCAGCTTATCCTTCCACTAACAGGATGTGGACAGACTGGTCCACATGTTCATGTTTGGTGTTGTTCAAAAATGAGAAACATAAGGAGAAATGTGTTTAACATTTTGAGTTGAGGTCAGACCTGTTTTGGGTTGTAGAACGGCAACCATGCTTCAATCAAACTGACTCTCGTTTACCTGAAATTAGCTCATTGGATATGATACAGTTACATCTTAGTGATGCTTAACTTCAGAAAGGACAGCCTCAAGCCTTGATCTTTGGATTGTCTTCTAAGTGAGATATAATTCATACATAACATGGAAATACTCATGGCACATATACTTGATAAAGTTCTAAACTTAGGACTATTTATGTGTACTCTTGACAAAGGCTCATAGAGAGCTGAAACGTTGTCCGTTGCTGTCTGATAAACCTGACCTGGACCTTATGCCTGTGCCCAGTCCATTCTTTGATGTATTAGTAAAATGAATCTGTGTGAAAATTAGGCTTACTACTGTTTTTCACTTTTCTAATTTAAGTGTTATAAAATGCATGTTCTGTATAACAAAGTAAATTTCTTCAAGGGATACTCCAAGCAGCAGTATCCTAGTACAGTGTTTTGAAGTGGTCATGGTACAATGGTTTGTTCCTTTACTGGTGAGCTGTGCAAGCTTACACCTTGCACTTTTACCATTACAGCAGGCCGTAGCGATAATGATTGCTGTTTTGAGTAACTCTTTCATCTTTAGAGGCTCAATATGTTCATATTTTCATATTTCTATTTTGTAGTAAAAAAAAAAAACTGCATAAAGTGTGAACATTGTCTTACTAAAACAAAAAGTACCAAAAGAAAAGAGCACACACATACATTCTCACAAGTTGTGTTTATTACAATGTTCACCACTAGAGGTCAGGCTGTCTATATGCATATATGCATATTACTTAAAGAAATATGATGTTGTCCTATTAAACTTAGTAAAAAAATAAACAAATATTTATACAGTACAGGATATTGCCGATTTTTATTGCAGTCAGCACTAAAGTCCTGTAGTGTACATTACTGTCACACATTAAAATCAGAGCCCTGGCAGAGAAATAATGAGGCTAAAATGTATTTTGGGTTTATTGAAATATAAGAGGATTTGTAATATTGCCACAAGATGGTAATTAGGCCTCTCGGTTATGTTTGGCTGCAATTAGAATCATGTCAATAATATTAAGTCATAAGTCAAAGAGTAACAAGCTCTTTAAAGTGAAATTATCACTTTTGGGTTCCTTGTTTTTGTTTTTTTAGCAAATGTGATATATCTGTTTTTATATTGTGTCCCTGGGAGAGAATAGAAAGTACTGTCATATTCTTCTTAGTGATGGTTTTTGAGCTATTAGCGACTTCATTTAATCCCAAATGCATTGGCGTACAAAACCGTAGTGTACGGAAGAAGCTACAAAATAGACAAATTGCCCAAACTGTCTCTATAATTTTTCTTTTGATAACTTTTTATTGCATTGGAATTTCAGTGAACCCCCGACACAGTATTTAAGAGCTTTTCGTAATGCGTGTCTTTTTATGAAAAGCAAAAAAAAAGTGAAAGTGTCACTCAAGAATAGTTTACAATAATTTTTGTTTTATAACTGAGCGGTTTTATATGGTTTGTTTAAGTAAAGCATTCTTTATTGGTAAATGTACTGTACTGCAAAATGTCTGGCTAGTATTTTCTATCTATAAATATGTCAAGGTCTCTTAGTCAGTAAATGAATCCTAGCTACTTTATCCTGAAAATATGAAAGTCTGCATTGTGCATGCACATTATTGTGTACGATTGAAAAATCATTTGATTCACTGACGTGCTAGCAACAAAAAATGTTGTTAAGGTTGAGATGCACACAGCTCTGTACATTATGCCATGTCTGAATGACACATGCTATGGATAAGTCAAAATACAATAATGGTGAATAGTCAATATTTCTATTTGTTATGATGTTTTAATTCAGTTGCTTTGTGAAAGGAAAACAAGTAAATAAATAAATGTATTCTGCAGGTTTTTGGAGTGTCAATATGTTGTTTTAACAGCAAATAAGAGATATATATTATGTTCAGCTGTTAAAAGGAACAGGAAGTTTCTGCTTTTAAGGACACTGCTCGATCGTGTAATCTAGAGGAGATAAGGTATAAAAGCACAGGTGAAAGTGCAACATTGGGGATACAATTGCAGGTAAGTGATGGAAAGCAAGAAAATTGGAAAGTGAGACTGTGAAGCCACTTGTTAAAAGTGAGGGCAGACAGACTTGAAGCAACTCTGTTACCTTAAGCGTCTTTGCATATTTTACCCCCAGCTCAGACCACCTAAGCTGGAAACCCTGGTTGGGTTAATGGAGGACTTGTACAGTGCAAGCTAGAAATACTTACCCCGTAGGTGCCATTATCTTCTGTCTTTAGCTCCTGGCACTTCATCTCCAAGGAGCCACATTATTATTATTATTATTGCCATTTATATAGCGGCAACAGATTCCGTAGCGCTTTACAATATTATGAGAGGGGGGATTTAACTATAAATAGGACAATTACAATAAAACGTACAGAAATGAAGAGGGCCCTGCTCAAACAAGCTTACAGTCTATAGGAGGTGGGGTATAAAACACATTAGGACAGGAGTCAGTGCTGTACACTGCTGCACATTAGGACAGGAGTCTCGCGCATGCTCAAAAGAACACTGTTGATGTCTATGGAGGATCCTGTGCAGCTGTGGGAGCTTCCATAGACAAAGCTTTGCACTCTACTGTAGAATCCGGATTCCCACTACTGTCTAGTGGGGAAATTGACAAAACTTGGCCATGGAAGCTCTGCCTCTTGTCAAATTGTGTCAACCTTTGTCTTCATCATTAGACAAAATAGTCTTTCATTTTTCTTATAATGTCTTGTGACTACATTGAAATTTCAACGAAATTATTCCATTATGATTATTACATAACAAATCTATCTTCTTAAAATACACACATTTTAGTAGGGTGACAGAACAACTTTAAAGGAGCACTCTAATCACCATAACCACTACATATTTGTCAGTTTTATAGTTTGTGACTTGTTTTACGCAGTGTAGACTAGAATCAATATATCTGCATGGGGTTTATTCACTAGTGCAGTGCTCCCCAACCTTTTTATCGCCGCGGACCGGTAAACATTTGATAATTTTTCCGTGGCCCGCTTGTTTTGATTTAATAAGACAAAAAAAAAAACCAGTCACATATATTAAAAAAACACACAGACACATACATAGTCAGAAAATCACAAACACAGTCACATAAAGACAGACTCAAAATTGTGTGTATGTGTGTGTGTGAGCGGTGCAGTGTGTATGTGAGGGTGGCAGTGTGTGTGAGAGTTGCAGTGTGTGTGTGTTTGGGGCGGTGTGTCTATGGGGGGCAGTGTTTGCGGGGCAGTGTGTGTAGTGTGTGTATGGGGCAGTGTGTGTAGTGTGTGTATGGGGCAGTGTTTGTGGGGCAGTGTGTGTAGTGTGTGTATGGGGGCAGTGTTTGCAGTGTGTGTATGGGGCAGTGTTTGGGGGCAGTGTGTGTAGTGTGTGTATGGGGCAGTGTGTGTATGGGGGAGTGTTTGTGGGGCAGTGTGTGTATGGGGGCAGTGTGTGTAGTGTGTGTATGGGGGAGTGTTTGTGGGGCAGTGTGTGTAGTGTTTGTGGGGCAGTGTGTGTAGTGTGTGTATGGGGCAGTGTGTGTATGGGGGCAGTGTGTGTATGGGGAGTAAGGAGGGTAGGGAGGCTTTTTTTTTATTTATTTTATTAAAAATAATATATTGATGTCCCCCCTCCCTACCTTTACTGGGAGGAGGGGGGACATTTCTTAGTCCCTGGTGGTCCGGTGGGGATTCCCTGGTGGTCCGGTGGTGGTGAGGTGAACTCTAGCCCAGTTACAGGGCTAGAGTTCACTCTCGCGAGATTTGGAGCGTTGCCGTGGTTACCGCGGCAACGCTCCAAATCTCGCGAGAGGAGGACCCGGAGGAGCTGCAGGTAAGAGCTCCCGGGTCCTCTCTCACTCCCTCCCCTGCCGGCTGTCAGCAATGTGCCTGCAGACCGGGGAGGGAGATCTCTGATCTCCCCTCCGGTCCGCAGGCACATTGCAGGGCTGGCACTTGGCAATGCCAGCCCTGCATTAGCCGGCAGGCTCGCACACCCCTGGGCGGCCCGGTACCGTTTGATCCACGGACCGGTACCGGTCCGCGGCCCGGGGGTTGGGGAACACTGCACTAGTGGAAATACCAAACAACTGACCAGGTAAATGGACATTTCAGACCCAAAATAACAACATTAAAGATGTTGAAATCCACTTCATCTCTGTCTTATTTAAAATCTTCAAAAAGTCAACTCCTCTCCAAGGTTTAATTACTTTTTGGATACCGATAAAATTCAACATTTTTGGGTTGCAATTAGGACTCTTCATAAAATGAGCTGATACAGAGTGAGTGGTGACCTTATTTTGAATATTACGTAGATGTTCACTCACTCTAGTTTTTAGTGGTCTAACAAGTAATAAAATGCTCAATAAAATGCTCTTTTTTTGTAACAGTGGATAAGAAATTTTCAGTTATATTTTAGAAATAATATTTGTACTTCTAAGGGCTTATATAGGTGAAAAACCTAAGGTAGTTTACAGAGGAGCAAACAATTTAAAAAATATTTTAACTAAAAGTTGTATGGCAAAAAAGGAAAGGTAGATATAGATATGTTTGGTACTAAGTTAAAAGGCTTCTACAATTGTGGATGGTGTAAAGAGTATTTTATTACGGATTTTATTACTTGTGACATGAGCAATGTTATATACCTTTTAACATGTAAATGTGGCCTCCAATACGTGGAGAGGACCACGAGACCACTGAAAACTAGAGTGTGAGTATTGTGGGAAAATTGCTTTGACCACAGGAAATGGAGTGGACTTCTCTCCTCCTCTGGGTCCTCCTCTGGGTCAAAGTTGGTCAAACGCAGGAAAAAATACATAATACAAAATAGTCCCTACTTTGTCTTATCTTTTAAAGAAAACTAGAACTAGTTAGGAAGAAAGAGAAGAGGAAGTGATTGGGGAAAGGTAGGTTTGGCATGACAGTGCCACTTTAAGAAATACTATAACCACCATAACCACTAGGACCTGCTTTAATATGGTTTGACAACTTACCTGGGTCCTGTTTAAAACTATTTCCACTGTATCCAGTCTCCTCTAGCAGGAGAATCTGGATTGCTGTATAGACCATATAGGATAACCATGAGCACCGTCCAGCATTGGCTTTAATCTACAGATATATCTTATCCAGCTTCTTCTTCTGGAGAACACGTGAGGGAGGGGAAGCGGACTTGAGCACCCAATGGGACTATACTAAAATGGTTTAACATAATACCATGGGACAGGGCCAGGGCTCTTCTGGCACCAAAAAGCTACAGCAGGCTATAATGGTTATGGTGCTTGGAGTGTTTAATTAAAGCATCTTTGTCACTTCTAAGTTTTTAATAAAGATAGATTATGTATGAAAACTGACATTATATGGTGTTGAAATTCCACAAAAAATGTTGTGATCAAAAAATAAGCAGATAACTCCATAAAACGTGTATATGTAACAGAAAATTGCAAAATAAGACAAAGCCGAATATAGATTATCTTTCTACCTTACTTTACCATTTTCCATCACAAGGCAGATATTTAAATGACATCTACTTGTGCAAGGAGCAAAAGATACCGATGGCATGTGCTAACGATGTGCACAGGAGAAATTATTTTTATTTTCATTAGTTGAAGGGACACATAGGCATCAAAACAACTCTAACTTAATGAAGCAGTTTTGTTGCATAGGTCATGCCGCTGCAGTCTCACTGCTCAATTCTTTGTCATTTAGGAGTTAAATCACTTTTGTTTCTGTCCATGCAGCCCTAACTACACCTCCCCTGGCTGTGACTGGCACAGCCTGCATGAAAAAATAAAAAGGTTTCATGTTCAATCAGCTGTTTACTTGCTTTAGAAGTTTTTATTTTCTGCTCTGTAAATTAAACTTTAATTACATACAATAGGCTCCTACAGGGTCTAGCAAGCTATTAACAGAGCAGGAGATAATAAATCCTAAATGAAACTGAATGTGCAATAAAGGAAATGTAAACATTAGATGACTCTTTACAGGAAGTGTTTAGGAAGGTTGTGTACTTCCCATGCAGGGAGGTTTGACTAGGGCTGTATAATCAAAGTGATTTAACTCCTAAAGGGCAGATAATTGAGCAATAAGACTGCTGGGGCATGATCTATACACCGTAATTGCTTCATGAAGATACAGTTGTTTTTCTGCCTATAGTCCCTTTAATTTTCTAATTTCAGTTCTTCTAAAATCTGAAAAATATCAATTTGGACTAACCTTATTTTGTCCCCAAATTACGTTAAATTCTGAAATTAGGAAGCCGATTATTCCCTAAGTGGAGTGAATGAAGGTTGCAGTCACAAATTTACCAATTTTTCTGTAAAATAAAAATTTAGAAAAGCCATTCTCTTAATTTCGATCTTTTAGCTGTTTAGTGGATAACTCTCTAATTTATTATACCTAAGCATATCAATTCCCAAATAAGGGAGCAATCTGCTAAACAGTGATGTGATTAGGTATCCTTAAATATCGCAATCCCTTGAAAAAAAGCATATTTTCTAAAAGCATTTTTCTTAATTTTGCTCTTTTAGTTGTTTTGCAGATTACTCCCTAATTTTGTATGCAATCCTTAATCATGCCAATTCCATGTAAAGAAAACCAAATTACGAAGCTACCCAGTAAAAAGTTTAAGAAGCAAAATTAAGAAAAACCCTTTTCTCGATTTTGCTCTTTCAGTTATTCAGTAGATACCTCCCTAATTTGCTATCCTTATAAAAATGAATGTATCCAAAATAACTTTAATTTTGAATTCATGGTTTTCATTACATTTTAGTTTTTGAATTCGAGTGAATTCAGACAAAATGCGATTTAAAACTAAATGAATTGCACAAATCTAACTTGTGAATGAACATACAGAGAGGCTCCTGAAGTTCGATATAATCTAGTCTTGAGAATCCCTCATCTACCGGGAGTTGAAGAGACAAAAGAGGAGATGCCGAGTAGGATGAACCTTTGGTAAATAAGTATTTTCATCCCCTTCTCCCCAAATATGCTGTGATCCAACTGACATATCACCAGGGAGGGTCCACTTATCAAGGAAGGAGCATAAAGACTCAAGCCAATGGTTTTTCTTCTGGTAAGAACACAGATTGATTCTCAGTTATTATACTTGCAGTCAGGACTTCTTCATGAGTGAAATATATGTTTCAGTATTCCATAATCTCATCATGCCCCACGCGCATTTCACTACCCTTGCTGCCTAGAAATAGCTCCCTAGCCTTAGCAGCAACTATTGCCTATGACTTTTATTTACTTGCAACTGATATATGGCAGACGTATGGAGCTGCAAACCCGACTAATTTCAAACAATAGAAACACAGAGTCTGAAAGCAGTGGCGTACACATGACCCATGGGGCCCCGGTGCGAAAATTGATCCGTGGGCCCCCCCCCTCGCGCTTACTCTGCGCGGGCCGGGGCAGCAGCACATGGCGGCGGGCACCTGGTCGCAGGGGTTGCAGGGCTGCGATCGCGGTATGTACGCCAGTGCATGCAGATGCACACACACACACTTAAAGGACCACTACAGACACCCAGATCACATCAGCTCAATGAAGTGGTCTGGGTGTCAGGTCCCTCTAGTTTTAACCCTGCAGCTGAAAGCATAGCAGTTTCAGAGAAACTGTTATGTTTCACTGAGGGTTAATCCAGCATCTAGTGGCTGTCTCACTGACAGCCGCTAGAGGCACTTCCGCCATTTTAAGACACTGAATGTCCATAGGAAAGCATTGAGTAATTGAGAAAGGTAAGTGCTGAAGACACACACACACACTCTCACGAACAAATGCATACACACTAGCTAACAGACACACACATTTACTGACAGAGACACACTCAGCGGCAGACATACATACACACTCACTTACAAAACATACACTCTCACTGACAAACACACACTCACTAACAGACATCAAACAGACTCACTAACACACACACACACAAACACACTCAGTAACAGACACACACAGTAACACACTCACTGACACTCACTAGCAGACACACACACTCTAACACAAACACCAACACTCACACTAACACACACACACACACACACACACTAACACTCACACACACACACACACACACTCACTCACACTAACACTCACACACACTCACACACTCACACACACACTAACACTCACTCACACACACTAACACTCACTCACACACACACTAACACTCACTCACACACACTAACACTCACTCACACACACTAAAACTCACTCACACACACTAACACTCACTCACACACACTAACACTCACTCACACACACTAACACTCACACACACTAACACACACACACACACTAACACTCACACTAACTCACACACACTAACACTCACACACACTCACTCACACACACTAACACTCACACTAACTCACACACACTAACACTCACACTAACTCACACACACACTCACTCACACACACTAACACTCACACACACACTCACACACACTAACACTCACACACACACTAACTCACACACACTAACACTCACACACACTAACACTCACACACACACACACACACTCACACACACTAACACTCACACACACTTACACATGTTTTTTTTTTTATTTAATCCCCCCCAGCCTCCCTACCTTTTGGAGTGCTGAGGGGATTCCCTGGGGTCCAGTGGTGCTGCTGGGCTCCTGGGGGGCGGTCACCCGGCAGGCAGTCAGGCTGGCCGGTGCGCGAGGGAGCACTCTCCCCTGAGTGCTTCCTCTTCAGCTCCCTCGCACGCCGCGTAGGGATGCCGGCGCCGGAAGATGACGTCATCTACCGGCTCCGGTATCAGTGCGGTGCGCGAGGGAGCTGAAGAGGAAGCACTCAGGGGAGAGTGCTCCCTCGCGCACCGGCCAGCCTGACTGCCCGCCGGGTGTAAGCAGGGCCAGCCTCGGGGGGCCCGGAGGTGGCCGGCTTCAGGGCCCCCCAGGAGAAGAGGCTGGCCCAGAGCGTACATACAGGGTCGCAGGGCGGCCGGGCCCCCTGGTGGGCCGGGCCCGGTCGCAGCCGCGACCCCTGCGACCCTGGTATGTACGCCACTGTCTGAAAGAAAATATTGCACACAAAAAAACGTATTAGTGAACATTTCAATTCAAATTAAATTTATAACTAAGAAAAGAAAAAACATCAAGCGCATCTATTCACAATTATTTTAAAATAACCATGTCTGATTATGTACGTTACTGCATATTCATAATTCTAGAGTTAAAAAAAAATAAAAAAAATAGACATTTTAAAAATATGTTTGATAAATATACTCTTCTTCTAATACCTCTGGGAGAAAAAATGTAAAATATAAAGATTAAATTCAGAGTGTTTACATTCTTGGGCATAGGGAGGAAATGATAAGCAAGAACCTAGATTATTTAATTCACAAGGGAGAGTGAATTCATTCCATTATGACAGCTTTGAAAAAGGCTTACTGTTCCTAAAATAGATAACAAAACTTTGTACTAAAAATAAAGAGCCCCCAAACAAACAAACAAAAAAAAAACAACAACTTTAGAGTTAGAAAGTTAAACATAAAAAAACACGCTTTTAAATGTAAGCATTTCTGCAAGGATAAAAAACATTCTCGTAATTAAACAATTTATTTGTTAATACATGTATGTTATTGTATCGTCATTTTAATCTAACCTTTAGAAAATACTTGATTATCATACATTCTAGTAACATCAGTAACAATCTATAAAGGTTTAAAATAAGCATTCGCCATACCATTTAGTCATAATTTGCTCAATTACAAAGAACAGAAGACAATTGCAACACAATCTCTCGTGCAGGGAGAGCAGGACAGCATTTCGGATCTGAACCGCTTATTGGGGTGGGATCAGTCTGATATGCAAATAGTCTTGGTTCTCTTTGTAATGGAACAAGATGAGCTAGAAACAGCTTGAGATCTGAGTGGGGATTCACCAAAGGGCTAGCTATTTAAGCTGGTGTCCATTCACAGTATTCTCCTGCGTCCTGTTTTTTGCGCAGTGCAACATATTTCCAATAATTGTTCAACATTTCAACACTTGAGTATTGTAGTAAATGTGACATCAATAGGAACTTAACAAGACTTTGAAACAGTATGATGGGTCCGCACATTTTAAAGGTTGTGAGGGTAGGTACATCCACTTCCATAAACACTTCATGTAAAGTGATCATCCATTGCTGTGGACCTTTACCCATGTATTGTCTCTATCTGGATCTTCTGCTGCACTACTGTGAGAAGAGAAGGCCAACCAGGTGGGAAGGCTTACTCCAGGCAGTAGCCCATAGACAGCTTACCATAGCTCTGTCTTCAGACTAGACACTGTAGTTTGTGCCAGTTCTCTGTAAATCGTTGAAATGTAAGTGCTTTTGAGGGTTAACATAAATCCCAAGAAAGAACAATGTCTGGATTACTGTTAGAGGATAAGTAACTGCAAAGGCATTTGAGGAAAATAAAAATGAGAGAGGTCAATGTAAAAACGGCAAAAAAGGATTAGTCGGAAAAAAAAGGTTTGGGTGATTCAGGTGGTCCAAAAATCATTCACATGGGCCCGTCAATGCAAATATTATTTATATATTTTGTAGAACAATGATAGGCACATTTTGTTGCTGTTTGGTTTACAGATCATGTGAGAAAAGTAACAAATAGAAGGGAAAATAAAGAAGGATCAGTTAAAAGACAACACGCACAAAATACAAAAACGCAATACACAATAAACTTTAGTGAATTTCTAGAAGGTCCTGAATAAATAACCTGCTATTACATGACATGACTCCATAGGCTGAGAGTCTCGTTGTTTAAACTAGGCCAATGGCAGACATCCAAAGCTAGTTGTTCTGCAAGTGAATGGTAATAATTTGATGATTCAAGGTTACGGAATTTGCATGACCCACACAAAACACAAAAACACAAAGCACAATACACAATAAACTTTAGTGAACTCGTGGAAGAAATAACCTGCTATTACAAGACATGGGCCCATAACCCGAGAGTCTGTTTAGAGGTCTAAGCCAATGGCAGGAGTCCAAAACTAGTTAATTTGCAAGTGAATAGCACTATTAGATTCAAGGAAGCTTTGATTGTAGTTGTCAGGATCAAAACCAGATTTTCAGAACTTTCCTACCTTTCATTCAATTTTGTCCCTGCAGTTTCTATATTTTGTCACTAGTGGCCTCCCTAACCACTAGATCTGAACTCCCTTGGGTCTACCTCACCTGCCTAGGTTAATTACTGCACCTACAAAAGGCTACATCCTGCTCTATATGGGGCCTTTAGATTGACGTTGATGGTCAACCAGAAGGACTTCTGTTCCTGGCTCCTGTGAACTTACTAGAGTTATTACCTATTGATTACCAACCTTGAATACCTTGCATGGTATTATTTGCCTGAATATGCAGTGCTCCTTCCAACAAGAGACTGATTCGCTAAACCACTATATTTTACCTGCAATCCTGAAACCTTATTGTTCTTTTCTGTTTTTTCTGTCTTTCTATTTAAACTTTATTTTCATTTATAGGTTTTCTTATTATTTAACTATATCCTGTAAACAACCTGTTTGGGAATTATTACCTAAACCCCTTTATTTCTATTCTCTCACTCTCTTTCCTATAATTTCGTTTATAGGATCTTCTTCTACCTCCCTATAATTTCGTTTATAGGTTTTCCTGATAACATTTACCTAAATCTCTTTCTGTTCTCACTTCTTCACTTACCCCCCTCTTTTGCTAAATATACTGTGTAAAGACTACAATAAACATTCAAACTTTAACCCTGTCATAAGCCTCTTACCTAACCTGATCAAGACCATGACAGTAGTTGCTCGTTTTTCGTTATCATCCCATTTTCAAAAGTTTGACACAACTGGAGCAATTGCTAGTGCCTGAAGCACATCATCGTACCGGCAATGGCAAGTTAGCTTCCATTAAAGCACTTGCTGTATTTATATGGTACTATATGCCTTCCTACCAAAAAATGATCAAGGAACAGACCTGATGCTACTGACTTCTTTAAGTTTTCACGACTAGATAAAACTATGTGAAGGTGCCCAGTCTTAGGTTATAAGAAAATCCACGTCTCAGGAGATAATAAGGAGCACTGCAATTTTCTCAAAATAATTGCCCTGGTGTCATTGTTTCAGAATAAAAAGATATAGAAGCAGTAAGCTGATAAAAAGCAATTGGTGACCAGAAACGCTGGAATATGTAACTGCTCTGAGCACAGCAAACACACAAAGCCATTAATATCTGAAGATGAGCCTGTGTCACTCTCTGTAAATATAACAGGATCAATTTCTTCAAATCCATCTTAGACAGTCATATTTTAAAATGATTAGATCTTCAAATTGTAAAAGGTCCCTAGCGGCTGGAGTTTAGCTTGCATTATCAACTCACCCATTGTCTTAGAGAGCAACCGAATACAGAACGAGGCAGTCATTTCAGCCAAGGAATCATAGCTGTGCTATTGGCAGGATCACTTAAGTCTGAGATTTTGGTGAGCAATAAAGATACATCTCATTATGTGATTGACCTTGGGAATGATTCCTGATGTCCTTCAAGCTAAAAATGCACATACATACTTTACATCTTTAAAGTTGTCATCCATTTAGTTTGATCAATTCTTCAGAAAAGCCGAACGAATCACCCAGCAACACATTTTTCATTAGGTAATGTAGGTACTGGGGCTACATGATGACATTAGGAAACAGTTATTTAAATGTTACAATGCATATATTATTGAATTTCTCCAATTTTGTGTACTTAGATTCTCCCTCAGAAATGGAATTTATAGATCTACGGAATATTATATTATGTCCATTCTGAGTTATTACCTCCATGTGTAAACTTGTAGCTGATGAAATGTACATATCGCATTGTATTAATTCTTGTATTATTTCACTGGACTTAATAAAGAGCGTTTATTTCAATCTTCAAACATTTTTTTTTACTGTAGAAGAAAATACACATTAGCATGTCTGAAATGATTTTCCGATGTATCAGTTTATTTTTTGCTGCGTAGTTATACATTTATATCGCAGTAACACCCATACGTTTTAGTTTTCACAAATTGTTTCTTTTAGATAGTTGTCAACAAATAGACAGACAGAGATAAACAGTTATAGTTAACGGCGTTATTTTTATTTATTTAAAAAAAAAAAAAAACTTGGACGAACTCCGTTTGAAGTTAACACTATAAACACTGACCAAATCTGTTAACGTTTTCATTTAAGATCCAGTTTTATTCTATTCTACTTTCACACGTCATTACAAAACTAATGTATTAATTTACTCATCAGACAGCTATTGTAATTATTTTCTCAAAATGCTCCCAGAACCAACTGAAACAGCTGCTCAGATTCACCAGACTGCACAAACAGAAAACAAGATACAATTTAAAGGGACTTTTAAAAAAACAAAAAACATTTCATTAGAATGTTGGATTCGGTGTTCGGATTCAGGCTCTCTTCCCCCGCAGTTTTAAAAAAAAAAAACAAGTTAAAAATAGCTATAAATCTTGCCTTTTTTCAAGTCAGTCTCCATCGGAACAGTCGATCCAACTCTGGTCAAGTCATCAGTAATGATGACTTGTCCAATCTTATGCTTTTCATAGAGAAACATTGGATATCCCCTATAGGTGAGCATTGGGTTGGCTAAGGTCTTCAACATTTATTTTTATTTCATGAGGGGAGGTGCAGTAATCTAAATCACTAGCAGGACAATATAGTGTTAGTAATACATGTCTGTATTCCTCATGCTACAGTGTTCCTTTAAGGATTAGGAAAAAAAAGCCACTCTGTATTGTAGATTCACACATAAATTAATGTGAGAACATTATATTATGTACAATCACAAGATATCTGAGGTTATTAAGACCTACATAAAATACCAAAAAATAAAACCTTTTATTAGAAATATGGGATGCTAAGTCACATACTAACATAGGATAAAATTTAATTTACAGACAGCTTTTCCCAAATACCTTAAAAGTTAAAATTATGCAAATTTACACAATTTTAGCCTTTTCATTTATTTGTTTAAACTCCTCAAAATATTGGTGGAATAAAAGATTTACAATTTTACAAAGTTTCCCTAACATTGTATCATTTCAGAGAGAGAGAGAGGGACAAATATTATTAACACTGACGCACTGACAACATTTAAAGGATCACTATAGTGTCAGGAACACAGACTCGTTTTCCTGACACTATATAACCCTTAGGTCCCCCCCTCCCCCCTGGGCCCCCCTCCTGCTGGGCTGAAGGGGTTAAAACCCCTTCAGCTACTCACCTTTATCCAGTGCCGGGCTCCCTCGGCGCTGGTGACCTCTCCTACCACTCCAACGTCAGCTCCCGAGTGGAGCGGAATGCGCATGCGCGGCCAGAGCCACGCGCATTAAAAAGAGCCATAGGAAAGCATTTCTCAATGCTTTCCTATGGATGTTCTGCACACTGAATGCAATTTTCACATTCAGTGTTGCAGAAGCGCCTCTAGTGGCTGTCAGGAAGACAGCCACTAGAGGCTGGATTAACCCTGCTATGTAAACATAGCAGTTTCACTGAAACTGCTATGTTTACATCTGAAGGGTTAAAACCTGGGGGACCTGGCACCCAGACGACTTCATTGAGCTGAAGTGGTCTGGGTGACTATAGTGTTCCTTTAACATTTGAAAAAAACAGATGAATAATATTTGTCAAATCTCTTACTAAAATTGTCAATAGGGCACAAAAATGAAATTCGGCCAATATATTTGCATGCACATAATATGTCTATGTATATACTGTTGTTGTGTTTTATATGTATATATTTTAGAAAGTTCGTTTATTCTTATGCGTTTTGAGATATGATGAGGTTCTAGAAATCAATGACCGAATTTCACTTGCTGAATATATCTACACATGCACTAGCTAAACAAACAGATGGCAAATCAGCGTGGAATCATTATTCCTACTTAGGAAATGAACCAGTCTCTTCAATCAAAATGCCTTCAAGCATTCCAACCTGACCTATGTTTCGCCTGCCTGTGGGCTTCTTCAGGGCAAAAACACTGCAGATTTTTTCAATGCTGGACAAAACATCTGGATGAAAAAAATTTTCTATGAAAATTTTTTTCTATGTTCCATGTACTGTTATCCCATTTTATTTATTTTTATATTATACAGTTTACCATTTGCTTTATCTCTGTATTTGATTTCTATCTTTCTTCTATGAACTTCCAGCATAATGCTCACTTTACAAAATTTACCTGTCATAGTCACACTGTGTACAGTATTTCCTTGACTTTGATACCAGTCTGTTTACATTTAGGCAAGTCTTGGTCACAGCTCCCGCACGCTTTCAGAATTCATAGAAGGATACATTAATCATTATCACATTTCTATAAAAGCCTTAAAGGAACCCATCAAGCCGTATAACCACTACAAACACTGTAGTGGCTATTGTACCAGGAGTGAAATGATGCCCCAAATAAAAGTAGTCAAACTGTTTAAACTGATAAGCCACTAGCGAATGGTTTGATTACTTACTTTGGGGTTTGCACCAGACTACTCGTGACACCATAACCACTTAAGTGTGCTGTTGTAGTTATGGTGCTTACAGTGTCTGAAACATCAATTCTTTAATTTTATTGAATACACATTTTGCTTATACTGAGAACACCTAGTGTTTTCCATGTATTTTGGTTTACACTCTTACACGCAGTGATAACACCTGGGCACATTCTTATTATCCTATTCACATTCAGTCCAACATCCCAAGGTTTGGATAATTGGATGTAGCTGAAAATTCTATTTTTGCTTCTACAGATCTTTAGACTTAAGGTACTATTTCCCCACTTGAAGAAAGCAGACTATAAGCACAAACTGCTAGCAGCTATGTGGATGACAGTAACCTGAGTATCTCAGCGTTTGCCTTTTCATGACTCTAATGTACCTCTTAGGGTTTTTCTGAAATGTTATATAGGTTACAGATCTTTCACTTCATGAAAACAGAGAGAATATGAAGGAGTTAATTAGAAAACGCTGAAGAGGTCTCTGTGCATCATATGTCTATACAGTACATTCGTTGTGGTTTCTAAGCACGACAGTAACTATGGACAGTTAAAAGTCTTGTCAACTGTCCCCGATTTCATACCTCAGTGGTTGTTAATGGCCAGGAAATGTACTGACAATAAGTAATAGTTTTGTATTTGCTGTCAAATTATGAAATAAAATTCTGCCATCTGACAGCCTATGACAGCAGGCTCTGGGCTCTCGGTAAAAAGGTCCTATTTAAGACCATTATTTTTCCTGGAGAAAATCGTTTTTTATTAATAATATTGTTTTTTGTTTTTTTTTTGGTCCTTTTGCTATCACTAAAATTGCTGCTAAGACGCAGAGCTCAAGGTACAAAGTGTTGCTCACTGTCAGATTTTCACCTCTTTCTATAGATGGTTTGCTTCACAAATTACATTTATGTTCCAACGTTCATCCGGATCACAAACTTCATCAGGATATCGCTCGCAGTTTTGTGAAATTTATATAGATCGCATATCATTTCTATGTCAGTTAGATCCAGCGTAAGAAATTTCATATGTTAAATATTGAGGGGGTTGGGGGTGGGGGTGGGGGGGGGAAGGGACAGCAAAACTTTGTGCATTGTACCATTTAGTTAACCTCTTCCCTACAAATCCATTATTTAAACAGGATAGGATTTACCTTTCATGACAAAACAATGTTAAAGGAAAATAAGAAAAAAAAATCTTCAACTTTTACAATATCCTTGTTCTTCTGCACTGGTTGTCGCTCAGTGGACAAACAACTTTCTCTACTAAACATGATGTAAATCCAAGCAACCTATTGCACTATACAAAAGCCTACAAGACTCAAGGTCAACGTTTGCATGATAGCAGCCAATGGGTGGGTAAGGACTTTGACTTCTGGGTGCAAGATTTTTTTGGTCCCCCTGTGAGCATAGTTGTATTAGTTACTCTCCCTTGCACATGCTACTTTGATCTGCCCAGACTTTTTCCCACTGCTGTATGGCATCATGGGAAATATAATCTACAGATATTAAAGGGACCGTATGCAGTACTAATGATGACGATTAACCTCCGCACAGTGGATATGTGCACTACAATTCCCTATTTGCCAAACCAGCAGAAGTCACACATGTCGAGTGAATGAACAACAGCTAAAAAGGCATTGCAGATGCTTGCGGACTACGTTATCTAGAATGATCAAACACCTGCAGGTTCACTGAGCATCACAAGAATCTAGTTAATAAATATTTATTTTGTAAAAAAAAAAATTCCACTCCCCATGACATGTTTCCCTCAATAAGTTCGGCCTCTCTCACGTGCGTTTCTGTTCTTGATCCAATAAATGAACAATATCTATTTTCCATGTAATATATTTATTGAGAATCAGATGCTAGGTGTTCAAGTCGAAAGGGAAGGAAAACAAAATGTTTGAGAAATTCTAAAGGATGATCAGTGGGCTACACGTAGCATAATAACCTGAAGGTTTTATCTACTACATACCTTTATGTTTTAATTATATTGCAGAGGATTTGAAAACATATCTCAGTGTTTGCAGTCACCTAAGAATTAAAAATAATGTTACGTTCTGAACCGGAGACTAAACTTGTTCTATACTAAGCAAACAGGATAACGACAGATATGAATCAACAGAGATGAGTGTAAAGTTATGCATTTGGGAACAAATACAAACTTGTAAGTTAGGGAAATCATTAAATAAAATGGATTTGGGAACTTTTAAAGTTGTCGGGACAGCAGTCAATAATATATTTTAGTTTAAAATACAATAAAAACAATGTATAGGGGATTTTTAAGCATCAAATAAATATATCTGTGATCAGTACATGACAGCTCATTGGTAACCTGTTACTTTGCAAGACTGCAGAAAATACACAGAAGTATCAACTGAGACACAAAAAGAGACACCAGCCACAGCAGAAGGACTAGTTAATTACTGTATTAACCAAACATGCGTGCTGTAAATTCAATATTTGCGTTAAAGAAGGTGTCTTCAACCCCTTAAGGACACATGACATGTGTGACATGTCATGATTCCCTTTTATTCCAGAAGTTTGGTCCTTAAGGGGTTAAGCAAGCTATGCAGGGTCTTAATTCTGAAATTATTGATAACAGTTTGATAATCTAGTGAGAAATAGGACTGCAAGAGAGAATATTTCCCAGGTTCAGCACATAAATGGCAATTTTATTTAGTTTTTTTTTGTTTTCTGATCAATAAAAGCAACTGATTGGTGAACTTGGGAAAGGTGAGTTCTACTAACCTGAACTTATCCCTCGTTGGTTATCTTTCTCTGGTGGGTCCTCTTCAGCTCCTAGTGCTTCAGCATGCACAAGAGTACAGTATTGAGGTCTGTGGAGGATCCAACAAGATCCTCCATAGACAGATCCAATGCCCTGCAGCCCTCACTGGTGACTACTGTTGGGCATGATACTGTATCTCTGCCCAGTGTTTAAAAAAACAAAATCAGGAGTAGTCCCTACTTTGTCTTAGTTAGAAACAGATTCAAAATGAAAAAAAGAAAGACAGAGTAGTAGAGAGGAGGAAGCAATTGGGAAAAGGCATACACGGCGTGACAGTGTTGCTTTATACACTTGCTGAATTTCAAAAGCAGGGCTTTGTTAGTGAAAAGGCCATTGAATTGTTTTCTAAAGCATGGACCTTCCATGATTTGCCCTGATAAAGTATATTGATTGACAACTACTTCTTTTAAAAATATAGACTATATCTCCGTGTTCAGAGAATACGCACAAATATTATGGGCTGAACACAGAATTCGAGATGATAGTGTCACAAATGTTCATCCTTTTCAGGGCCGTCTTTAACGCGGGGCAAACGGGGCAGCTGCCCCGGGTCCTGTCCCTGCTGGGGGGCCCAAGACAGCTGCTCCGTTTGCCCCAGCCCGCAAACTATGGAGGCCCATCGGGTGGCCCATGCACTTAGGGCCACCCGGTGGGCGTGTGTCAGCAGGGGCCCGGTCGGGCACGGTGGTGCTTTAACAGCGCGACCGGGCCCTTGCTTTTCGGCAGCCGTCTGGGAGGAAGTGAGCGCCGCGCGTGTGTATCTATATGCGGTCAGTGTGTATCTGCATGTGTGTTAGGTAGTGTATTTGTGTGTATCTATATGCGGTCAGTGTGTATCTGCCTGTGTGTCAGGTAGTGTATTTGTGTGTATCTATATGTAGTCAGGGGGGCCCAAGTAAATGCTTGCCCAGGGTCCAATCAAAATTAAAGACGGCCCTGATCCTCTTGGTGTGTAAAGTTCAGCACAATAAGGGGTAACAGTCTATGATCCATAATACTATAAAAGTGGACCTAATGTAATCATACCTTGTATTAACAAGAAAACTATCTGTTCATGTGCTTTGATTCCTGGCATAAGCTAACGCCCTTTGCTGGGGGCATAATTCTAAAGAAGTTTACTTACTCGTTACCCTTGCAATATATTTGTTACGACAGTATCCCTCTTAATGTCACTTTTCTGGAAGTGACAGTCATTTATTTTCCCACTCCAGTGAAATTCTATAGCAGTGTTTACAGTTACTATTATTTATAGAGTGCCAACATGTTCTGCAGCGCTGTACAATCGTCAAACAAGACAAGCAATTCATTCTAACAAAATATGTTTGACAAATATGAACAGGGCCCGGCCAAACAAGTTTTCAGCTTAAAAGATTAAAATGGTGAGCAAAGTTGCATAGATAAACAAAACACACTTGTATTGTGAGTGTTGAAAATAATAAATGTTTTTTTTTTTTTTAATAGATGAGCATTCTAATTAAATATATGACTGAACATTAAATGCTTCACTAGCTACCTTATTTTATTTAGCAGGTTATGTTCATAAATAAACATTTATAAACCTTTAATAAAAATGTCCGTTAAAAAAAAAAAATGGGTCAATAAGCATCAATGAGTTGTATCACTCCTCGTAAAGTGGTGTAATCGAATCTCGGCAGTATGTGTGAACCTCTACGATTTAATGCAAAAGTTACAAGACAGCTCAATAGACAGACAAACATTAGCATACGTCACAGCAAACGTTAATAAGACACATGCATTATTTTACATATATATGCAGAGGACGGCAGTAGAGGTTTGTATGTCGATATGTATATGTATGTACATAAATACGTGTGAAAATGTTTTACAAGAGAGCATCGTTTTCTCAGACAAGTGCACAAGTTAAGTTGTATTGTACATAAAATCTTTTTCAATACACTGAATGAATACCACAGCTGCTGTATTGGTCAATGTCAATACAGGGAATGATAGAAAGTGAAGATATTGTAAGTACACCTATTGCTACAGACCAAGGTGAGAGTTATGGTGACTTACTGGAAGCATTCTCAGAAGAAAATGCCATTTAGAAAGGTGTTTGAAGAGAAGGGCTTGATGTACAAAGCACAAAGAGGTTGAGAGTTCTGCGATAATTGCAGTAAGGCTAAAGTGTTACGCTTGTGACACAAACATTGACACATGATGTGTAATACTGAAAAGCTATAGCAGAATGCCAGGAGGGAAAAGGCAAATAACAAAGATTAAATCTATGATGTAGGCAGTTGGTGAACGGTGAACTGCTTAGTACGATGAAAGCATTCTATAATCAATATATATTTTAAGGAACAAACAGAGATACTTAGAAAGCAAGAAAAGCAGACAGTGAATGGGAGAGATGTGTTTATCCTCTATGCTGAAGCTGTTCAATAACAGTCCCTTTTCTTCAGTCTTGAAACGTAGGGTTATTGAATAAGGTGGAAAGCGAACCCACAAAGAATCAATTAGATTGTAAGTTGTGGTGCTCATATTCTGTTTAAACAATTGTTTTATATGCTGAACTTCTCATTTCCTTTTTTAACCCTCCACAATGATATGTGCCAAGGAGTAAGAGCCGTGGCCAGCACAATTCGGTCACTCTCTCTCCATGTGAAGCTACCCGCAACGTAATGTGTATACTTACTGCGAACATTCTACTTTGTAGCATAGCGAATCCACATGCAGGTGGGGTCCACCATCCCACATGGGAACCAGAGATAGGATGGTACGTCTGCTCCATGGAAGTCAGCATATGTAGTCTACTGCTATTTAATTCTCCTCTTTTTTATTTTGATATGTAAAGCAGCAATAACAAAGTGAACATACTGATGATTTGCTAAATAGTAATGTGTGACATTCATACATATTCAGAACATTTAAACATAGTGCATGTCAGAGCTGCTATGAAATTTGCTAATGAGCTAGTAGAGAAATCCGGTATCTAAAAAAGCTGCTGCACGGTTTTGGAGATTGAATGGGCTGTTATTTTAAAGTACCTCTGGAGCTATGTAGTAGAATACAATGGGATCCTGGTAGATCATTTTTTTTTCATCTATATGTTAAAGAGCACTGGAACAAAAATGGTGGTAAGTGAGCCTACATATGCTTGGTAGTATAAATGTAAAGTTATACTTCAAGAATCATGACCACTTTAATGATTTGAAGTGGTCATGGTGCCTGCGGTCTGTATGCGTAGGTTTCAGTATTTCAGTGCTCCACCTCTGACATTGTCATGCGTGCATAATTAATCAGTCACTAATATGCTGGTCATATTAATCCCAATAGTTTTTTTTCTGAACAAATTCTGACCAGAATTAGCGTTAGTAAATATGAGAATTACTAAATCAGTCAGAATTCGGCCATCCTGACAAAATCCTGTGTTTAGTGAGTAACCCTGCAAGTATTTAAGCAGACCTCACCACCTTTCTCCAATCTAAGATACACTTGTAACATTATTACCAGCACCTGAGCTCTATGAAAAGATAACCATGCAATTGGCTTTAGCAAAAGCATGAAAGTGTGTGTTGAACACTCCGTGTACGGATAGAATAATCTTACCTGATGGCTCTATTTACCGTGAGACAATTGTAAAAATGCAGAGATATATGGCTTCCTGTTAGAAATGCGCATTCGTTTCACTCTTCTGTAATTGAATCGATTTGTTTGACGATAAATTGGTTCATTTGGCATAGAACCTTTTCAATTCATTTTTTTAAAACTGGTCATTCATTTAAAATAAAAAGAAAAGAATCAAACGGGATTCTATGACAGGTAAATCTATTCATTGTCAAACAGATATATTCATTCAAAGAAGAGAGCATGCCTCCCAACATTGGAGCCAACAAAATCGGGATGGGGTGGGTATCGCCAGTGAAGTGACCTTATCACTAGCAATGCCCATAACGGCGATTGTTGCCTGTTGACAATCTTTTTGTCCAAGACCCAGCTTTCAGGACAATGCTGAAGCACCAGGGAACTAAAGTGGGATGGTAAGAGAGAGCACCCCAAAATTGGAACTGTCCCGTCAAAAGCACGACTGTCAGGAGGAGCGAAACGTGTGCACTTGTTTACTTTCTAGAATGTCCCAAAATATGCATTTATCTTAGCAAAAATGGAAGATGACAAGAGTTTATCCAAAAACCAAACTTGCAAATAAATAATTTGTTTAAGAATTCTGATCTGTAAAGTGCTTTATTCATGTGTAATTATTGTAGAGATTTGTAGTGATTGTAAGGAATTAAGGCTTATTTAGTGATATATATTTTCATTTATGGAACATTTTATGTCTCCACATTTTGCTCTACAGGAACGAGGAGAAGGAACGTGAGGACTGGGCTTAACAGCATTTTTAAATGCAAAGTGTTCTCATAAATCAGTGCCCAGTTTAACCCCGGTGATTTTTTTTCTTAATTCAATGCTTTCTCCATCTGACCAAATTGCAAGTCTCAATTGATTATTGACATATGCTACTGCAATGTAATTTAAAAATCAACGGAACGGTCAAAATTATGTGTTTACTGCTAACAAGAACAGCTAGTTTCGTTTTTTTCCCTTGGAAAATATGTATTTGGTTGAAACATGCATTGCAGAGCTGTGACAAAATACATAGTATTTTTCTTTCTGATGTGCAATTACTTTTAGGAGTAAAAACTGTAAAATTTCAGAAGCGGCTCTTCCAGCATGGTACAATCACTGCTAACCCCTTCGGCACCAGAGATGTGACACAAGCTTGGCTTCCTGGATTAAATTAGTGGGACCAAAAGAGTAAAAAGAGATTTGCACACACCCAATAGGTAGCAAAGATCCGGTATGGTTTATAATTGCTACATCTTACAGCTCGTAGCCTGTCATTACACGGCCCGAGCACTCAATGTGGACTTATGCTATAAACATATTTTGGATAGGTAACGAGTAAGTGAATAAATGGCTCGCGTGGATGCTAAATCAACCAGCAACATGGTTTTTCGCTAAAGTATAAATTAACAAGTATTCAAAGTGCATTTCACATGTTTGTTTAGAATAACCAAATTGGAGAAATTCTTCATTTTAACTCTTGGTTTCATTTTGTCTGTTTATGGCACAATATATCAGATTTTCTTTGAATTTACTTTGTGACAATTCACACATCTCTGAATTACTTTGACAGTCATACATGTCTCACCTGTCTTGAAAGGTTTGTCATATAATGGACATCTATAATCTATCACTAAGCCTTCAACTCCGGTGTCCCCCCCACAAATTTGACAGTTTAATATTCGAATTATCCCACTTAACCATATCAGCCTGTGGGGCAGCAAGAAGCTACATCCACTCACTTATTATTTCATACAGAATTTGAAGTCATTGATAAACCAAGGATCCTAAAACAATAAGATTGCAATACATGCTATGCATTCTATAATTTCTCTCACTGGTTCCAGCCAGAAATGTATTCCTGAGCTCGGATAAGAAATGTACACAGTGTGAAACAAAACGTGAATCAGTGAATTAGTGATCAAGTCTTGGACATGTTTAAAAAACGTCCAAAATGTTTGTCAGCATCATAGTGAATAAGAGCTTTTGCCCCCAAATATATTTAAACATAACTCATAGCATTGATAATTTCCCTTTAAACCCAGATGCACATAACAACTAATAGAACAGCATGCAGTTTTTTGTCTGTATTTACGTAGGAAAATGCAGATACCAAATAAATATTTTCTTTTTTATTATTACTAAGTGCCCTTTACACTCTAGCAATAGAACGGTTAAATTTGTGCTAGTGGAGTCTTCATTTAAAAGCTTTACATAATGATATACTGCTGAATGAAAACTAAATATGTTTTTAATCTGTTTTCTTTGAGTCTGATTACCCTACACAGTATCAGTTAGACTGAATGGATTCCAACACTCTATGGCTAATTGCACACAGAGAGTTTGAATGTTTTAATTTAATACAGCTGTAATCGATGACAGCATTGTACTGCTCCGAGATTGATTGGAAAAGTTAATAACGACTTGATGTCTGTGTTCGTAGGCTAATCCAGTTCATCTCTCAATTATATAATCAATTTTCCTGCCAAGGATACAGACATAATATAGATGTTGAGACACAGAAATATATCATGTCACCTGATTTTCAAAAGCCTGCTGTAGGAGTTCATCTGTGTCCAAAACATTGCATTTACAAATCAAATTCTCCCTGCTTAAAACTGGCCAAAAATCATGGAAGGTGCTTCGCACAGACACTAGAATTAGTCATGGGTCTAGGCCAGGAGTAGGCAACCTTCGGCTCTACAGATGTTGTGGACTACATCTCCCTTGATGCTTTGCCAGCAATATGGCTGTAAAAGCATTATGGGAGATGTAGTCCAAAACATCTGTAGAGCCGAAGGTTGCCTACCCCTGGTCTAGGCACAAGTACATGCATGAACATCACACTCAGATTATATAGGCTATATATGTATCAGGATGAACTCAAACACATATCAAAGAATAAAAATGTACTTGCTTATTCTATATTTTTGGCTACATTTTTAAAATTAATATTTTTGGATTTTATATTTCAAGTTTAACAAAAAATAATTTTAAAAGTTTAGCAAAAAATATTAATTTAAAAAGCTTATCGAAAAATATTAAATTGAGGCCTAAATTATATCCATTGTTACATCTTAATACCAGACTCGGCTGCAATCAAATTGCTTCCAGTGCAGATTAAATTGTAAACCAACACTATTTTGTGTTGGTGACACTGAATGCATTCATTTATTTTCAAAGGAAAATTATGGTATATATTGATTTGTGGCAACCAAGGGGGCCAAAACCACTTCTGCATTGGCCAAAGTAACGAAACGTAAGACCAAAAATCTGCGGCATTTTGAAAACATGTGAGGATGCTTAGTACTATTATTAGCTACATTTTATGAGAGTTTCAGTGTTCTCTGTTGGTAACCGCTACCCAGTTCCTGACAAACATCATATATAGCAGGGGTCATTTAATTATCGGACCAGGGTCTGAATTAGAATGGTGATAGCTTCACACAGAAACTGCCATAGGGGAGTATATATTTCAGATCCAATGTGCCTTTCAGCTGATAGCCGTGTGACACCTGAAACACTCTTTGTTCAATTAAAAAGGGGTGACTAGTTAATTCAAGTTCTTTTATTTTCCATCTATAGCACTGGGCAAACACAGTCATTTCAAAGTGTAATAGAAGCTCGAGTAATAAGTTACTTAATCTGAATGAATTATGTTCTTCATACACCAGCTTTAATAGATGATGCTAATATATGAAATTGCAATTAAAACCTCTGTGCAACACAGCTATTAATACAATGCCCCACGCCGCTCACATACTACAATCTATTTTTAATTTTTAGCAAGGTAATGGCCTCTAGTGGCTTGCAACTGTAATTACTTTAATGATATATTCGGCAACATCCATTTGCAAATTCAGTGTAGCAGGATATGTCCACAAGTAGCTGCTCCTTATGAAACATGTTTTTGTCTTTAACCCCTTAAGGACCAAACTTCTGGAATAAAAGGGAATCATGACATGTCATGTGTCCTTAAGGGGTTAAAGTAATGGATTGCCTGTCTAGTCCTTTACCGAAGGTCTTCACTTCACTCTCCCGTCTAATTCCCAATCAGTTTCGCTGAAAATCTAACTACTGTAATAACTAAGCGGCGGGTGACAAATTGCTAAGCTATCACTGCAGGGTTACATGTTGTATAAGAGTCGCTGGGATTTCATATTGGATTATTGTAATCGTGGTCCAAGAAATGGTTCTACAGAACTCCCAATGTTAGCATAAAGCAATTTGCAAAACAAATTACACCAGGACTGCGCTTTTATTACTTGATGGGAATTTCTTCTCTTTAACCTGGATTTATTATAAATTCGTTTTTGTGGAATTATTTTCGCATACGTCACTAGTGGTAATAAATTCTGCAGCATTGGATAAACAAGTGCTATATAAACAGAACATCATTTTTTGTATATTGATAGGCAGAAAAGAAAAGGTACCCAGAAATCTCACAGTCTACAGGGAAAAAGGACAGGTCACTTATGGTACACGCGAGGTGTGTAGCAGATTTTCAGCAAAACATGTATTTGTTATCTAGATAGTTGTCACGGGTGGTGTGTTGTGTAAAATAAGTGATTTGTAAGCCTCCTTAAGAATAGCTGGGTTTGAGAAAGATTCTAAGGATGGCGAGGAAGCGAAAGTGCCTGAAATCAAGTTCAAATATGCTGACATAAAAATCATAACAATCTATCAAAAACAATACATACAAACACTCACAGCGAATACTGTCACTATATTCTAGAAAAGCTTTTGCTGTCAAAATATTAAAAAAAATATATTATGAATATAAATTATTATTATTATTATTATTATTAGGGATAGCAACACACATGAAATATTTGAGAATTGTTATAGACAACAAACCTGGCAACAATATGCAATGTCAATCGGGAGTTGCTAAGGCCAGTAAGGTATTGTCATGTATAAAAAGGGGAATTCATTCTAGGGATGAGAATATACTTTTGCCACTTTGTAAATCACTTGTAAGACCACCCCTTGAATAGGCTGTGCAATTTTGGGCACCTGTTCTAAAAAAGGATATTATGGCACTAGAAAGAGTGCAGAGGTTAGCTACAAAATTAATAAAGGAAAGGAACATTTTAGTTATAAAGAAAGGTTAACAAATTTAAACCTCTTTAGTCTCGAAAAGTGGCACCAAAGAGGGGATATGTTAGCATTATACAAATATATGCAGGACCAACACAAACTATTGTCTGGAAATCTATTCACAAACAGGACTATATATAAGACACAAGACCACGCGATTAAACCGGAAGAAAAGAGATTTCGTCTAAGGCAAAGGAAAGATTTTTTTTACAGGAAGAACAAAAAGAATGTGGAATTCTCTGCGTGAAAAAGTGCTTTTATTAGAGTCTGTACAGATGTTTAAACAGCAACTGGATGCATACTTGCAAAAACATAATATTCAATATATAATATAACAGATCAAAAATTTAAATTGTTAATAGTTCATAACTTCTTGATCGAAGGATAAATCTGACTGCCATTCTGGGATCAAGAAGGAATTTTGTTGCAAAATTGGAAGTGCTTCAAACTGGGTTTTTTGCCTTCTTTTGGATCAACAGCAAAAACAGATATAAGGAAGGTTAAACTTGATGGACATATGGTCTCATTTCAGCCTATGTAACTATATTACCACCAAACAGGGTATACACCAACTCCAACTTCCTCCACATGTATATTTCCTTCAAAAACTGCCTCTCGTGTCATTTGTCTAATATAGGTCAATACTGATAGCAGGGCTGGACTGGGGGAAAAAATTGGCCTGGGCATTTTTTAATCACAGTGGCTCACTGAGAAGGGGGTGGGCAAGAGAGGGGTGTTTTCTCATCACCAATGACAAGCACGCCCCTTCTCAAAATGAGCATGTTGTTACAATGATCTTCCAGGGCAGACCATGTGCAGAGCCCTGCTTATGAACTCTCGCTGGAGAAAATGACCCTGTATTTGCTCCTTGCAGGGCAAGCAAATTTATTGACATGCATGGGCTCTGTTTGTGACTATGGTTTCTCCATAAGTGGGATGCCAAAGTACAAAATGGCCAGGAAAGCATATTGTGAATTTGTTTAGAACCTTATTGTGGGATTGCATGTATGTAGAGTGAGCTGATTGTGGTCTTTTGTGTAAATTGGTTGTTTTCAGTTATGTTGTGTTTGTGGTGTAATGTGTGGCTAGTGGCTGTAGAGAGTGAAGGAGTGTGTGTCTTGGGGGCATAATGTGTATGGGGAATGTAGCGAGTTTGTGCATAGGAACTGTAGTGTATGTGTGTGCATAGGTGATGTAGTGTGTTTAGAGGTGGTAGTGAGTGTGCGCATAGGGAATGAAGAGTGTGCTTGCTTACAAGGGATCTAGTATGCACATAGGGGTGTGTATGTCAGGAATGTAGTGTATGTGTGTAGGTAGTGCAGTGTGTGCCTATAGTGGATCTATTGTGTGTAGGGAATCTAGTATGTGTGGATGACCCAAAGTGTGTGTAGGAGATACGGTGCATCTGTGTGTAGAGAATTCAGAACATGTATAGGGGTTCTAGTTTGTGTATGTGTGTGTGTGTGTCTAGAGGATCCAGAGTTGTGTCTGGGAACTAATGTGTCTGGAATGTGATGTGTGTATGGGGTGCACTGTGTGTGAGGGGTGCAGTGTATGTGTGTGTGTGAAGGCATCAGTGTGTAAAGCATGCAGTATGTGTGTGTGAGGGCTGCACTGTGTGTAGGGTGCAGTGTGTGTGTGTGTGTGAGGGCTGCACTATGTGTAGGGTGCAGTGTGTGTATGGGGGATACAGTGTGTGAGAAGTATTGCATGTGGGGGAGAAGATTAAAGCATATATATATCTATGTATATGTATTTTTTTAATTAAAACATTATCATTTATGTTTCCCCCTCCCTTCTTAGCTTTGCTCAGGGAGGGGGGGGGTGATATTGCTTGAGAAGCCCTGGTGGTCAGTGAACTCTAGTGAGCAGCTCCTGGGACTAGAGTTCACTTTAATGGGATCAGAGCATTGTAACCAGGATCTGCAAGTCTCCGAGCTCGCAAGTGGAAGAACCCAGCAGAGCTGCAGGCTAGAGCTCTTGGGTCCTCCTCTCCCTCCTCCTTCCTCTCCTGGCAGCCACAGTATAGTGCCAGAGGGCCTCACCGGCTGGACATGGCACACAGCAGGCGCTTGGATAGATCAGGCCCTGCATGGGCCGGCAGGGCAAAACCTCTTATCACTGCCCACAGGGCATTTGCCCGATATGCTCGATGCCCAGTCCGGGCCTGATTGATAGCGAGACACTAACATTGATTGACAGGTGAATGCACTCCTTCTCAGGATAGGGCCATAATAGTGTTTTTGTTTTTTTTTACTTTAATTCAATTTTTCAGATCTTACAAACATTGTTGCACTAAGTACAGGAAATAAGTGAGCAATCTGTTTGCCTCTCTCTACGAGTCTCTATCCACTTGTTTGTGTTCAATATATACATTGTATCTCACAAGGTTATGAAAACATAAAATAATACAAGCAGCCGTCTACACACGAATGAGATGATAGTGTTTTAGAACTATTCTTATGATTGCTGCTTTAGTGGGGGGATATATCAAAGCGATGGATATATATATATATGAAGGTTGATATGTTCCTTTAAATTCCAGCCCCTCTTTTATTCTGCGCTGCAGGTGTTTCAGAAAACCAGTCTTTAAAAAAAAAAAGGCAAAGCATGAACTAGCAAGTTCAAATGCCAAATAGTGCAGTGTGTGTTTCGATGATACATTGGGGTACACTGATGAAATATTGCACAGCGTGTTCATAGGCCGGCAATATAGGCAGTAATATATATGTTAATAAAGCAGAAGGACACTTATGTCAGGAGAAACATTTAGTGCTTCTATTTGTTGTGATTAACACCCCTCCCGTACTGGCTGATTCATATGGATTCCATGGCAACTCTCAATTCTTTTCTCATCACACTGGTTGCTGAACTACTCCTATTGCTGTCCTCCGGGCTTACTCATCTCTCTACTTCAATTGGTCATTGCATAATTTATACATTCCGTACTTTTCAATAGGATCCTTTATTGGGTTTTTTATTCCTTTCATCCGAAACCCGATGACCAAAAATTAACCTATTCTTTTCCAGAAAGAGGGATTAAATAAAGGAAGATCCCTACCAACACAAACTTAAAAAAGCTTAAAGGGACACTCCAGGCACCCAGACCACTTCTGCCCATTGGAGTGGTCTGGGTGCCAACTCCCACTACTCCTAACCCTGCAAGTGTAATTATTGCAGTTTTTTATAAACTGCAATCATTACCTTGCAGGGTTAACTCCACCTCTAGTGGCTGTCTACTAGACAGCCACTAGAGGTCACTTCCTTGTCCCTAGCACAGAAAACCTGTGCTAGAACGTCGCTGAACGTCCTCACGCTGTGTGAGGACCTCCAGCGTCACTCATTTCCCCATAGGAAAGCATTGAAAAGCATTTTCAATGCTTCCCTATGGGGAGCTCTAATGCGCATGCACCCGGCCACCCGTCCGGTGGGCGAGACTGACGCAATCACTGGGAGGAGCGGCGGCGGAAGAAGCAGTCGCTGCCTCAGGTAAGTCACTGAAGGGGTTTTCACCCTTTCAGCAACCAGGGATTGGGGGGTGGGAGGGAGAGGGGACCTGCAGTGCCAGGAAAATGGATTGTTTTCCTGGCACTGGAGTTTCCCTTTAACCCCTTAAGAACACATGCCATGTGTGACATGTCATGATTCCCTTTTATTCCAGAAGATTGGTCCTTAAGGGGTTAAATAATTGATGTATTTTACTTGATTGTTGAGATGTTTTTGTGTAAATGTTATATCCACGGCATCTAGGGATGTCCAAAAAAATCTCCTGCTGTTTATCTTTGACTCCCCTTAAGTAACAACTGATATAGGCATGCATTTCATTAAACTATGGTGGGCATCCGGGAAAGTAAATATTTATAAATTACACTGTCATAAAGTAGATTTATTTTTAAGTTAACACACTAATTAATCCATTTTTTGCTCAATTTTATCAGCTAAATACTTTAATGTTAATTCCAAAAAAAGTTTACGATGTTCCAGCTTTTGTTTTACTTATAGAAAATCTTAAAGGGACACTATAGTCACCAAAACAACTTTAGCGTGATGAAGAAGCTATAGTGTATAGATCATGCCCCTGCAGTCTCACTGCTCAATTCTCATTTGTGAGTAAAATCACTTTTGTTTCTGTCAATGCAGCCCTATCCACACCTCCCCTGGCTGTGACTGACACAGCCTGCATGTAAATTTATGGTTTCACTTTCAATCAGATGTTAACTTACTCTCTGTAATTTGAACTTTTATTACATGAAAGAGGCTCCTGCAGGGTGTAGAAAGCTATTAACAGAGCAGAAGATAGGACATTCTAAATTAAGCAGAATTTGCAATAAAGGAAGTATAAACATTAGATGACTCTTTACAGGGGTGTTTAGGAAGACTGTGCAAGTCACATGCAGAAAGGTGTGACTAGCAGTGGTGTATTTAGCACAAGGCAAACTAGGCATTTGCCTTGGGCGGCACTAACAAGGGGGCAGCAAAAAATGCTGCCCCCAAACACCCACTCGGGCATTCCCGGTGTTCTCCCTGTCATGGGGTCCTAGGGTAGGCCTGCTGGCCACCTTAATGGACCCTCTCCCCGGCGTACGGATGTGTGAGAATCACAGGTGGCGAGGGAGCTGTGATTTCCCTGCTCTGCTCCCTCGTGCGCCGTTTGCTGATGCCGCAGGAGTCGGAATATGAAGTCAAATTCCGGCCTCAGTAGACAGATCGCGATGAGTGAAGGAGCAGAGCTCCCTCGTCGCCTCGGATGCCAACACAGCCGCCTGCTTCACAGCAGCCTCACTGGACCCCCAATGACAGGTAGGAAGGCTGGGTGAAAACAAAGTATTATAATAATATCAACCATTAGTGAGTGTTTGTTTCTGTGAGTGTATGAGTGTATCTGTCAGTGTGTGTAAGTGTCTGGGTGTGTCTGTGAGTGTGTGTGTCAGTAAGTGTATGTGTGTGCATATGAGTGTATGAGTGTGTCTGTCAGTGTGTGTGTTTGTGAGTGTCTGTCAAATCAGCAAGAATCTGTTTGTCATTGAGTCTGTATTTGACTATCAGTGTGTGTCTTTTAATGAGTGTCTGTCAGTGTGTGTCTGTCAGTGTGCATGTGTGTGTGTCAGTGAATGATTGTGTGTCAGATCAGTGAGTCTGTGTCTGTCAGTGATGTTTGTGTGTTTGTCATTGTGTGTGTGTATCAGCCAATGTGTGTCTATCAGTGAATGTGTGCGTGCCTGTCAGAGTGTGTACTTAAAGGGACACTATAGACACCCAGACCACTTCAGCTCATTGAAGTGGTCTGGGTGCAGTATTCCTTTCCCCTTTAACCCTGCAAGTTTAATTATTGCAGTTTCTGAGAAACTGCAATAATTACCTTGAGGGGTTAACTCCTTCTGGGTGGTTAGACGACCAAACGGATGCTGGACGTCCTCACTCTGTGGATGAGGACATCCAGCATTTGCTAAATCCCCATAGGAAAGAATTGATACAATGCTTTCCTATGGGGAAGTGTAATGCAAGCGCAATTGAGCAGTGATACTGCAGGGGCATGATCTATACACAAAACTGCTTAATTAAGCTAAATTTGTTTTGTGACTATAGTGTCCCTTTATTAAGGTAAGTTTTATAAACTTCATGTTCTTTACCTGCTGTCATATACGAGGCAGCCAAAAATGATGCAAAAGAACAGGTAGGTACCTGGAGGGTGAATGAGAGGGAGAGATCTGTTCTTTATTATTATGTAAAGCAGAATATGTCCAGACACACACATGTAATCCAAATTATGCAAATATTAACCAGGATAGGTATTCCAATAATTTGGATATTACAAGGCTTTCTCAAGCCGCAATAAAGCATATCTTTTGCTCAAGCCTTTGACATTTGGTTCTTTTGGGGTAAGCCCTTCTTTGTCATGCATGCATTCAACCTTATCTGGAAAGGTATTCATAGATACAAAAATGATCAACAAACAAAATATGGCAGAGTAGAACCATTCTCCTGCTGAAAATAATTACTTGATTAATTTAGTATTGACGAAAGATTGTCAAATACTGTTAATACGTAACCCAATATTTCAGAAAATCCTAAGGAGTTTAACCCCTTAAGGACCAAACTAATGGAATGAAAGGGAATCATGACGTGTCACACATGTCATGTGTCCTTAAGGGGTTAAAGAGTATTACCTTTGAAGGAAGTGTTTGAGAGAACATACATTATGACCATGCAAATGGAACACTTGCTGAACAATAAAAAAAAGAATAATTGCTATCAAGAATCAAGTGTAATTTCTTTTTTCTAAACTTCGAAAGAGATACGTACAAACAAGCAGTCCCAATTACGTCCAATGAGATTTTCAGAATAGAAACATGGGTTAGGATTTGGCTTCAGGGAGAGATTGTGTTTTGGTCACCAGCTTGTACACAAAAGATAGAGTAGCATTGGAAGCAGTTCAAAGATGGTGACAGCATAGTTAGTATCATGGGACATTTCAGCTACAAGGGAAAAAGCCAATGCCAACATCAACCCAACAAGTCTATTAACATCAGAAGAAAATATGCCTATGAGGAGTTTTTATTTTATTTAAAGGAGATCTATTAATGGTCCACAGGGTACATTTGCCCTGGGACTTGTTAGCGTATGCTGGAAATATGATATGAGGCCATAATTTGCGTATAGAACTTTTCTTGTATGGCCCTTTGTTTTTGCCAATACAGAAGAGGTTTTACAATAAAGAGAAAACGTCACAATAGCCAGAGATGGTCCAAGAGTCTTCTGGTGTTCACATTGAACGTTGACCTTAGTATCAGGAATGTGCCTTAGTACTAACAAATTGGGTATATCATATTGACTCCCTGTGGCTTGGTGCCATAGACCGCAAGCATGTTTGCCTATATGATCAGGGTGACTGCAGATGTCAGTGTCACTAAAAAGGCTACACTAATGCTATTAATATGTTAAGAAACTTGGGAAATTAGATTTCACTTTTTTGAGTCTAAACAGAGTGTTTTCTGGAACCAGAATAAGCCGTGGGAGGACTTAGGAGACTTTGAGCTTGATTGATCTCAATTTCACATTAACCCCTTAAGGACACATGACGTGTGTGACACGTCATGATTCCTTTTTATTCCAGAAGTTTGGTCCTTAAGGGGTTAAACCCTTTATGACCAATTATGTAAGGCAAGTGAGAATTGTGATTTAATTGCTCTTAATTGACCATTAGAAAAAAAAAAAAAGTTATCACTGAGTCATTCACATTTCTTCCTGGGGAACCTTCTGAATATGTTTTTAAATAAAACTATATATATTTTTTTTTTATTTTAGAAAATTGTTCTATTGTGTCATGATCCAGAGCGCTTCACATACTATAGATTAACGTGCATACAATAATTGATCATTACTTTTCCATACAATCGTTGATTTTAATACAGTTAGAAATAGGACATTGAGATTACATAATAAATGATATAACAGTTACAGTAAGGTTACAGGATTTAATCAAACTAAGGATTGTGTTAAGGAATATCTGTGGATTCTTTAGTAAAGAGATGTGTCTGGAATTTTACAAAATGAAAGAGATCGAGGTTGGCTGTGAGGTGGGAGTTTGTACCAAATGGGGTTATCTACCTGGGACACACCTCCAGAGACAGGTCTAACACAGGGTTAACTCCTTAGCACACACCTCCAGCTACAGGTATATAAGGGGAGTTCCACCTGTGCTGGAGCAACTGACTTACTGCTTTTATCTGCCTTCCTGAGGGTTAATGCATGCTGGCATTTTCATTACTTCTACTGCTTTGGAGATCCTGTTTCCTAGCTCCCTAAAAAACCATCTGGCCAGTGGCAGAACTACTGCCTGGGGCCCTAGTACCATCCTGTGGGCAATTCTGATCTGGGTGCCTGGTCAGGAGCTATGGCCCTTTTAGAGCAAGTCTGGGCCCCTGTAATATTGTCATTGTCACTTCCTCCCTATATCATACAGAGCGCCGCGTGGGGAGGAGGAGGCAACAGGAGATGGCAGAGGCACCAGAGGAAGCATGGGGGAAAATAAGCCAAAGTGAGCTGCTGGAGATCTTGCACTCACTCCCATCAACTTCAGCCAGCAGCAACATGACTCCAGGCAAACTACCGTCCTGCACACAAAAAGTATGTGTGTATGTGTTGATGTATGTCAGACCGTGTGTGTATGTGTCAAGGTATGCATCTGTGCCATGGTGTGTGTGTGTGTGTGTATATATGTATATATATATATGTATATATATATATATATATATATATATATATATATATATCTATATCAGTCTGTGTTTGTATATGTGTGTCAGTGTGTGTGTTTGTGTCTGTGTGTCAGGATGTGTATCTGTGTGTCAGGGTGTGTATTATTATTCTTTATATAGCACCAACAAATTCCAGAGCTCTGTATATGTCAGTGTGTGTTCACGTATGTGTCAGGGTGTGTGCATGTGTCAGTTTGTGCTTGTGTAAAGCTGTGTGTATATCTCTATTTCAGCATGTGTGTCTGTCTGTGTCTATGTGTATATATGAATTTGTGTGTATGTGTCAGTGTTTTTATATGTGTATATCTGTGTGTTGATATGTATGTATACCTGTGTAAGTATGTATGTGGCAGTGTGTGTGTGCATGTGCATACATCCAAGTAGTCAAACATAATGGAGCAGTTTTTGGTGTATAGATCATGCCCTTGAAGTCTCACTGCTCAACTCTCTGTCATTTAGAAGATAAATCACTTTGTTATTATTATTATGAATATGTTATTATTTATATAGCGCCAACAAATTTTGCAGCGCTTTACAGTGGGTGGACAAACAGACATGTAGTTCTAACCAGACAAATTGGACACACAGGCACAGAGGGGTTGAGGGCCCTGCTCAATGAGCTTACATGCTAGAGGGAGTGGGGTAAAGTGACACAGGTAAGGATAGTATTAGACTAGTGACAGTTGCAAGAGAGGAATCAGTCGGGAGCTATTAACAGTTTAATTGATACGCTTTTATGAAGAAGTGGGTGAAGAAGTGGGTTTTTAATGATTTTTTGAAGGAGTGGAGACTGGGTGAGCATCTAACGGAGAGGGAAGTGAGTTGCACAGGAAGGCAAGCATCAGAGGTGGGAGTATGGACAGAAGATAGACTTAAGTCTTCAGCAGAGCATAAGGGCCTAGACGGGACATACTTGTGTATAAGGGAGGATAGATAGGTGGGAGCAGCATTATGTAGAGATTTGCAAGCAAGAACCAGAATTTTAAATTGAGCCCTATATCTTACAGGAAGCCAATGTAGGGACTGACAGAAGGGTGAAGCATGGGAGGTGCGGGCGGACAGGAAGATGAGCCTCGCCGCCACATTCATTATGGACTGTAACGGCGCAAGTTTGGAGCACATAAGACCACTGAGAAGCGGATTACAGTAGTCAAGGCGAGAAAGGACAGTGGAATTGACCAGTACCGTAGTCGCATCTGACGTTAAGTAGGGTCAGATGCGCGCAATGTTTCTGAGATGGAAGTGGCAGGATTTGGCGATAGACTGAACATGAGACGTGAAGGAGAGGTCAGAGTCAAAGAGAACACCTAGGCAATGAGCCTGCGTTTATGCAGCCCTAGTCACACCTCTCTGCATGTGACTTACACAGCTTTCCTAAACACTTCCCATAATGAGTCATCTAATGTTTACACTCCGTTTATTACAAATTCTGTTTAATTTAGAATTTCTTATCTACTTCTCTGTTAAAAGCTTGCTAGACCCTGCATGCGCCTCCTGTATGCGATTAAAGTTCAATTTACAGTGCAGGAGATAAAAAACTTGCAAAGTAAGTTAGCATCTGATTGAAAATGAAATCATATTTTCATGCAGGCTGTGTCAGTCACAGCCAGGAAAGGTGTGGCTGCATAAATAGAACCAAAAGTGATTTAACTCCTAAATGGCAGGGAATGCAGCAGTGGAAATTCAGAAGCATGATATATACACAAAAACGACTTCATTAAGCTGAAGTTATTTTGGTGACTATAGTGCCCTTTAAGCCCAAAATAAGCAAACTGGAAAAAACGTCAATGTTTTTATGTTTGCTGCATAGCTATTTTAGCATTACATTTACAAGTGTACTGAATAACTCTGAGAGTTTCGTTGGTAAATTGATGATTGTGAAGAATTAACAAGAGGATTGCAACATGTAAGCCAAAATAACCAGTTGGATAAGTAAAATCTCCAGTTTAGCTATTTTAATTTCAACCTACCTCGTCAATTAAGAACAGATTCTGGTTTAGCGAATAAGCCTCATGAAACAAATTGTGTTTAATTAACCCATTACAACCAACCAATTACCTGACAAAGATCAGAACATACAAAACAGAGGTCACACCACTACCTGAAAAAGACCGACATAAAATAATAAGCAGCAGTTTAATCCTTCCCAGATGGAAATGACCTCTATAACATTGTCACCGATTTATTTATTATACTGCATGTCTGCAGGTTTAAAGAGTGTAGGGCATAACAATGCATCATGACTGAGTGATGAAATTATTATCTGGAAAAAAAAAAAACGTAACACTACAAATGTTTGACATTACTATTATATTTTAACATATCAATCACTAGACGTAACCTTGAACCAAGTGAGAATTAGTTTTTTTTTTATAATATAGTGCAATGTGTTTGAATGAGCACAAGTGAAAATTAGCATGCCATATCGTTTAAGATTAAAAATAGCTGTAAAATTGACAAGCGTTGTTATGTAAATGTCATAATTTTGTTTCTTTTAACCAATTTTCTGCTAACTTCCTATCTCTCTCCTGATTATGGTCTGCTGAAAATGTGTTAACATCAATATATTACTCCTTCCTTTTCTATGCTGAACTAAAAAAAAGAGTTATTACTTTTTAAAAAGTTGATAATTTATTTTATTACTACTGGGAACAGATTACTTATAGGCTTTTTGTGCATTATTTTATAATGAATACGTTAATAACTCTCTTAAAGGGAACCTATTTTTATGAATCATTATTTTGGGACTATAAGTTCCTTCTGTCCACTCACCTTCTATTCCTTCCTCCCTTGTGGCTACAAATTAAATTTGAATGGATACTATTCACCTTGTTCCCAGTACTGTGGGTCATGAACTCCTCTTCTGCAACCTCCAGCTCCGCCTCTGGTGATGTCATCATTCAAGCTGACATCTTCCAATTCAAATGCCGCGCTCCTTTAATCAAATGCTGCTATCAGTAAAAATTGGTCTGGAGGAAGAAGTGCCTCTAGTGGATGTCAATATGACAGCCATTAGAGGTGTATTTAACCCAGCAATGTAAAAATTAAAGTTTCTAAAAAAAACTGAAATGTTTTACATAATTACTACTATTGGACCACTGGACCCAAGCCACATCATTGAGATTAAAAGGTTTGGGTGACTAAAGTGTTCCTTTAACCCCTTAATGCCGGATGACGGACCATGCCCGTCATGCTAGGGAAGCACTTAACATCGGATGACGGACCCGGTCCGTCATGTGCTAAAATGAACGCAGATCACCGCGGTGCCGGCGATTGCAGGGTTAACGCTCCTCCGGTCTGCCTCGGTATTCAAGGCAGACCGGGAGCACCCGATCACACTGCCCCTGCAGCTGTGATTGCTCTGACATCCTGTCAGAGCGAGCACATGTGCTGCAGGGACTCACAATCCGCAGGGAGACGGATAAGTGCTGATCTGCTTCTCCCTGTAAAAAAAAAAGCTAAAGTAAAATCCTACCCCTCTTTTCCCTGATTTAATAAAATGAACCCCTTCCCTGTCAATTGATCACTGACTACAGTGATCAATTGGCAGTGACTACATTTTATTGTGATCTGATATTTTTTTTAACCCCTGAGGGTTAACTTGTATTTATTATTTTAACCCTTAGGGGTTACATTTATTTTATTAATAAATTTAAATATTTTACAATTGGATATTTAGCTAGCTGGGGTGGGTGGAAATTAGTGGCAAATTGGGGAATTTGGTGTTAGGCTAGCTAGGGGTTAACATTAAATAAAGTTTTTAAACATTTTTTTAAGTTTTTTTAAAAATGCTTTAATAATGTTTAAAACAAAGTAAAAAAAAACCACCCCCCTTTACCCAGTCCTAATAAACATTAACCCCTTCCATGCCAGTTGATCACTTCCTATCATGATCAAAATACAGATCACAGTATTATACTGTGATCTGATTTTTCTTTTTTTTTTAACCCCTGAGGGTTAACTTTTATTTTTTTTAAATAATATATATTTTGCTAGCTCTGAAGGGTGGGAGTTATGGGAAATTGGGGAATTTACTGTTAATGCTGCATTCTGCTAGTTAGGGGTTAATCACTACACCTGGAAGAAACTAGCGATAAAAATGGTGCCTTTTGAAATACCCTAGGGTGTATTCTTTAAAAAATTGTATGCCTTTATGGAGTAATTTGAATATATAGCCTTCTACAATACTTCAAAATGGGACATGGACACAGCATAAAAATTAAAAGTTTGAAAAAAACTGGAATAGCTGTGTCTCAAATGTGCCCCTTCAATGTCCACATATACCTGGCAAAGGTACATACATGGTTGCTGTACTCAGACAACATAGCTGAACAACATATGAAGTATTATAGACCCGTAGCACACATAAGGTTGGCAACATATACCGTGCAAACTCACTTTGTGTGTCAAAAAGGCAGAAAAAAATGCTTATTACCACTACACTTGGTACAAAATATGCCTCTCAGAATACCCTGGGATGTCTTCTTTAAGAAATGGTATGCCTTTATGGTGTAGTTGGAATATGTAGCCTGTTAAAGTGCTCCAAAGTGGGACACGTACGCATCAAAATCCTCCATGAAAATTCACACTTAAAAACCTGAATTTGTCACGCCTCTTTTACAGCACTGTAACTTCACAAAATAGTGTCTAGGTCACACATTGGGCATATTGTTTTACTCAGAAGATATAACTGAGCATAATTTAGGGGATTTTATGACAGGCCCCCAGGACCTATATCTGCTGGGACAGTACCCCAAAATGCAGGACTGTCACAGCAAATTCGGGACTGTTGACACCTATGCCTTTTGTTAGACATAATTTCCTGTGAGGTGGCATTTGGTGAATTCCTATGGTTTAAAAAAAATAAAACATTTTATTTGCACCACTGGTTTTATACAACAGGAAACATCAAGCTAGTTTCAAATCATCACTATTTATCTAGGGGTAAGTAATCTTCTAAGTAAATTAGTTTCAAGCCAAGTTAATATAATATATATATATATATACAATTCCTGTCTTTTTTTTTCTCAGGTCATTTTTAATAAAGTTAATTTGTTTGCTAATGTACACGTAGTTTTTTTTTTACCATATATATATATATTTTTTTTAAAGCGGCACTGTCATGCCGAACTTACCTTTCCTCAATCTCTTCCTCTTCTCCGCCTCTCTCAGGATCTGTTATTCTTTTCTTCCATTCTTCTTTAGTTTTCTTTAAAATTATAAGACAAAGTAGGGACTCTTTGCCTTATGGAGGATTCCTCCGCTTGACCAGCTCTGACCAGCGGAGGAGCAAAGTGTGCTTCATTTCCGCTGGTCAGAGCAATTTTCCCATGATCCCTAGCTTTCCTCCCAGTTCCCACAATACTTCCTGTCAGTATTGCCGAAAGTCCTGTCACTTAGACAGAACGCCGGCAAAACTGCCGAATTGCATCCTAACAGAATGAGAAGAGTTTCTCCATTGGTGTTAGGATGCAATTCGGTACTTTGTTCGGATCGGAATTTCATTCTAATGAATGAAACTCCGATCCTATTCATTGCTGTGGCTGCATCTTGCAGCCGCTTAGTAGATAACTCCCTAATTCCCACGGTATCAGGGAGCTATCTACTAAAAGGCTGAAAGACCTGAATTGGTCTTTCAGCCAAATGTACTAATACTAAGTAAAAATTACTTAGTATTAGTAAATAATATGCCCCTACTCGCTATTCCGCGAGTAGGGGCATGTCTAGTAAGCAGTGAGCAGCCTGTGGCTGCTCACTGTAAAAAAAAAAAAAAAAAACACCTAATAACCCCCCCCCCTGCGCGGGGGTTAAAGATGGGGGGACCTACTGTCCTCCCCCCTGGCCCCCACCCCTGCGCGGTGGGTGGGGGCCCTAATAAAATAATAAGGGGGGGGACCTACTGTCCTCCCCCCCTGGCCCCCACCCCTGCGCTGTGGGTGGGGGCCCTAATAAAATAATAAGGGGGGGGACCTACTGTCCTCCCCCCCTGGCCCCCACCCCTGCGCTGTGGGTGGGGGCCCTAATAAAATAATAAGGGGGGGGACCTACTGTCCTCCCCCCCTGGCCCCCACCCCTGCGCGGTGGGTGGGGGCCCTAATAAAATAACAAGGGGGGGACCTACTGTCCTCCCCCCCTGGCCCCCACCCCTGCGCGGTGGGTGGGGGCCCTAGTAAAATAACAAGGGGGGGACCTACTGTCCTCCCCCCCTGGCCCCCACCCCTGCGCGGTGGGTGGGGGCCCTAGTAAAATAATAAGGGGGGGGACCTACTGTCCTCCCCCCCTGGCCCCCACCCCTGTGCTGTGGGTGGGGGCCCTAATAAAATAATAAGGGGGGGGACCTACTGTCCTCCCCCCCTGGCCCCCACCCCTGAGCGGTGGGTGGGGGCCCTAAATGAACCCCCCCCCCCCCATTAAGGTGACTAGGGGTCCCAAGCCCCTAGTCACCCCCCCCACCCAAAACATTCTATCCCCTACCTACCCCCCTCACCCTAAAAATAGTGAGGGGGGAATAAAATAACTAACCTGTAAAAAAAAAAAATTAAACTTACCATTTGACGTCTTCTTTTTTCTAAATTTTTCTTTCTTCAGCCCCCAAAAAAGCCAAATAAAAATCCATCATACCCGTCGCACTTTAAAAAACAAACAAAAAAAAACCGAGCGCAAAAAAAAATTAATCCATGTTCACCCATGGAGGGCACGCCGCGTACTGAGCTCCGCAGGGCGGATCAAGGCTTATATAGCCTTGCCCCGCCCTGCAATTAGGCTTAGAACACACTGATTGGTTGGTTTAAGCCAATCAGAGTGCTCTGTGTCATTTTACACAGCGTGGGAAAATTCAAAAGAACTTTCCCACGCTGTGTAAAATGACAGATCACTGTGATTGGATGGTTTTCAAGCCATCCAATCACAGTGCTCTGTGTCATTTTACAAGCGTGGGAAAATTCCAAAGAACTTTCCCACGCTTGTAAAATGACACAGAGCACTGTGATAGGATGGATTTCAAGCCATCCAATCACAGTGCTCTGTGTCATTTTACAAGCGTGGGAAAATTCCAAAGAACTTTCCCAAGCTTGTAAAATGACACAGAGCACTGTGATTGGATGGCTTGAAAACCATCCTATCACAGTGCTCTGTGTCATTTTACAAGCGTGGGAAAGTTCTTTGGAATTTTCCCACGCTTGTAAAATGACACAGAGCACTCTGATTGGCTTAAACCAACCAATCAGTGTGTTCTAAGCCTAATTGCAGGGCGGGGCAAGGCTATATAAGCCTTGACCCGCCCTGCGGAGCTCAGTACGCGGCGTGCCCTCCATGGGTGAACATGGATTAATTTTTTTTTGCGCTCGTTTTTTTTTTTTAAAGTGCGACGGGTATGATGGATTTTTATTTGCCCTTTTTGGGGGCTGAAGAAAGAAGAATTTAGAAAAAAGAAGACGTCAAATGGTAAGTTTAATTATTTTTTTTACAGGTTAGTTATTTTATTCCCCCCTCACTATTTTTAGGGTGAGGGGGGTAGGTAGGGGTTAGAATGTTTTGGGGTGGGGGGGGGGTGACTAGGGGCTTGGGACCCCTAGTCACCTTGATGGGGGGGGGTTCATTTAGGGCCCCCACCCACCGCTCAGGGGTGGGGGCCAGGGGGGAGGACAGTAGGTCCCCCCCCTTATTGTTTTATTAGGGCCCCCACCCACCGCGCAGGGGTGGGGGCCGGGGGGGGGAGGACAGTAGGTCCCCCCCCCTTATTGTTTTATTAGGGCCCCCACCCACCACGCAGGAGTGGGGGCCGGGGGGAGGACAGTAGGTCCCCCCCCCTTATTGTTTTATTAGGGCCCCCACCCACCGCGCAGGGGTGGGGGCCGGGGGGGAGGACAGTAGGTTCCCCCCCCTTATTATTTTATTAGTGCTCCCACCCACCGCGCAGGGGTGGGGGCCAGGGGGGAGGACAGTAGGTCCCCCCCCCTTATTACCATTTATGTTTTTACAGTGAGCAGCCACAGGCTGCTCACTGTTTAGTGGACATTCCCCTACTCGCGGTATAGCGAGTAGGGGCATTGGGGAGATTTTAATCTCCCTTGTGCTATTATGGGGGTCATATTGACCCCCATAGAGTGAGGGGGGGGCCTGGGGGGCTTATGAAGTGGTGGGGAGCACAGCTCCCCACCGCTTCTGTCTTTACATATTACAAGGAGGGAGCTGCACGTCGGTAGCTCCCTCCTTGTAATAAACTGATCAAACAAACGAACACTGATACTCAGTGTTAGTTTGTTCGTCTGATTTTTTCTATTCATTCATTCGTCTGTCTGATGAATGAATGAATAGATGAAATTCCCGTTCGCATGTCCAGATGTTTCACTGGGCATGTGCGGGAATCTCACAGTCTGTCTAGTGTGGGTAGATGACGTGTCCCACAGGGACTTCACCTACCCACACAAAGATGGCGGCGCCCTGAATAAAGATCGGGGCAGAAGATACAGATTTAAAAATAGGTAATCTGGGGGGCTTAGGGGCATTTGGGGGTGACTAGGGGGTCAATTGGATGTAGTGGAGGCGGGAGGGGGGTTAATAAAAAAAACGGGATTCGGCATGACAGTGCCGCTTTAATGGACTTGCCAAGTTAGGTTTTTCTTCAGTGGGAATCTCTCTATGGAATGTCCTATTTTCTCCACACGTGAATAAGATTGGTTGGGGTTATTACAGAACCGTTACACTTTCTGGATTTCTCACTTATTTCCAAATACTTTCTGGGATTCTAATTGCCAACTAAAAATTGCTTTCAGGCATCATAATCCCAAATCTCACTCGTCTCATTTGACTGGGACAGAGTCCTTGGCACTAGAGCCTTCAGTCTAAATAAAGACTGATTCTACATTCGCTAGATTTTTTTGACCAAAGTGCGGTCCCTCATCAGCTCTCACCTCTGCTCTCTGACACAATTCATTATGCGGAAAGAGACCATAAGAAAGAAAAGATAAGTATTGATTTTTGTGAAATGAACACTCGCAGCCTCATTTTGGACTTAGATGTCTGGGGATTAACATTTAAGACATCAAAGAGAGATCTTCAGTTAACCAGGGCATTCCAGCAAAAAATGTTAAATGTAATTTCACACAGTCTCGAAATGTTATTTCTGAGGAATTAACTAAAACTGAAGGGTTCTACCACCAAATGATAGAGGACCTTTTGGCTGCAGTGACAATTATGAAGTAATGTAGAATTAATTGGTTTATGTAGTTCGATTTGTTAAAGGTTGAGTTGCCTATTACTGGAGCAAAATAAAAATGATACATGGCTATGATCATAAAAGATTCTCGCAAATGATAAAAATCATGAGTTATATATTTCATTTTATTTCAGTCACTTATTTTTTATTGCAGGTTGGATGGTAATTCTTTTTAAAAAAACAGACACTGAATAACTGCACAAAGTCTGTGTCTACTTTATGTCATTATCTGATTCAGAACACATTTATTTAACACTTTTACCCATCTTAAATAATACCTTTGATTATACTTATATCAGAAAAAAAATTCATATATCTCAAACTTTTATATTCTGCTATAGATTGCACCAGCGCTAATTACCATTCTAGGCTGTCTTTGTCTCTATTGAAAAAAACAATAGTGCCACAGTTTTATCTTGTTCATGACATTGTAATTGTGATGTTGTCATTATTGTTAGTGGACTTCACGTAAAGGGACAAGCAACAGCCCTAATAAAATAAACAAAACAAAAATAACTTTTTTGGTAGATATACCCCCAATGAAAACATGTACGCATTTAATATTAAAAAAAATTCATTGGGGCTATATCTAAAAACAGATTGTAAAACCTGCAGCCTTTGCAAGCCCTCCTCTTCTAACTCCGCCCAGTCTTTCTGTGGCTGTCCAATTACAGACTTCCCAATGCAGCTCAATGAGAATTCTTTGCAAGGTAGGTGTTCTGAGCAATTGCTTCCTCTTGAGTTTAGCTTCACTGAGCTAATTAAACCAGGAAGTAAAAGGATTGGTTGACTGATTGACAGCCATGGGCCATAACAAGGTCATTTTATAAAAGGGTCAATTTCTATTGATATCCGCACTATTTGTAAAATGTAAAAAAGAGGTCACACTCTTCACACTCAAAATGCTTCAGCAAGCTACGTGCTTTAGGGGTTTGGAGTGTCCCTTTAAATAATAGTCAGTAAGTATGATTTGATGTCTTGCTCTCACTACATGGAAGAAAATCACTGCAGAATATTCACATGGAGGGATAAGGTCTGCCATTAGGCCATTAGAGCTAATAAAGACACAAAGAGCGGGGGCGTGGCCAACTTCCGTACGAAGCAGTCGCATGGAGTAGGAGCTCCGTAAGCCACCGAGCCCAAAGCAACCAAAAATAAGTCAATCTGCTGCTAAAAACCATTCTTTGACAGTAGTCAATCCAGGGGACCCGATGGCACCATCTAAATAATGAAAACGTATGGATCCGATGCGACACAGCAAAAAGGACCGCACGAGGCAATTGCAAGTTGGTGGCGACAACACGCTGTAATCCCCAGGATCCGACGGACCTGCTGAATCAGAACCTTTCTCACTACCACAAGACGACATTCCAGTAGCTAACAAAAGTCTCCACAATATGCTACAAGACCTTAAAACATCTCTAAGGGCTGATTTCCGTTAAATAGCAACGGACTTGTGCAGGGACACTCAAGACCTGAGGGGTTGCACAAGCCATTTAGAAATAAAAGCAGAAAAATTATGTTAAGCTTACAACAATGTGGTAGACAAATTACAGAAACTGGAAGAAGAACAGGCTGCATTGAAATAAAAATGGCCGATTTGGAGGACAGATTAAGGCGAAAAAACATCCGCTTCCGTGGTATAGCAGACACTTCCTCGCCTGAGGCCCTGCCTCAATTCCTGAGGGCCTTGTGTAAATCCATCATACCCCACCTAGAGGATACCGTGCAGACAGCCCTAAGGACACCATTGCAAAGTTTCATTATTACAAATCAAAAGAAGAGCTTTTGAATGCACCGAGAAAATTGCAGAACTTACCGGCACCATATCAAGGAATCAATTTCTTCGCCATCCTTTCTGCAACCACCATGGCGGGGAGGAGAGAATTTGTAAATGTGGCGAAAACGCTACGCAATTGTATTATCCCCTATAGATGGGCCTTCCCGACGAAGCTGCTGGTGTAGCACAGAGGCAAATCAGTAGTGATTCTAGAGCCAGAGGTAGGAATGGCAAAGCTCAAAGAATGCTATTGGACAGTCGTCACCTCATAGACACTCACCGAAGAAGCTGAGACCAGAATGGACAGTGGTGGGATCTCCGGCGAGGTCTACTGCAAACCCACAGACTAATGGTCTGCTAAAGCTACTCCACATCTACAGATAGCACTTGAATATTATTTACTGTTATTGCTGTTTAGTTATTGACTCTCTCTATATTGTGGAATGTTATCTTATTTATTACAGGTTATGTAAATTACCGATACCACCAACTGTATGTATCAACTCCACAGGTCCTTTTGGCCTCTCGCATTAGTGGGAATATGAGGTTATGCCAGTAAGGTATATATAGATGTTTAAGGGCGACAAGGATTTGATGTTGGCTTAGACTGCCGTCAACAGGCATATACCTACTTTAATGTATGCACATTGGCTAGCACTCCTGCTCTCGGGACCCCCGGAGTTAACATCCTCCCCAGTGGGCTTGGTAGGCCAGCAATATTTGGTGCATTTTACAGCACCCAGCTAAAACAAAAGCTTACATCCGTCCAGCAGTTCTCCTGCCAACCAGTTTTCCGTGCATGTTCTCAGAAGATCAGAGTAATGAACATCTAGGTGTAACCATGGAAGTATGTGTTTTCCCAAACTATCCTGTCTCTAAAACAAGCCATCCTGTCCAATCTACCCAAAAAACAACCCTAACTGGTCACATCTTACACAATGTTACAGTATAGCTGGAGGGAAGAGATCAAATGGAAAGACTTGTGTAAAGACAGAATTCTCTGGAAAAATGGGGCTGGATAAACCACTTTTTAGGAGGGAAAAGGGATTCTGGGACTTGTAGTTAATGACTCCAAAAATCAGTCTTTAAAAGAACAACAGCCAAGGAGGTTAGGCTCCTCTCTTCTTCTCACTCCTCTCTTTGTCTCTTTTGGAGAGGACAATGCAGTAAGCATAGGTGACTGTCCCATACTACCAAGATGAAGGCGCAAGGGGAAGATCTACATTTAAATGTTATTGCCCTTTTATTATATATTGTTTGGTTATCACGGGATGTGGTTATAATGTATAAGGCGTATATACTTTTTAAATCTGTAACAGTATCTTAAATTAATATTTACAATACATTTTATTATACACTTGTGTTTGTGTCTTATTTGTCACACATTCCCTAAAAGAATATCCTTGTAAGAGGGTCATAATTTCTTACAGGGTGACCGAGGGAGGGGGATATCCTACATATGCTAAAACGGGTATCAGACGTATACCTAAGAGACAAAAAAGATGGAGTAGGGCTGTGCCAATACGAATAAAATAGTCTTAGAAAGGGTAGGAGGTCTCATTAGAGTAGCAGTAAATAATCAGGGAAACTTGATAAGACGTATTCTCTTCAATGGGAGTGGATGCATCTCAGGGTGTTAGTTCATATATATGAAACAGAGAAGAGGCAGAAAGCAACCAATAGTGCAGTACATCTAGAGTCCAAAAGTGCAGTAAATAACAAGAGGTAGAAAACTCACTTTTAAAATAGCTATGCTTAACTCTGGTGTGAAGAGCGTACAGCGGTATAATCCCCGCTTCTGGGATGTGGGAAGATTTTTCCGTCAGCACTGTCTGGTAATCCAAAGCTCCAAAGGGAAGATAAAAGGCAACAATACTGCTCTCAATTGTGATAACATAGAGTATAAAAGAGTGATAAGAGTAATACTCACAAGTGTAGAGCAGAAACACTGCTCTATTGATATAGCATTGGTGGTATGATCTCCACCTCAGATTTACTTGGAGGCAATGGGGTATATGTTGGGTCAGCACTGACGTGAAAAGCAATGAATTCGAATTTTTACATGTTTTTTTTTAATTCCACATATATTTAGTGCTGAAGGTTGCTATGACCAAGTTATTTTATTATTTGGCATGAATACTTCATTAACTGAAGCAAACACACCCAGATCCCTTGTCTGTGATTCCTTATCTCCTGTTTATAAAAATACTTTTAGCATAAAATACTGCTACCTAGACTAGTGCATGCTGAAAAATATTGTTTCCATCAAACCACTTTGTGTGGAAATATAAATAAAATTCAGGTTTGCTAAATTTCTCTTATATGGAGGTTCGACTCATCCAAATTTTGTTAATACATTTTTTGGGGGGAAAACGGATGATCCAAAAACAGCAAAAATATATGCCTAACATAAATATTGTGTTTATATTTTGTAGTAAACTAATAGGAGCATTTTCCAGCCATTCACTTCACAGATCAAGTGAGAAAAAAATAACCAATAGAGGGATAAAACAGGGGGACAGTAAATTCGGAATCACGAATCAAAACTAACATTCTTGTCCTTTGTGCATCTCGTTCGGTTTGTAATTCTGCAGTTTGGGAATTTGACTGATCACCCAATCCCCGCAAATTCAGATGAATTCCATTTCAGAACAAAACAAATCTCCAACTCTACTGTTACCTCTAGCATGTAAAAACTGATTTTTGTCCAGCCTTATGCAGTTGCTCAGTCATGCTATGCTCAAGTTCCCTACATCTTACTATCTATAGAGAATTCATGGAGAGAATGCTATTAGCCATACTGTGTCTATGAAAACTAGTAAGTTATCCTCTGCAAAGCCCATATTTAAATCTAATGAGAATTATAACAAAAAATGTAATCATCATGGCAAATTATTAAAGAGTAAGGGGATTTTTTACACTAAATAATGAGTTGCGATATGCTGACCTTTATCTCCAATTAATCAAATATGTCCTACAATCATGTCTTCTCATGACAACTGACTGTTTTGCAATTAAGTCCCAGAATGTTCTAAGTGTATTAAATATTAGAATTGCCCAATCTGAGTTTTAAGTGCCAACAGGTGTGCAATTACTAGACGTAAACTTCACATTTACAGCATTCGGACTGTTAATAGCGTAGCAGTTCAATAGACACTGCAATACAATAGAGATTTCTACATTATAAAATAAAATAAATACAGGCGCTTGCAAACTTTTTTTTTTCTTTTTCTTTTTAATTTTCTTTTCTTTATTTCTCTGCTTTCATTTCTTAACCTTTAAGAGGACTTTTTTGTTATTTGTAATTAGGATTCTGATTCCGAAATTCTTTTATTTTTGGGAACATGCATTTTTTTTTTCCTTTTGCCAATGAAAGAGCTTAGGATAATAAGACCCGCAGAGCCTGTGACTGCAGACAAAAGCTGGAAACTGAGATTCGTTATAAACCATTAACTTATAATTCTGTTCATTTTAACACAACTGCCAGCTGAAAGCAGATGAGGTGTTAAAGGGCTGAATTACCACAAGAACGTTAATCAATAGTACATCGCGCAGCTTTGATAGGAGACACATAAAGTCCTGTCTCGGAGATGATTGTATTTTAGCTATGTTTATCATTTACACATGCCAATTTCTTTAGTCTTATAAAGAAATAAAGAAAATTGCATTTATTAATGAAAAATATCAATAATCACAACAAGTGAAGATTAAAGAAAAAAACATTTCAAAGCCTAGAAGATTAGCAATAGATCATGTCTACGGAACAATATACCGAATCCTGGTAGGTGCTGAGTATGTGAAATATAATGAGCCATGGCAGTAGAAAAAATTGAATGATTGTTGGATTGGGCCGTCTATTAAATCATCAAAAGTCTCTGCATAAACAATAATAGAATAGTTTACTAATTTTAAAGCAAGCACTGAATCATGTTGTAGACTTCCATAAGGCTATAAAACATTATTCTTTTTCTTCATCTAGACCTAAATCGAACATCTATTTGCTTGTTTTGTAATTGCATATAGAGACATCTCTTATTTCGAAGACATAAACTCATTGGACTGTCATACTTTCGTAAGTCTATCACTCAAAAATATTTTATTCCACCACTACTTATTGGTGAAAAAAATAAACACATATAGGGCAATACGAAAACAGTAAAATTCTAATTCTCGGGAACAACAGAGTAATTTACAATTGGAAAGTTTAAAGCAATCTTCATATGTACGTAACTCTGAAAAGTAAACATTGAACAATAAAGAAAACAAATTAAATCAAAGTATTATACTAACATTGTAGTGAATTTATATTTAAAATCACAGCATCCAAAATCCAGAATAGTTGATCTAGTTAGAGAAGGGGTAAAACCACTGCCTTTGACCTTGGAAACCTGGCCCAAGTTTGTTGTAGTTACAGCTTGGCTATTTAGACTCAGTTTTGACATTTATTTTAGACTCGGTTTTGCTTTAATTCAGAGTTTAGTGAATAAACCCATAGGATGGCATGAAATGTAATGCACACTTCACTACAGTTTATAACAGGGGAGCCAATCATGTAGATCTTTATGTATGCGACAAGGAGGCAATTCTAAGAGCCAGGGATAATTATGTTCAATTCATTGAGTTCTAATTCGAATTCCATCCAAATTTGGCTAATTCGGCAATTCAGAAGAGTCAGAAATTTTAAATCAGCAAGAAATGAAAATGGAACAAAAACGAATGGACCCATCACTGTGAGAAAACTCTGTATTTTCTTGTATAACCGAACAACACGTATGCTGGAAAAAGGCGGCATCTATGCCTCGTTTCCACTGAGCGGATCGGTTCGGTTCAGTTCGGTACGGTTCGCTATTTTGGGTGTTTCCATTATGAAAGTGGTCCATACAAGCGAACTGTACCAATCCATTCAGGGTCCTGCTTCAGATGTAGGGCCATAGGAAATGGAACGGTTCGGTTAGGGTGGAGCTACTATACAATCCATTGATTGGTGGACAGGAAGAGCATTTTTTTCTAAACCCCGCATGGCCCTGAAGGTCTGACTTGCAGTGGAAACGCTCACCAGAATGGGCTGGTCCATTCTAAACCTTCCAAAGTGTACCAACCCGAACCGATCCGCTCAGTGGAAACGAGGCAATAGTCTCCCGAAAGCAGTTAGAGGTACCTGATCGTCAAGTGTCTGAAACTCTAGAGTGGACACTCGACCCCGTGAACACCGGTGATTTGGTACGAATGCATGCTTGTTTCCACAACAAGCCAGGAGAGCACTGTTCGGCAGGATTATTCGCACAAATGAGCCAGGGAAACCTTCTCCTTTTGGTTTGTTTTAGAACTTCCAAAGGTGACCAACTGCTACCCCTGATTCTCTGAAACTGATTTGGGCAGTCGCCATGTGTGCGGTCGGTTAAAACTTTACCCCGGTGGTGATTCAGTTATGTTCGTGGGATCTGAGCGCTATTTGGATATGTTGGGTGCTCAGATCCAGGCTATCCAGGGATATAATGTTTGTGTTGGTTTCTGTGTATGTTATACCGTATTTATCGGCGTATAACACGCACCGGCGTATAACACGCACCTCATTTTTAGAAAGAAATTCCAGGAAATTTCCCCCCCCATAGTATTCCCCCCTCATCCTATAGTGTTCCCCCCCCTCCCATAGTATTCTCCCCCCCTCCCCTCCCATAGTATTCTCCCCCTCCCCTCCCATAGTATTCTCCCCCCCCTCCCCTCCCATAGTATTCTCCCCCCCTCCCCTCCCCCCCTCCCCTCCCATAGTATTCTCCCCCCCTCCCCTCCCATAGTATTTCCCCCCTCCCCTCCCATAGTATTCTCCCCCTCCCCTCCCATTCTCCCCCCTCCCATAGTATTCTCCCCCCCTCCCCTCCCATAGTGTACTTCCCCCCCTCCCCTCCCATAGTGTACTTCCCCCCCTCCCCTCCCCTCCCCTCCCATAGTGTACTTCCCCCCCTCCCCCCTCCCCTCCCATAGTGTCCCTCCCCCCCTCCCCTCCCATAGTGTACTTCCCCCCCTCCCCTCCCATAGTGTACTTCCCCCCCCTCCCATAGTGTACTTCCCTCCCCTCCCCCCTCCCATAGTGTACTTCCCCCCCCTCCCATCCCATAGTGTACTCCCCCCCCTCCCCTCCCATAGTGTACTTCCCCCTCCCATTATTACTTACCTGTCCTGAAGCGTGGGCCGGCTTCACAGCTTGCACCGCGGTACAGGAACTTTAATTTCATGTTCCGGTTTCTGGTGGGACTGAAAGGAAGTGTGCACACTATTGTGCACACTTCCTTTCAGTCCCGCCGGAAACCGGAACATGAAATTAAAGTTCCTGTACCGCGGTGCAAGCTGTGAAGCCGGCCCACGCTTCAGGACAGGTAAGTAATTATGGGATATCGGCGTATAACACGCACCCACGATTTTCCCCCTATTTTCAGGGGGAAAAAGTGCGTGTTATACGCCGATAAATACGGTATGTATTTTGGGGTATTTTATAACTAGAAGTATGTTTATTTATTTATTTAAGGTTCCCAAGTGGAGGAGAAAAACGTATATTTGTTAGATAGTGAGGCCTCTATTTCCTCCATTTGCTTGATCATTTCTACTTTTTGGATCCATTCTCTGATGGAGGGGGCTGTGGGCTTTTCCAGTTTATAGGGATTAGTGAGTTTGCGGCTGTTATCAGGTGATTTATGAGTATGCGTTGTGGTTTCGGAATGGGGTGGGGGTGTAGTAGGAACAGTATTGTTTCTGGGGATCTTGAGATGTTGATGCCTACTATGGAGTGAATCATGTCTATAAAAAGTGGAGCAGTTGGGTGTAGTGGAATTGTTGTGGTTCGTGGGGTGGTCAGTTTTTGTAATTGAAGTTATAGGCATGATATTCCCTTGTTCTAATGTCGAGCTGAGCTTAGGTTATGTAGTGTCTTGCATTTGGGGAAAAGATTTTATAAGGCTCCTGTCTGTGCACGGGCGGAATTGGGGGTTCTGTATTAGTGGGTATAATGGGCATGGGTGTGGGGAGAGGTCTTTTGCGTTTCTAATACACATCCAAACGCGCAATGTTGACGCTATGGTAGGGTGATGTGGTAGGGGAAGTACATGTCACGGTATGGTGTGTAAAGGGGCTTGAAACTGTCAGGGTTTCTTTGCTGTTTTAAACAGCAACTCTTCCTTTTTCAGTGACTGAGTTTTCAGCTGTAATTAACGATCAGCTCCTTCAGTATGTTGCCACGGTTACTCACCTGAGAATAGTAACCAACCCTGCTGCTAATCAGTTCAGCCTATTTAAGCAGCAAATCCCAGAACCTCCTTGCCCTTGCGTGGTTTCCTGTTCCCCAGAAGTCTCCTTGTTCCTGTGTTTCCTGTTTGTTCCTGGTTCCTGACTCCGGCCTTGTTCCTGACTCCGTTGCTCTCCGTGCTCCTGATCCTGGCTTGTCTGACTACCCGCTGTGGTGACTGACCCCTGCTTGATTCCTGGACTTTGCTTTTTGTTATTTATTTGTTATTTATTAATAAAGGTGTTTTTGCATCTAGTTCTGTCTTTGTCTTGTTCCTGGTCCCTGACAGAAACATAGTGTTTTCTATGTATGTCCATTGTTTGAGTGGGGGTGTGGCTGTCCATTCGTAGATCCTGGCCAGGATTATTGCTCTGTAATATAGTACAATGTGTGGAAGGCCAAGGCCTTATAGTTTCTTATATTTAGTGAGGTGGAGTAGAAAATTCTGGGGTGTTTGTGGGCCCAGAAGGATGTGGTGAATTGTTGTTTCAGTTTAGAGAAAAATTAGGTGGGGGGGTATGTTGATTGGGAGGATTTGTAGTATTTATAGAGTATTTTTAGTAATGAGTTCACCTTGAGTATGTTAATCCTACATAGCCAGCTGAAATTGGGCCTGTGCCATCCAGTGATGTCCTTGGAGGTTTCCTCTAGGAGGGACAGGAAATTTAGGTTATATATTTATTTAAGATCATGAGGGAGGTTTACTCCAAGGTATGTAATTGAAGTTGTGGCCCAGGAGAATGGAGGTTTGCTTTTGTGTTGATGTCTAAGTGTAAGGGTAGAATCTCACTCTTTGTGTAGTTGGCTTAAAAAATTGGATAGGGTATGGTAGGTGGATACTTCCTCCATGAGGGGGGGTAGAGATGAGATGGGATCTGTGATGGTAAAGAGTAAGTCATCTGCAAACGCAGAGATTTTGTTTTCTTGATGGTAAACGTGTATTTCATGTATATCAGGGTGGTCTTGTATGCCTTATAGGGAGGGTTCTAAGATCAGAATAAAGAGAAGGGGAGATAGGGGGCAACCTTGCCTCGTGCCATTTCTAATGTGTACCAAGTTGGACAGTTGTCCATTTATCCTCAATTTTGCAGTCGGGGTAGAATATTTTGCCTGTACCCATTTCACCCAATAGGGACCAAAGCCTAGCCCTTGAAGGGTAGCATTTAACAGAGTCCAGTCTACTCTATCAAACGCTCTCTCAGCGTCGACCGAGAGCAGCAGACTTTGTGTTTTGGAAGTTTGCGAGATGTGCATGAGATTCACTAGTTAGGGGGTGTTGTGTTTAGCCTCACAGCCTGGTACGAAGCCAGACTGATCTGTGTGTATGAGGGTAGTGAGTAGTGGTTGTAAGCGGTTGGTTACCATTTTGGTGATGAGTTTTAGGTCTATATTGATGAATGAAATGGGGTGGTAGCTACCGCAGTTGGTAGGGTCTTTCACTGGTTTGGGTATTAATGTAATATGTGCTTCGAGGGAGGATTGGGGGAGTGTTGCTGATTTTGTGATCACGTTGAAGGCTTGGATGAAATATTCTTCAAGGGAAGTTAGGCTGTTCTGGCCTGGGCTTTTTTTGAGAGCCCCTTGGTTTTAGTGCCCTGTGGGCTTGGTCAAATAGTATGGATGAGTCAGTGGGTTTACCTATTAACAAGTTAAAGAGCTCCCTGAGCACCAGCTGGAGGTCCTCCTGTTCACTTTAACCCCTTAAGGACCAAACTTCTGGAATAAAAGGGAATCATGACATGTCACACATGTCATGTGTCCTTAAGGGGTTAAGGTAGCCTGCGCTCTCTCAGATTGCTACGGCATCCCCTGTTGTTGATGTCGTCGAGGGACCTTTGGAGCACTGACAGGTAAGCATTGTGCTCTGTTACTGATTCTTGGAGGAAGCGCCTTTGAGTTTGCATGGTGTCTCTTATCTTTAAGCGTCACAACTCTGTACCTTACCTGGCGTATCTCGGAGCTGACGGCATCCATTTTGGCCTGGAACAACGCCTCTAATTTGGCCAGCATATCAACAATGTCCTGTTTAGTTGGGAGATTGTGGAGACTCTCCCTCAGGTCTATTTTAGCTGGAGGGTCTGAACATTCGGAGCATCCTGGGCTTGATTGAGAGGAGTTGGAGTGTGGTGAGTCGGGTGCCATGTTTGGGTCTACCAGGTCAGCATGTTGTTCCGCTGAGTTGCGGAAATATTTAGTGAGGCCACCCGATTTACCCGCTGGGTTTTGCCCGATGTGTGTTAGGACGATGTGGTTCTTTTGGGGTGTCCCATGCAGTTTTTTAGAGCCCAATAGCGATGGATTCATTGAACGATCTCAGGGAGCTAAACTAGAACGCGTCCATTCAGCTCTGTGACTAGCTTGGCCCCCCTATATTTAATATTTTGTACCTGGGAGATAATTAGTTTAAGCAAAGTACACTAAATTATCTCCTAGACACAGAGACTGCTGGGCATGTTTGTGTATACAAGTGGGCCATTTGGCCAGAATAAAACATTCCTGTTGTACCCTTCATCAAGCCTCGACTGATGTTTGGGTATGCAAACGACAAAGCGATTGAGTTGTTCTCATGACTTGCTTGGATTTCGAGAGAGTACGAACTAGTGCACTGTGCAAATGGGCTGTAAGCACTTAAGCATCTAGCATTCCGGGCTTAAGTAATACAACAATTACAAATCAATTTGGTTTGGATCCATTCTCTTTGATAAGGATAGAAATTTAGGACATTATCTGCTAACACATGAGAGAGCAAAATTAAGAAAAGGGCTTTTCTTAATTTTGCTCTTTCAGTTGTTTACTTGATAACTCCCTAATTTGCTATCCTTACGTGGGATAATTAAGGGTAACAATTTATCGAGTTATCTACTAAACAACTGAAAGCTCAAATTTATATTTTTTTCAGTTTAATAGATAACTCCCTAACTTAGTACTTTGCAACCTTATGACTGCCACCTTCCTATTTAGAGTGCTCGCACAGTGAAGATAAGGAGCAGCCTTGCAGAGACACCTAATATGCTGCTTGTTAATATTTTCTTCAGACCCTATCCCTTCCACCATTGCTACTATGCCTTCCTGCATCTACTACAGCCCCCATACCTCCCTGAAACACCTCAGTCTCAATCCTCCCTGTACTCACCTCAGGCCCCGTGTACTCACCACAGCCCCTATCCTGCCTTGCACTCACCTCCACCCCTATGTGCCCTCTGCACCTACCACAGCCCCTATGCCTTCCTGCATCTTCAGCCTCTATCCCTCTCTGTTACCACCCACCTCAGCCCCATCCCTCCCTGCACACACACCAGCCCCTATGCCTTCCTGCGCCCACCTCAGCCCCTATGTGACCTATACATCTACCACAGTCTCTATCTCTCCATGCATCCATCTTGGCCACTATGCCCATCGGGCACTCACTCTGCCTTCCTGCACCCAATACAGCCCCATCCCTCCCTGTATCACCTCAGCATCGATCCCTCCCTATACCACCACAGCCCCTTTTCATCCCTGTACCCACATCCCACTACAACTCTCTGCACTCACCTCAGCCACTATGTCCTTTCCTGCATCCACCACAGTGGGTATAGAAAATTAAATAAGCCATGTTTCACTCCTAAGTGTTTCCTTTCACACTAATAAAAATATAAAATTTTAAATATAGTGTAGAGCTTCAGAATCAATAATTCTTTAAAGGAACTCAAGATCTTAAAACTGCAGCCTCAAGAAGCCCTCCCCTTTTCCCCAGAATATACTTTCAGTCTTTTCACAGGGAAATAACCCATCAATTCTCATTGAAAAGCCTCTGAATTGGTGCTCACATGCACGAGCGTATGTCTGCTATTTTTTTGTCAGATCATTTGAAAACTCTTTGGAAATGGAGAAAGAACAACCATGACCTTCTTGCAACAAAACCACTACAAAAACTTGTCGTGGTTATGCTGCTTGGAGTGTCTCTTTTATTATCACTTCTGTTAACACTCTAACTAATGCAAGCCTGAATAAAATGGATACTTTAAGTGACTATCCCAAATAATTGTATCTTTACATTTACAAATACTGAAATAAACGATTACCTTTACCATCAATCAGATTCTACAATCTCTATAGCATAGCTCTCACTGTGATATTTCATTCATATTCACCTCTTGTTTTATTTGTAATTGCTTTTACTCAATTGCACAAAGCTGCATTCAGTGTTACTGTTTTATAAACAGATCCCAGTAAGCAAATATAGCTCTGTAGCTTTGACTGCCATTCATACGGTTTGGAGAAAAAAGGTCACAACTTCAAGATCAAGAGCATATTTAACATGTTGCTGCTGCAGAGTAATACTGGTTTGACAAGTCACAAATAATTTAATTTTGCTGCATTCATTGCATGCATCACCTGCAACGACTCTTGAAACAAATGTGAATTAATGCAATACAATTTTCTGAGCCAGTGACAAATCTAGGGCGTGCACCAAGGGAAATCTTATGAGAATCCATGGACTTTCATCCTTGGTCAGCACATGATTGAATAAGGACCTCACTCTGTCCGCAAATGCCATCAACACATTTGTCTGTATATGTTCAATGGAGAGGTGGGAGTAGTACCTGGTTATGTTCTCAGGTGATAGTGATAGTGCACTTGAGCGAAATCATCCCTGCTTGAGGATGTGAGGTGAATCTCTTGGTCCAAATTTAGTGCTCTGCAGGACATAGAATGAATAAAAACAGGAAGAGAAACAAGGGCCTATATAATGATTTATGTTGGGTTGCTTATGTCTGGATCGGTAGGTAAATGAAAATGCACTCACATTTTATGGAGCCTCCAAGTGTTTCTGTATGTATGAATATGTGAATCTGCCCCAATTCTAGCAATTTCCTCTCAAGTTCCGTATCTGCATACAAGCCTGCGTAGAACACATAAATTCATCCTGCGAATGGGATTGCAACAATCAAACTAATGCAACTATTTGTTTCCATTTGATATTGAAATGCCAGCAACAATACTGGAAACAATACATGTATATAGATGCTCCAGCGAATGATTTCCGCTAAGAAGAATGATTTCATTCATCTTTTGAGAGCCGGATAGCAGAACAAACCATTGCAATGTGAATTGAACACCTTTATCAAAGTAAAAGGATCAATACATCTTATGAGTATTCCTTTTATTTGTGATGACAGCAAACATGTTTTCTAATTTTCTTTTTATTTATTGTTTGTTATGTTTTAAGATGTATCTTTATGTGATATGAAATTGCTTGGCAGTCAGAGAAAACAAAGACTATATAGCTCATTTCTAAAATTACAGTTTTTATAGCTGTAATTAGGATTTAAAGGGTCACTCCACGCTGGAAGTAACCCATTCCCATTTGAATTTATTGTTCATAGGCATTATTTTAATAAGCCAAACAGCAATCAGTTACCCCCATAATTCTGTACTTTTTAACATATAAGAAAAACTCGGAGTTGAGTGGATTATCGTACTCCTCTCTTTTTGTAGGTCACATTGTAGGGTCTAAAATTACCAAAATCTAAATGTTGGGTTTTTCTTCTTGCTGCACAACATTCCCTTGTGTGGACAATATATATGTAGCATAGGTTTACATGCACAAAATAATACATATTCTGAATTATTCACTAAATATTTTTTGAGAACTTTGTTTTGAGAATTTTTAAGAACTGACAGCAAAACTGAACATTTCAACCAAAACAGATAGAAACATAGAAATATAGAATGTGACGGCAGATAAGAACCATTCGGCCCATCTAGTCTGACCAGTTTTATAAATACTTTCATTAGTCTCTGGCTTTATCTTATAGTTAGGATAGCCTTATGCCTATCGCACGCATGCTTAAACTCCTTTACTGTCTTAACCTCTACCACTTCAGCTGGAATGCTATTCCATGCATCCACTACCCTCTCAGTAAAGTAATATTTCCTAAAATTATTTTTAAACCGTTGCCCCTCTAATTTAACCCCTTCAGGACCGGCCTGTTTTTGCGATGTTTGTACGTTAAGGACCAGAGCAGTTTTAACACTTTTGTGGTGTTTGTGTTTAGCTGTAATTTTCCGCTCTCTCATTTACGGTTCCCATACAAGTTATATACTGTTTTTTTCACGACAAGAAGGGCTTTCTTTACATACCAGTATATATATTATGTCATATATTGTATTTAAAAAAAATAATAAAATATGGTGAAAAATAAAAAAAAAACATGTTTTTGGACTTTTACTTGAAAAATCTTTTACTTATCTACAAAAGCTAATGAAAAAAACTGCTAAATAGATTCAAAATTTTGTCCCGAGTTTAAAAACACCCAGTGTTTACATGCTTTATTGCTTTTTTTTGCAAGTTATAGGCCTATAAATACAAGTAGGAAATTGCTGTTTCAATATATATATATTTTAAATGTATCAATAGTGACATTGTTACACCGTTATCTGTCATAAATCCCCGAAACACACCTAACATGTACATATTTTTTAAAGTAGACAACCCAGGGTATTCAAAATGGGGTATGTCCAGTTTTTTTTAGTAGCCACCTAGTCACAAACACTGGCCAAAGTTAGCATTTATATTTGTTTGTGTGTTAAAAATGCAAAAAACGCTAACTTTGGCCGGTGTTTGTGACTAAGTGGCTACTAAAAAAAGCTGAACATACCCCATTTGCAATACCTTGGGTTGTCTTCTTTCGCAAATGGTATGCCATCATGGGGCTAATTCTCATTCCTTGGCTACCATACGCTCTCAAAGGCAACCTAACCAATCTGACAAATTTCAATAAAAAAAAAAAAAGTAAAATCAAGCCTTATATTTGACCCTGTAACTTTCACAAACACTATAAAACCTCTACATGTGGGGTACTGTTATACTCAGGAGACTTCGCTGAACACAAATATTAGTGTATCAGAACAGTAAAATATATCACAGCAATAATATCCTCAGTGAAAGAGCTGTTTGTGTGTGAAAAATGCAAAAAACTTCACTTTCACTGACAATATCATCGCTGTGATATGTTTTACTGTTTTGAAACACTAATATTTGTGTTCAGCGAAGTCTCCCGAGTAAAACAGTACCCCCATGTACAGGATTTAGGGTGTCATAGAAAGTTACAGGGTTAAACACAGTGCTAGCAAATTAAATTATCTGGACTTTTGGCCTGGGTTGGCAGGCAGGTCCCTCAAATTGCAATCATTAAAATTACTTAATTAGGTAAAAATATTACATAAATATGCACGTAGAATTTTAATATATATACATATTTATATATTTGACGTCTACGTGTATATTTATGAAATTATTTATGTAATTATGTATGTGGACATATGTATATTTCGTATTATTTTTATTTATTTATTTATACATAGATATATATATCATTACATTCTAAGTATATTTTGATATAAATATATATATATATCAATATCAAAATACTGTTAGAATAAAACTGAATATATATATATAATTTTTTTTTAATTATTAAAAATTATTTTTATTTTTTGTTATTTATTTTTATTAACATATTATTTGTATTTTATAATAATATATATACCATATATATAGTTATTATATATATTGTATATATTCGTGTGTAATTTAAATATAAGTGTATTTTTATAATTATATACGTATATATAAATATAAAAATACACTTAGTGTGACATTATATATATGATATATATACATATATTATATATAGGTATATATAGATATAATACATGTATATATAGCATATATATACACATATTTTTTTTTTTTTTACACAGATTTTTTTTTTTACACTTTATTTTGGATTTTTCACTTGCAGGGAGACTGCCTGTCAGCACAGACAGTCCCCCTGCAGGCAGACACATGGACACCTATTGCGGTCATGTGATCGAGTGATCACATGGCCGTGGGGTCCTGATCTGCCGAAGGGGGACTGCCTGGGCAGACAGGCAACCCCCCTGGACCGGGTGGAGCACTGATCGCCGCCGTGGGACCGACGGCGATCAGGTAAGTAGCCCAAAACCGTTATGACGGTTCAGGACCGTCAGCGGTCCAAACGCACGTTTTACCGCTGACGGTCCTGAACCGTCAGCGGTCGTTAAGGGGTTAAGAAACTCTTGTTGTGGTAGTTTTTCTTCTTTTAAATATAGTCTCCTCCTTTACTGTGTTGATTCCCTTTATGTATTTAAATGTTTCTATCATATCCCCCGTCTCGTCTTTCCTCCAAGCTATACATGTTAAGATCATTTAACCTTTCCTGGTAAGTTTTATCCTGCAATCCATGAACCAGTTTAGTAGCCCTTCTCTGAACTCTCTCTAAAGTATCAATATCCTTCTGAAGATACGGTCTCCAGTACTGTGTACAGTACTCCAAGTGAGGTCTCGCAAGTGTTCTGTACAATGGCATGAGCATTTCCCTCTTTCTACTGCTAATAAGATAAACAAGAAATATAGCTGAATTTGAATAAATTTCACTTCTATAATTGTAACTTAGAAATTGCAATAATTTTGTTATTCCCTTGGAATTCTCAGCTTAGTGGAAAAAACCCTCATTGTGAACAAATCATTTACTCGCACAAAAACAGATTTTGTTTTTGACATAAACAGACCACAGTTTGAAATATTGTATTAAATTGCAAAAATAGCAATACATTTTTTTTTTTTTAAATGTACATTTTGTCTTCCAACTAAGAGATAATAGATTGTATTTTGCATTTTTTTTTATGTGGGAAGATACATTTGACTGTTCTACAGCCCCTACCAGATTCCTAATTCACACGGGTAGAAAATCGCACTGTTTTTGTTTTCATATAGAGCACCTTCAGTTTTTCCATCTATGTGGACCTTGCATTGTAGACCTCACTGATTGCCAATGGACGATCAATACATTGTAATAGCGTGACTTATTCACTAAAGTGAGAATGCAAGGTGAATTCAAAATGAATTTCAAATTTAAGGTAAAAATAGCCAAAATGGAAAACTTATCTAAGTCAACTATGTTTTACATTTGTTTACTCTGGCCTTAAATTTGAAATTTTCTTAGAATTTTCTTTGAATTATCATTTTTGTGAATAACCCTGTCAGTATCTTTTATACACCCAGTTCTCAGTGAATTGCCATCATGGCTCCTGGTTTGTTCCTCCTACATGTACTAAGAAGATGAAATGTTCTTTAAGAATTTCCAAGCATTTGCTATATAGTTTGTGGTTTGTGGTCTGATTTTCAAGGGTGAAAGCAGCGAGGCTCTCAGCAGACCTACACTTTTTAGCAGTAGATATCAATACTGATAATGTTGTTCAGATTGCCTAGGAGAATAACCTTCAGCTCTGAATGGAGATGTTCAGTATGCCAGGAAGTGATATTGGAACAGTTACAATCACGTCTGGGACATCTTGCTATTGTTATCTTCAGCTGTTAGCAAATGTTTTCTGGTTGCTGGTTTTTGTGTGTATTTCTGTCCAACCAAATATGTTTACAGGTTGTCAAAACAAGTAGAGTGATGGCATAAGAAATAACAAATATAAACAATCCTGAATAAAAGAATGTATCTCCCAACAAAAAATAAATAGTTGTAGCTGAGAAATAAATCTACTCGGGTCAACATTTTCTTCGACTCTCTATCACTCTTTTACTTTTTTTTTTACTAACATCTCTATGCAGTCTAACACATACCATCATAGTATATAGTATTAACCACACACTGAATATAGTAATTCCACTCAACTTCTTCCCCCTAGTTTCTAATAACCATACAACACATTCTCTCACACCTCACTCCACTTATTCTACGGTCTCCTTATTATCTCATCTTTAATCAGCCTTCTTAGGATTCCACCACAAGTGGAGTCTATTGCTTCTTCTTCTCAAAATGCCACCACTTAATTTTGGATTCCAACATGACTTCTGACCCTTCTTAATCCTTCTCTACCTCTTCAAATGTGATAAACTACCTCTGTCCTTTTTTTCTCCCCATTATCCAACTTCCCTACCCTTCTGCTCACTCCACTCAAAAGAATGTGCACTCTTTATGTTTACACATGTACAATCCACCCTCTTTACAGACTTCAACTCATTTACCATTTTACTTTTGTTTGATGAAGCTGATTGTAATACATATTTATTATTTGTTATATTTCTTGACTCTGCATAGAATAGATTTGTTGAGCGAGCACCCTTTTTCATTTTTGTTTGGTTTCATTTATAATTTTCTAAGCTACCGACTCTGTGGTGTGCCCTTCTTATTAATTCTCATCTCGTCTCGTTTAGTGAAACTTTGAATCATTTGGGCTGCCCTCGTTTGTCTTTTGGCCTATATATCTATCTGTTCTAGCACTTTTTTAATAATACATTTGCCCTGTCTGTTCAATTTCCGGTGATATCAAGGCAAGTATCAGTCATTATTTTTATCTGTTGTTCCTTCAAATTTCCTATTTGTTTGGCCTTGGCTCATTGGATAAATTCAATGGCTATTTCTCTATACTTTTATTTGCTTTCTTCCAACATTGCAACAACCTTCCTTCATTTTATCCCCAACTAGTTCCTTGCCTTCCATCTTCCCCCTACCAGCATCCAAACAGAAATGGTTATCTTGGATTCCTCATCAAAATAACCGATGCTACAAAGAAACATAAATTCCACCTGCTTTAAGAATAAACACTAGTTATTTAGCTCACATGGATGTGATGCACCATGTCAATTGGGCCCACAAATCCTTAGGCCAAATAAGAAAGAAAAAAAGAAAGAAAAAAGACAAGCACACTAAACAGTGTTATCAATAGGAAGCAAACTTCCCAAGTGATCACATTTCCATTCTTTTATGAAATATAATATATCTGGAGTCCAAAAAAATAATACAAATAAAGACACCAAAATAAAAAAAAAAAACTTGATTGGTTTAATAAATTGATTTACTTGAGCTTAAACAATTAAATGTTTTGGCTCAAAGCATATCAAGTCTTTATCATTGCTGCGGCTTTGTAGATACGTGCCTTGACACCTAACGCATACGGTTTTGCATCTCTGACATATGACACCTTTCCCCAGGGACGTAACTAGACTCTCACATAGAAATGCACCCCACTGAAATGTTGATCCTGTGATAAATGTGTAACTCAACCAAGCTGCCTTCGAGCACCGCTGCCATGTATTGTTATGTCTTATACTGTACCAATGCATACCCCTTTCCCCCTCCCACCCCCATTTCTTCTTTCTGTACCCCCTCCTCAATGTTTGCTTCAAGTTGAAAAATAAAAAACATGGAACCTAAAAAAAATAACAGAAACAAAATATCTATAAAACTCACAAACTAACCAAGTTCTAGGCAGCTGAGTTAATTATCCTCTTCCTCAACTATATTTCCCATTATTCCCTGTTCTTTGACCTCCTCGTAGCCTCTTATACCTTTTTAAGAATTTTAAAATGTATCTATTCATATATCAATAAATGTGTCTTGGTCATCTTATGTCTCACTCTTTCAGCAAAATATATACCTTACATTCTGTTTTTAGATACATGTGTATTCAGCAGCTTGTTTGTATTCAGCAGCATCTGTGTATTCAGAAATCTGTATATATTCAGCAGTCTGTGTGTGTATTCAGCAGTCTGTGTGTGTGTATTCAGCAGTCTCTGTGTGTGTCTGTATACAGCGGACTGTGTATATATTTAGCAGTCTGTGTGTGTATACTCAGCAGACTGTGTGTATGTGTACTCAGCAGTCTGTGTGTGTATTCAGCAGTCGGTGTGTGCGTATTTAGCAATCTGTATGTATTGCATTTGTTGGAGGAACCAATAAATATAAGCTTAATTGTACCGATAATTTACATTTTTATTCCTGTTAGTTGTTGTGTAGGCAGGGCCCCAGTGCACTGCTTTGCCCGGAGGCCCATAATGGTGTTAAGATGGCACTGCCTATTACTTAACCTTTCATTCTGCCAATTTCCTATTCAATGCTTTGATTTTTTAATACACATATCAAGATTCAAATTAAAAAATTATTTGCATTTCAATAATATATTTCAATACATGTGAGGTGAGAAAAAAAATCAACATTTTATTTCCTACAAACAGTTCAGATATAGCAGTTTGGTCCCCAGGCAACACAACAAACAGTATAGATTATAAAGCAAAATATCAAAGAGATTCAGAATCAGTAGGAGTCAGGGTTGGTATAGAAAAAAAACACATAATATCTCAATACTTTCTGTCCAATATGGGCTGTGAAATGTGCTTCCTATATTGTGGATCTGCTTTGGTTTATGATATCAAATTTTTACCTAGAATATTTAACTTTTTACACCAAAATGGGTCTAGTAGTCACATGTTTTATTTTCAGCTTGTGTTTTAGAAACATTAGCATTTTGTTACCCAAACATTAATACTTTCATTTGATTACAAAAATATACAGAAAACATTCGAAGTGCAAGATAAACCACCCAACTCTAAATCCATGCCTTCGATTGTTCTATATTTTGCCCTAAAACCTTCAGTGTTTTGCATATTATTGCCAACATAAATGAAACTGACAGTGACAATCAATACCTAGTCACTACGTGTCTTCATACGGACACTTTTATTATTACCGTTTGTTTCCTTCTGGACTGTTCCCAATCATCAAAACAGGTCCCTTAGAGTCAGATACATTAAACATATACAGAGTAGGAGGAATGGGGTCACATATCCTTCAAGATGCAAAGCATATCATTTTGTAGAACAGCCTACAGGTACATAAACTGTTATTTTTGATTATTATTTAAGTGTGTTTATGCTACCAGGAATATATCAACAGTCTGCATTTCAAATGTGTATTATCTGTAAATATAGTCTTTTAGAAGCCTATTAACCTCCCCAAAATGTTCATAACATCACTGAGCCCAGGTGGTGGGAACATAGCGCCCTTATGCGTAGATGGACAGTCTATTATCTTCAACCAAGCAGCAGCATTACAGAGAAAAATTCATTCTCTTTTTATCTGTACAAGTTAATCTTTTTTTTCTCTTCAAGCAGTTTTAACATGGATTGCAGCCAATTTAAAAAAACAAAAAGTAAAAAAAAAAAAAAAAAAGAGTACAGGTATTTGGAAATAAAAAAAAAAACATTAGCAACAAAGATTTCTCATAAAATGCAAAAATTGATTTTCTTTATCATTTCCCAGCAATATATATTCCTGTGTTCCAGTGTCTGTTCACTTTCAGTATCTGTGGCTACAATGTAGTTTCTTTTGGTGCTTTTCCTTTTTAAACATTAAAGGTCTTTTGAAAGCTCTATGTATTCTTTACGGCATTAAATAACAATTGTACTTGTGTAAAAAAAAAAAAAAAGCTCTACTCATATTTTCCTTTTCTTTCCTGCTCATTCTTCCTGAATAATGGTAAAAGTATATGTCTGCAAATCATCAGAGAAATAAAAACAGGGAGATCCACATTTGATTCCTGCTGTCTCCCTTTAAATGTACAGACCTATTGGATGTAAATTGGAGCCACAGAGACATGAAAAATATAGATGTGTATTCCAAATGTATCACACGTTAGTAAGAGTAAAATATGCTTTAACCTTTAGGCATTCCAACGGTGTAGATAGCACTTAGTTAACATTTTTGGATAAGTGTCAAATGAGTTCATATTTTTGACAAACGTTCCTTCCCATGTACTCCTGGAGGAGTGTAGAAGCCGGCCTCCTGCCCACCTACTATGGTCCAGGTCTGGGACACTGATTAGGAGTTACCACGCCCAGCCGTCACTAGTAGCTTTCCCTGGGTTCCCCTTGTTCAGCACTTTCCCTTAATGCGAATAGAATGGAACGCTGGCTCTCTGGCGACCGTTCACATGAACCAAACCCACGAATAGTCCCAGCTGTACTTAGCCGCGACGGCTATGGAACTAAATTCGGCATGAGGACTTCGTGGGTTCCCGGTCACCTCAGTGGGACTTAGCAGTGAATGTTATGTAACTGTTTTTGGCTTGAGGTGACCATGCAGTTCCTGGTGTCATGATCGCCACCGTGACATCCCGACTGCCAGACGTGGTCACCCCAGAAGCGGCCTAAACCAGCACCACGTCCCAGAGGATCCCAGATTCCCAGAAACAAAGGGAACCTGTACCAATACCACAACCCCGTGCTGCCTCATTATGCTCCTGTTCCTAGGAAGGCCCCACAGCAATCCTACCTTCCTCTTGACTCAGATGAACCTATGGAAATAGGATTGGTCCAGCTCAAGGTGACTAGTGAAGAAAGAGACCGGCGGAGAAATCATGGCCTTTGTTTTTACTGTGGTGAAAGAGGGCACTTTATCTCACTCTGCCCAATTCGCCCACATCGGCCAGAAACCGTTCAAGTTGGGGTTATGCATACCCATCCGGCCAAGTCTGCACCTCTGCCTGAGAAACGCCAAAGTCGCTGTCAGTCTGGACCACGCTCCATGACACATAAGAGTACTCAGACCACGGTAGTTAATACAATCTGTGTTTCTCTAGAATCAGCTACCAGTACCCCTGAAGAATCTCTACCTCCTGCTCCAGAAACATCTGTACCTCTTCTTGAAGAAACTACTGTTCAAGCAAGCACCATCACCACTTCATTCCTGTCCAAAAAAGTTCTACCACCTGTCCGCACGTATGCCTCTAATGTCACAGTTGCATGCAAACAGGATCTAGATGTGTTTGAGAAAGCTGCAAATGCCTCTCCTGTGAGAACGACTAGAGCAAAGGCTACAGTAGGTGCTGTGTTTCCCAATGATCTGGAAGAAGGACGAACTTATGGCATGGATGATTATGGGCATATGTACCTCCTGCCAGAGGATATCTTTGATCTCTTGGAGGAGGAAGGTATTTCCAATCTAAAAAACAATGAAGAACATCCTAGTAACACCCAGAGTGCGTTCTTAAGGGGGAGGTATTGTCATGATCGCCACTGTGACATCCCGACTGTCAGACGTGGTCACCCCAGAAGCGGCCAACAGGAGATTTGAACCGTGGTTCTTCTGGACTGTATCCTGCTATGTTACCTCTGAGCCATTTCAGGACTTTGGATAACTCCTGTTTATTCCTGAATTGCCTGCAGCACTAGGGGGCTAGACTTCACAAGGCTCAGACCTGTCAGTAACTCTCCAGCTGAATCTGATACCTAATTAACAAGGTATAAGACACTGCCCCTCCCTAAGGGCAGTGTCAGTTTATTGACTTTGGTTCCTGTTATTTCGAGTTCCTGTTGTCCTGTTGGTTTTCGGCTTCTGACCTGGGCTTTGTTCTTGTTTATCCTGAATTCTGGCATCCTCTGACCACTGGCTTACCCACGACTATTCTCCTGCTCTAATCCTTGTCTGTACTTCGACCTGGTTATCCTGAACAGCCCCCGTGCACAGACTCACAGGCCAGGTGAGTTCTTCCCTGACCGCCTTGGCCTGTGTTTAATTGCAAGGGTGAGCATATCTCTGCACACTGGACTCCCACCAAGGTAAGCCGTGACACCTGGATAACTTGGTTCACAATTTTGAACCACTTTGAAATCCGCCAGGAGAGTGGTGTTTGGAGGGAAGGTGCCTGAGACTAAGAGGAACAAACGCTACCTAACAACCAGGCGGGGCTCCCCATATTGTAGCTGCAGGAGTTCTTGAATGTTGACCGGCAAAAGCATTAAACGCCCTGGAACTATTTTGGGCAAAGGACAATGTGTGTGGCCAGTCAGAACTTTAACACGGTGGAGTTTTCCCTACACTGCATGGATCGGAGCACTATTTGGAGAACTTGGGCGCTTAGATCAGGGCTGTTTAACAACGTATTATTTGTGGGGTTATTTTATATTTTTATTAAGTTTTTGGATATTTTTATGCTTGCTTGCCTCTCCTTCCTGGAGGGGGCTTGTGGTAAAGGCAATGGAGACCCCCTGTTGGGGTCTGCGTATAAAAAGGCTGTGTTTGGGTGCATTAAACCGGTTGTACTCCAGCACTATGTGTTGTCTAGTTACTGGAAGGGGAAGGGCTATAATTTCTGCTTGTTCCAGCTCATGGAGGATTCAGTGGGTAAAGTCCTTGTAAGAACTAGAGCTCCTAAGACTGTTTCGTACAGTTCCTGGGAGGGAATAGAACTAGTCCCCTATCCTGTTCCAGGTCAGAGAGGCTCCAGGAGGACCCCAGTCAAGCCACGGTGACTGGGGCAGAAGCGTTTTCCCCTGTTCCTGTTAGGAAGCGGTCCTTAGCGGAGGTACCCAAGGGGTACATGGAGCTCTGCTATAATTTCTATGTATTATTATGTACAGTTGTAATAAAAATAATGCAACTGGCATTGAAAATCTGTTGTTTTTTTCACAATTTACAGACTTTCAACTGTTTGCAATGAACAAATCAAACAAAAAAACAATTGAAATAGCTCAACACAACGGTTGCTTCAAGTGGTTTTCCCAAATTCTACTGAAAATGCAGCCTATAATGACTTTGGCAGTCTCTAAAATATTCAACCCCCTGAATAGAATCCCTCACAACAGCACATATATACTAAACAGGTGTTGTCTCAAGCACATATCATGCAACTTATCAAGGGCTTCATTAGTTGCACCAGGTATGCTTGAGCTGGAACACCACTTGAAGCATAGTTTGCAAGTTTAAAGGTGAAGGAACAGTGGATACACTACCTGAACGGGGCAGAAAATTGCAGCTATCAATGGCAACCAGATCTCTTAGAAGGCAGTTGTGAAAAACCTTCAAGTGACTGCAAAAGACTTGGTGGCAAGAGGTACTGAGGTTTCAGTGAGCACAGTATGGTACGTACTAAACACAGAAGGTTTCCATGCCTGAACTCCAAGATGCACACCACCCCTGTCCAAAAAGCACAAGGAAAGTCAGCTCCAATATGCTCAAAATCATATAAATAAGCCACAGACGTTTTGGGATTCCAATCTGTGAAGCGAAGAAACAAGCCAGAAATTTTCAACCCAATGGATCAGCATTATTTCTGGAGGAAGAAGAATGAATCAAAGAAAAAGAAAAGTAAGCATGGTGGTGGCTCGATGATGCTCTGGGCTGCATTGCATCCTCTGGCACGGGAAACCTGCAGCATGTGGAGAGCAAGGCAAATTCATTGAAATATCAAGAAATCTTGATATAAAGGAGAAAACATCATGCCATCTCTGAGGAAGCTTCCAACAAGACAATGATCCCAAGCATACCTCCACTTCCACCAAAGCAAAAAAATGACAAAATGGTCAGCATAGAGGAGCATAGAGGTCAGCATAGAGGAGCAGCTGAAGCCTTATTGTCCAGTCTTGTGATCTGCATCAAATCTACTCCCCATTAGAAGGGATCTGGACCCAGGACATTGGGAGGATTGTAGACTGAATTCATCGCTAGGACATTAGTATCGGTCACACGGTGCAGGGCTTTCAGACCTATCTACATGCCCTTATGACCACATTAGTGGTCCAACATTTCTGAGTGCAATACTTTATTTTTTATTAGATCGATGTTAAGGTTTTTACACTATGTTAGGGTTTTATGTATTTTAAAAATGATTAAAGATTGGAAGAACTGAATGTCTATGTACATGACATTTTTGGGGATTCTACGGCACCATATCAAGAACAATATAAGTATCTTTTTTGTACTTACATTTTTCACTGAGTTTTTTTTAACATTACACCACACCAGGCCCTCTTTTGTTCAATTTCAAAAGCATAATATTCAGGTAAATACTTTTTAAAATGTGGGTCAAGTACTTATTGGTCCAATGAGAGATCTCATTTGATCAAGAAGGATTTTTATTCCTAGTTCGTTGAAAAATTGGATGTGAGAGAGGCTGAACTTGACAGACGCATGTCTCTTTCCAGCCTACGTAACTATATATACAAGAACATGAAAAGTGGAAGAAGGTTGCTAAAGACCCAAAGACAGAGGCTGCACTTAACATCTGACGCTATTTGTTCAAGGGTGCTTTTGTAAAATGAATATAACTATATTCTGTTCATACTTATTACAATGTATTTTGTTCTTCTGTTTATATGATTCAAGGTAATAACGAAGAAGAACTGAAAAAAAGCGATATGACAAAAGTTGCATTTACAAAGTAAGTAAACACACACCTCAGATCTAATACTTTAAAGATCCATTTCAGTTATGTGAGGCAACTGATTCCCCAGAATAACAGTGGAACAGATGCAAGTAGATGGCTGTTCTGATTAACATATTTCTTTTCAAAGTCTCTGCTATCCCTCGGGGTCTCCGTACTCAGCCTTCTATCTCATTCCTGATATAATTATATTTAGGAGGATTCACACACTCAGGGGCCATATCAGCAGATGTCACTTTTCTGATTTGAAACGCCCTTCTGGATGAGAGGCCTTATCGCTAAAAAAATCAACTGCAATTGAGGCATAAAAATCAGTTTTTCTTCTTATTTCCTGTTACAGTGGTTCCACTGTCTGCTACAACGCATCCCAGTCAGGAGTGATTTTCCTTCCCTGCGTGAATAAGCAGTAAGCCACAAAGCATTTTTCAAGCTGAAACAGATGTATATCACTTGAAAAAAAAATAGATAACGAAAGTTTTTCTAACAGTATTGATTCATTTGCAAAGCTTAGTAAATTGAGATCCCAAAAAATGCAACAAATTAATTTATTTTCCAGGATTTACCACATTAAAGGGAGACTCCAGGAACCCAGACCACTTCTGCCCATTGGACTGGTCTGGGTGCCAATTCCCACTACCCTTAATCCTGCAAGTGTAATTATTGCAGTTTTCATAAGCTGCAATATTTACATTGCAGGGTTAAGTCCTCCTCTAGTGGCTGTCTATCAGGGAGGCATTAGAGGAGACTTCCGTGTTCATAGAACACAAAAAGTGTTTTAAAACGACGCTGGGCGTCCTCAAACTACGTGAGGACCTTTAGTGTTGCCGAAATCCCCATAGAAAAGCATAGTGTAATGCTTTTCTATGGGGAGGTCTAATGCACGTGCACGGCCATTGTCGCGCATGCGCATTAGGTCTCCCTGCCGATGGCCGCGCATGCGCACTAGGTCTCCCCTGCCGGCTGATGTCGGCGGGGGAGGAGCGTAGGCGGAGCCTAACCCAGTGCCGAGGGACATCGGCGCTGGACTCCGGTAAGTCACTGAAGGGGTTTTAACCCCTTCAGCAACTTGGGACGGGGGGGTGGGAGGTAGAGGGGCAGTAGAGGGTCCTGCAGTGCCAGGAAAACTAATGTGTTTTCCTGGCACTGGAGAATCCCTTTAATATTCAGAGACATTTTATTCTGCTTGATCACTAAACTCAACAATGTCCTCCTCCACTTCGTAACCTGTTGGACACAATAGCTAACAGACAGAAAAATTATTCAGAGATTATCCAAAAATAGGATACTTCTGCCTGGTAATGCAATGATCCCTTCATATGACTAAAAAAATCTTTAGCTAAAGTGCTACAAATTACAAAATGACTTAATTGCAAAATTATACATTCATATCCTGCTTCGATTTAGCTAGATTTCAAGGGAGAGAGTGTGGTATAGAAGGCTGTTAGCAATTTGTTGCTACAAACGAGGTATTATACCTTTTTCTTTCTGTTAGCTTTTGTTTCAAATATATGTAGGGTTACGTTCCTTCTGACAGTTGTGGTCTGTCACTCTGGCATCTACACATTACTTTTTTGTGACTTTTTTCTTTATTTAACCTGTTGGACACAACTGTCCATTTACTTATGGTTTGGTTAGTGATGTGCTTGGCTATTTACTATAGTGTGAATTGTTGGCAATTTATAGTGAATTCAAAGTGAATTTAAGATATTGTATCAACAGAACTGAGGTGCATATATAGCCAACTTGGAGACTATTTAAAATTTTGGTTTAAAATTAAAAATGTAGGTTGCATTAAATTTGAATTACTGGTTACTCATTCTTTAGCAAAAAAATAAATAATAAACACTAAAAAGCAATTGTACTATACCCTACAGTTATGGATTACACATAAACGTAGGATATATTGAGACAGGAAATATAAGCCACTCAAAACTAATATAAAACCTTCGGAAATAGTCAATTTAAAGGCAAATTAAAAAATTAGAAAGACCGGTTAAAACTGAAAAAAAAAGGGTCAGGAAATACAGTTCCTAGCTGAAATATTAAAACAATGTATTTAATTAAAGCAGTAGTTAAAGGGACACTATAGGCACCCAGACCACTTCAGCGTGGTCTGGGTGCAGTGTCCCAGGTCCTTTTACCCTGCATGCGCATTAGGTCTCCGTCAATGGCTGACATCGGTGGGGGTGAAGCAGAGTCAGAGCCTGAACCAGCGCCAAGGGACATCAGCGCTGTAATCAGGTAAGTGACAGAAGGGGTTTTTAACCCATTTTTCATCATGGCGGGAGGGGGGGGGCAGCTGTGACAGAGAAGGGCACTATAGGGAGCTATAGTGCCAGGAAAACAACTTTGTGGCACTTAATTCATAAAATATTTCAGTGTGTAGGGACTTTACAAAGGTGTGATCTTTGCAGAAACATTGTACTGCTGAACCGATACTTTTTAAAACAGGATAATAAAATATATAAATCCAGAGCCAATCCACAATAAAATATTACCTTCACCCTAGTAAAATTGGCAAAGAATGCAAGATAGCACCAAGATTAAGAAAACATGGAATAACTTGCATGTAGGATACTCACACACTGTCTTAGTTTTATCACTCGGGCCATTACAGAGACAACGTATATGCATATGGAACTGGCCACTCTCACAAAGCAGTCCAGTATCAGAGTGCTGCCAGTCTACCTCTAAAGGAGATATACACCTACTCCAGACGATCGTATTAGCTTTTATACGGTCTTGTCAGTGACATATAGCTTATAGACCGCTAGGAACAGGGAGCAATGGTTTTACATTTGTATTATCCTTCAGACCTTTTTCTGTGACTTTTTTTCTTTATTTAACTTGTTGGGCTCAACTGTCCATTTACTTAGGGTTTGGTTTGCATTCAGATACTACTCATATGCAGATAAGCAAAGTCAGGTAAAAGAAGACTTAATGACTCTGCAGCCTTCCCAGGTAACGCTGTAATGATTATCTGGGGGTGCTGTGCCTCTTATACAGAGGTGACCTGCCAGCATTTTGGCTCTAATCTGTTCTAAGAACACCAAGACAAGAATAACAATCTATAGAATAGAAGGGTCATCAACATTCCAACAGTATATCCATCCATGCTTTAACAAAAGCCCTGCCACAGATGCACTATTAAATAATGAATAGCAAATAGTTACTTTTATTTTGTGATCTCACTTTATATTTAAGAACTTGTTTTGACTCTGCTTCGTAAACCATGCTGTTTTCTTTCACATGTCCTTGCAGGTTTGTCAGGGACAGTGAATATTCATCACCATGGTGACCGATGCAATTTTATCTCTTTACAAAGGCCAAGAGGTTCTGTAAGCAGAGCAGGGGAGATAGGTTGCTTTTGTCAGGAAAAGCCCGTCATTGGGGTTATCTCATTTCACCACAATCTCCATGTGCTATGTCAGATTCAACAACTTCCATAGCAACCCTGCGAAGTGCTCCGAGTATCAGACCTCACCTGACCTCTCCTTTTACATCCAGACACTCACTGCTTCTAATGCAAGAGTAAAATGTATCTTCAAACAGACAATAGGTTCTTTAAAAGCAGACTTGCAAATTAGAAACCAGGCACTTTTCCTTAAATCACCCTTATTAATGTTACTGTGAAGAAATTAGGGAATTTTCAGCTGTCAGACTAATAAGAAAACAATAACTAATGTCTATGTCGCTCTGTAGAGTGCATTATAAAAAAAAAGGTATGGTGAGGAAGGTAAAATGAAAGGGTTAATTCAAAATTTATATACAAAACTGTACAGTTGTGGTGGACTGAAAACAGAATTGCAATTTTTAAAGGAACATAATCAAGCTATGGCTGGAACTGAGATGTAAAATGTTACCTAATCAGGACATTTTGCCAGGATGGTTACTACCATAAGGCAGCAAAGATGTCTGCCTTAGGGGACACCAGCCCAGAGGGCGGGTGGGGTGCTACAATGTTTTGGTGAAAGACCTTTTGCAGCCTCCTCCCTCTGGTCACGCTCATAGTGTGGCCTCATGGATGGCGGTTGAGGATCTTCCTTCTCTTCTACCCTGACAATGAGCTGCTCGCTGAAACAGGGAAGAGCATCTTTTTGACAGACCAAGTGGAGGATAAAGAAGATCTTCTACCATGGTCAGCGAGGCCAGAGAGGGGTAAGAGCCACAAAAGGGGGGGGAGAGGAAGGAAAAGAGACACAGGGACCTAAAATACGCAAGGGGATAGCAAACTCAAAGGGAGGAGTAAGACTTAAGGGGTAAGAGACAAGGGAGAGTAAGAGAGACAAGGGGGTGTTGGAGACATAAGGAATGTAAAAAGCTCAATAAGGGGATAAGAGACACAAAAGGAAAAAAAAAGGCAGGATAAGAGACACTAAATATGGGTAAGATACACAAAGGTTTTAGACATTCAAAATGTGATAAGAGACACAAGTGGGCGAAAAAATGAATCGGGGATAAGAGGCCACAAAAAAGGGTATAAAGACACATATGCGGGACTAAGGATGACAAAAAGGGATACAGTAATCAAAAGGGAGTAAGGAGACACAAAAGGCAGTAGGATGCATAAAAGAGGTTAGGGGATGGGTAAGAGGGGCAAAAGAGGAGTTAAGAGTCGCACATTTGAGTGTATTTTAACTCAGACTTTGGAAATCCTGTTGATCAGCCGTTCAGTCAAAATTTCTCTGAATTGCAATTCAGTTCAAAACGAGTCTTAAAGTCTGATATTTTGAAGTTAAAGTCTGATATTTGTACTCCTTTTAGAGTATTTTGTAGCTAGATATAACATTTTACTATAAAATATTCCATTTTTTTCAGAGCGAAGGATGAATAATATTAATTCTGCATTGAACCACCAGCATTTGAACTTTAAAGTCATTATGATTGCTGCTTTCTTACAGCTATCTTGTAGGTCAACACGCAAAACAGGGTTGTTGACTCATCCAAGATGACTGAAGAGTCGTGTTTACCTCCCATCAACCACTGTAACAGTAATAACATATTAATTTCTCATCCAGAAACAACTGTCATATTTCCTCTTAGTACTGCCAAGTGCTATATCACTGCATTTCAGTGAATCATACATCATCAGTCTCATATAAAACATGTCCAATGTGACACCTTCTTGGTAAAAGAGTAAATGCAGTCTTAACCAAAGCATGTAAAATACTCTAAAAAATCTAAATGTATTACCTTACAATTAGATAAATGGCACTGTCATAGTTTAATTTTTTTAATGTTAAATCAGAAATGAGTAGGAGGGAAGTGTGATTTATAAGTTTCTCTTAGGAGTTATAGCAGAACGTTGTAACTTAACTTCAGTTTCTTCTCTTGACTTGTTTAGCATTCGGGCATGCTGACTGCTGTTACAGTGGGCTTCTGTCCTGTATGGGTGAACAGACAGATAATACACCAGTCAAACATTGTACCAAACAGATCGAACTGGGATTGCTGCAGAACATCTACCTTGACATTGAAGGTGTCCCAGCATTGTAGACATGGTGAGGTGCTTCTTGAGAATGTCTCTTGTTTCAGTCTTCATTCCTTTTGCTATTTTTTTCTGTGTGACTATCTTCTTGTTTTGTTTCTGTTTCTTGTATAGTATTCAGGTTATCATGGAAGACTCGGAAGGACTGTATTTAGAGTTTATTTCCTATTGATAATAAAGGTGGAATTGCAATGAGTGAGGTTGCCATTAGATGAACCTGCAGTCTTGATGCTGTTGAGGTGGAGTCGAATTTTGAAATTCATGTTGAATTCTCAACTATTCACACTTTAGTGAATAAACCTGGCTTTCGTTTTGACAAAATGTTTAGCATTTATTAGTTATTATTAATTTATTAGTATTTCTGAACATTTACAGCAGACATTCTACAAATTCTCTGTAGTTTGAAATAAGCTAGCAGAATGCTTACATAGACATTAAAAGGACACACCACTGCTCAAATTAAAAACATAAATACATATAAATGCAAATCACTCTTTAGTAGATATGCCCAAAATAAATACATGCATTTTTTTGGGGGGGTGGGGGAGGGGGGTTATATCTAAAAATTGCTTGCAGAAGCTACAGATCTATTGTCTGCACTCATTGCAAGCCCTCCCCTTCTTCCCAGGTCCAGACTTTCTGTGGCTGTCCAATCACAGACTTTCCAATGCTGCTCAGTGAGAAGTCTTTGCAAGGCAGGTGCTCTGGGCAATTGCAGCCTCTTGAGTTTAGCTCCACTGAGCTAAACAAGAAGGAAATAACAGGACCTACTGTCTGCTTGAATGCCAAGGGGGTGTAACCAGGTTAATTTATAAAAGTGTCAATTTCTATTGAAATCTGGATGTTTTGTAAAATAAAAATAAAAAAGATAACATACTCTTTAAACATAAAGCTTTTCAGCAAGCCAAAGTGCTTTATGGGTCCAGAGTGTCACTTTAAATCTTGAAAACTTACCTTTTTAGCAAATTAATAAATGTTTATTTTACTTTGTTTGATCTATATGTGCTAATACCTGCAACACGGATATTACCAGATGTTAGCCTGGACATCAAAGGGCAGATAAAAAGGGTTGTAATGGATCATGAATGGAGGGACATGACATTTTCACTCTTCTCGACCATTAAAGGGACACTAGAGGCACCCAGACCCCTCAGCTCATTGTAGTGGTCTGGGTGCACTGCCTAAGGTCCTTTAACCCTGCAATTATAACTATTGCAGTTTTTAATAAACTGCAATAATTAGTTCAGTGGGTTAACTCCACCTGTAGTGAATTTCTACCTGACAGCCTCTAAAGGGACCTCCGGTCTGTTAGGCAAATTTATGTTGCCTGACACTGGACGTCCTCACTTTACGGATGGGGACGTCCAGCGTCACCCAAAATTCCAAAGGAAAGAATGCGCATTAGGTCTTCCCTGACAGCAGCAAGTTAGGAGCAAAGGTGGACCGAGCCAGCGCAGAGGGACAAGAGCTCTGGACTTTTTAAACCCCTTTTGCACCACTTTGTTTTCCTGGCACTATAGTTTCCCTTTAACATCAGTACTAGTCACGGCTAATTAAGCCATTATTTGAAGTAAGAGGCCTGTGAACATAAACCTCCCTGTGACAATAATCACATTGTTTTAATTTGGGCATTTATTTAACTTAGCATTCATGTCATGATACTTAAAAATGACTCATGATATGACTCTTTGATAGTCTGCAAACTGAAAATGCCACTGGTAATTGTCAGTGTTAAAAATGTTTTATTTGCAGGATTGAATGATATCATCTAAAAGCATTTGTATAGTGATTTTAGAAAGCAGACACAGAAATGTGCAGACAAATATATCTCTATACCCGATGGTGGCGATCAATAAATGTTAAATTCAAGTAAGCCAGACTTTTTTATTGTTACAGAATTATACAAGACTACCACGCATTTTAAGATCCAAATTACACTATGTCAGACAGCATTTAATTTTTTTTTAATGTTTCTTAATATCTAAGAAATGCCTTAATTGTCTACTCACAATTTAATCCCCTTCGAAACATTCATCTTTTTCAAGTGCAAATGGAAAAAATGTACAATTCTTATCGATTGGGCTTATATTAAAGGAACACTTTAATCACCTGAAGCAGTTTAGCTTCTTGGAAGCTAATGTGTAAAGAGTGAGTCCTCTTCTTTTCATTTTACAAAAAGTGCACATATCAATAGAAATTGGCTTTTTTTTCCCCTCTATAAATGACATTGTCATGCTCCCTGGCTTTCAATCAACAGACCCTGTTACTTTATGGTGGTTGGTTAGCTCAGTGGAGCTAAACTCGAGGCAGTAATTGCCCAGAGCACCTGCCTTACAAATACTTCTCATTGAGCTGCAGTTGGAAGTCTGTGATTGGACAGCCACAGAATTATGGGTGGGGGAAGAAAAGGAGGACTTGCAAAGGCTGCAGACAAGTGATCTGCAGCATTTGCAAGCAGTTTCCGGATATACCACCAATGAAAAGGGCTTGTAAATTCATGTATTGTATGTATCTCTGTTGTGACACAATGCATCCAATGCATTCTGTGTGTGTGACTATATATTTGTGTTGTTGTATGTTGTACACACACACCACAGAGAATATTTACAGTTCTACCATGTTATATTTATAGTATACTCACACTGGAAGCATAACACGTAACTAACAGCCCAAGTCAAAGCTAAAATGTTGCACAGCATTGTGTGTCAAATTATCTGACAACCACATTAATTCGGCAAAATGTATATTATGCACCACCATACACAAAACAGCGCCATATATATCTAACAATAATTCCAATCGATTCTCTTTTTGCCTCCAAACTCCAAGTACAGATGTATCTGTTAGAGGAATGCCAGCTAGATTTTACTGAGTTTCCCTAGACCAGAATGAGTTAAATCGTGCCACAGGCTGCACAGAAGGGGTGATTCTCCTCACTTAGAACATCGTCTGTCTTTGTCTTTTCTTCTGAGATTGTTCTGATTTCCATCTCCATGTGCCTATGTTCCATTAGACACAGACAATGCAAAAGCAGCAAACAAAAAAAGAGCATAAGGAGAGTGCAATCAAACACTCTAAATTATCTAGAGAAATAGCTTACACTGGGTACTGGCCATGAATGAGAAGAAGGGGAAGAGAGATACTTCTGGGCATATTAAAGAATGGTATTATCAACTGGACCAGACAAGACATGTATATAATGCCTAAGCAGAGCCAGCTTTCTCCCAAAACAGATCATACATCATTGGGACTCACGCTTATAAGAGGAGGAAGCAAGAGTAATGGGTGCTAGCATCAGGGAAGACACAGAATGCAGCCGCAGAAAAAAAAAAACGCCACTGAAATCTAAATTCAACTTTGTCTGCAAAACCTTCACTTCGGGGTGGTGAGAGTTTAATGAGGAACATTAGACAGAGAAGGGAGAAAGCTATAAAGCATAAAAGATAGACAGACAGACAGATAGACACACGTACACATATATAGATAGACAGACACACAGACACATAGATAGACAGATAGATAGATAGACACACACACCAACAGGTATGCTTTGACTTAAAATATTTTCCAAATTATTTAATACTGTTAGAAATGATATTATATAATATCTACCTGTCCTCTCCTGATCTCTCCCAGTCCCTCTTGACTAGTGTCTCTGACTGCCTATCTGCTGTTTCTAACTGGATGGCTGCCCACTTCCTTAAACTAAACTTGACCAAAACTGAAATTCTGGTCTTTCCTCCCTCAAGTGTTGTTACTCCTGTGTCTGTCTCCCTCCAAGTCAATGGTGCTACCATCAGCTCCACCACGCAGGCTCGCTGCCTAGGTGTTCTCTTTGACTCCGACCTCTCCTTCAAGCCTCATGTTCACTCTATCGCCAAATCCTGTCATTTCCATCTCAAAAACATTGCGCGCATCCGCCCCTACTTAACGACAGATGCGACTAAGGTGTTGGTCCATTCCACTGTACTTTCTCGCCTTGACTACTGTAATCCGCTTCTCAGTGGTCTTACGTGCTCCCAACTTGCGCCGTTACAGTCCATAATGAATGCGGCGGCGAGGCTCATCTTCCTGTCTGCCCGCACCTCCCATGCCTCACCCTTCTGTCAGTCCCTATATTGGCTTCCTATAAAATATAGAGCTCAATTTAAAATTCTGGTTCTTGCTTTCAAATCGCTACATAATGCTGCTCCCACCTATCTATCCTCCCTTATACACAATTATGTCCCGTCTAGGCCCTTACGATCTGCTGAAGACTTACGTCTATCTTCTGTCCGTACACCCACCTCTGATGCTCGCCTTCAAGACTTCTCGAGGGCTGCACCGTTCCTGTGGAACTCGCTTCCCTCCTCCGTTAGATGCTCAACCAGTCTCCACTCCTTCAAAAAATCATTAAAAACCCACTTCTTCATAAAAGCATATCAATTAAACTCTTAATAGCTCCCAACTGATTCCTCTTCTGCAACTGTCACTAGTCTAATACTATCCTTACCTTTTGTGTCATTTTACCCCACTCCCTCTAGCATGGCAGCTCAATGAGCAGGGCCCTCAACCCCTCTGTTCCTGTGTGTCCAACTTGTCTGGTTACAACTACATGTCTGTTCGTTCACCCATTGTAAAGCGCTGCAGAATTTGACGGTGCTCTATAAATAATATTATAATAATAATAATAATATGGGAATTTTGCAGATAAATAATTTGGAATGTTTGTTAAATCGAGGCCATAGTCTTTAGCTAGTACTTAACTTTATGTTTTATTTTTCATCCTTTCATGTTAGTAATTAAAATAGTCGAACATAATTCACACTATGTCTTCTGTGGTGTTAATGCCAAACTTCGTTGTTGTTTTTTCTTCAAAAAATAACTCGGATTAGTTGTATTCAGACAAATGTGTGGACCAATGTGTGAGCTGGGCTATTACTCATTCACTTAACTCAATAGTCCAATATAAGAGATACTTTAAAATGAAGGAAAGTGTGTCTTCTACAGCATCAATATCCATTCGGCATTTAATGAGTGCCCACTTTTACAGTGCCTTTGCATCTCATTGAACAACATAAATAATAAGCCACAGTGAATTTAATGGGCGAACATAAAAACATAAAACATTATACAAAAAAAAAAAATAATAATAATTCAAACGCCCTAGTAATATTTTAGCACAGGCTCATATAATCCATTCATGGAGTGAAATGCTCAAGCATCCATAACTTTATTTAGGTTCCAACAACCTAATGAAATAGAAGTAGATCATTAAATGTAATACTCTTGAGAAAACCAGAAAACTGAATAAAATAAAGATTATTAGGGGATGTCTGGTTTATGGAATATATGATGACACTCCTACCTTGGAGTTCCTTTGTAAAGAGGAATTAGTTCCTTTCAAGCGAGCCATGTGAAATCTTTTCTGGACCCACCACACAATGGTGTCTATTTTTTGTTATAATTTGATGATGAAGCCATTGGTGCGAAATAAGGGATAGTATGAGTTACTGACCTGTTTGAAGCTCTTAAGGACAGGTTTGGATAACCCAAATCTAGTTTTCTTAAATGGGCAGGTTATATTGGCTTCTTGATATTTATATTACATATATTATAGAGAGACTCGAGTATTATGCTATACCTTAATACCTAAGCAAATGTGGACAATGTATCCATCCATTGATTCTATTTAAACTAATTTAAAAATGAAATAACTATGAAATGGCAGTTTTATGTCTTTTTTACATGGGACAATTACACTCTCTATAATTGAATTTGACGCTAACTGCATATCTTTTAAAATAATATTTATATTTTTCTGTAACTTGTTCTCAGTTTTAATATATCTGCATACACTGTATCGGTAACTCAAAATAAGGTATCTCCGGATTTTGTGAAGTATCACATTATTTTTTAATGATTTTTGTCTTATTGCTTCCTGAACCCACTATTTTCTTCTGCTTCTTTGAAATGTGTCTAGTTGCTGCATCTAATAAATTTGTTGTTCGATTTTAAATGTATAAAGTACGAAGATGAGCAGCAGTCACTGTGTTAAGAGTATATAGACCTTGGGTACTCCAAAACAAGCATATGGTATTAAGAAATGAAAATATGTCAAGCAAAACCTTTGAAGAATAGTTTTCTTTTTTAATTAAATTACCACAATTGACAGGTTACATTATCAGGATGATTTAAACACCATTGTGGAAGCTTGTGACCACAATGATACCTCTTTCTAGATTGGAGTCTGGATACATTATTTTTCACATGGCCGGTTTCATACTCCTGTTGGGTTCTGTTATCTTAAGTTTTATCATTGCTATAATATTTCCATTCTTACTCCTTACGGACTAAGATTCTTTCTCTACTTAGATCATACGGAAACATACCTAGGAAAACAGTGGAGTCTAGCATGGATGCAAACTAAACTTTCCATCTGCAGTTAATTTTACAAATATCTTAAATTCTAAAGTCTCACTAAAAGAAGGTTGATTTGTTTGATTTTTTATATTTTCTCATCTAATTTTAGTTGGAACAGTTGCGCAGTTGATCATTTGAGACTGTAATATTGTGTGGAAGTCAAGTTGTGTTGTGGATGGCAGATGTAGTTGTTAGGATTGATGATATGCATGTTGATAGTCAAACAAATGGCTAGGTAGATCACAGATTGAGCAGGAGTCAAAAGTCAGCAGAAAAAAATAATAATAAATCAATATATAAAGGAAGCACACACAAGAAAGCACGAACAAGACAAACAAACAAGATAGAAAGGAGACAAATGGGTGAAGAAGCAAGTATAATGGATAAGACAACAAACACTCAAGGAAGGTTAACAAACTGGAAAAAAAAAGAGCTTTGCTACACTAAACAAAATTAACAAGAAATACGAGACAAGACCAGAACTAAGACAGAATGTAATCTATAGAGCTAAAAAAAAGCAAATAAGCAATCATTATCCAATGTATTCAAAATAACAAGAACATGAATAGAAGTGAGCGAGGCGGGTTGCTATTGATGTAAGTGTCCGTTAATGAGAAGGATTGGGTGTTTTAAGTGAAAGCAACTGACAAGGATAGTTATGTCATTCAGTGGCTGCAAAAGCAAAGGTTCAGAAAGGCATACAGCTAAACCTGGGATAATGTCCCAGTAGATAATTCAAATAGATTGGATGTTTGACCTTTCTTGTACTTATTACCAATTCTTTAGTATTTTACAATTTAGAGAAAATAATACCCATTGTTAACTCTTTAAGCTTCATCATGAATTAAGAACAATACGTATTCATTGAAAGTCAATGTTATTATGTTTAATTTGTTGTTGTTCGAGTATGACATTGTGAGTCTTCTTCAGCTTACATTTTTCAACATACAGGGCATCTTGACACTTAACTTCCCTTCCTTGGTCATCTGGCCCACCCAGTCATGACCTATGACTGAGACATGAGAAACCCTTCTAAACTATTTTTTTTTTTTAAATCGCTATAAAAGGCAATACGAAGCTAAAAGAATATTACACAGAGTCTTAGAATGTGAACAGGTCACTGTTTTTAACTAATCAGTCTATCGCCACCTAGAGATACCTCATCAATCAACTTTAAATTGCTCAACAGGAAAGCCATTTGAGACATAAATCACAAATTTCCCCCTTTGGCATTTTGCTGTAAAATACAGTATTTTTCAAAGAGTATAAAAAAAAAAAACAACCCACTAAATAAAAGCAATAGGGGAACTGGTTAAGATTGCTTTTGAGCTACACAATTGTCTTCTCAAACATGAATTTTCTCACATTAAACATTATCCAAGAGATGAATGAGAAAGACTAATAGTAAACACAATACATTTTGGGGATGATACAGAGTTTCCTCAGTGCCATTTTATTTAATATATTAGTTTGTTCATGTATTTATTTTAATTACATGGTGAGATCACCTGGAATATTTCAGTTAAGGAGCACTTGAGTTTTAAATCCACGGTTCCTTAAACTATGTCCAAAATTATTTAAAATGCAACATAATGTTCATCATTGCAATTTAAAAATGCAGAACGTTAGAAAATAATCCTTTTAGGGCTGTAGTGGGGGGCACATCTACTTTGTGGACAACATTAGTGCCAGTTGTGATAGCTTCAATGGAATATCTCCTGGTGTAAATTTAAAAAAAAAATAACTTGAGGATCCATACAAATTCAAATATTAATTGGTAAAAAAAAAATTGACTGAAATTAATTACCTGAAAATGGATTCTTCAGTGAGTTTGAAGAACAATTATTGAAGACCCTTCTTGCTCTTATGAAGGCCCAGGAGCTGAAAGTTCTATATTGGCAATCGAGTCATTATATGCCAAAATTGCCTAAACGAGAACCTAAGCATGAGAACTGTTTAATAGAGAAAAATGGATATAAGGTGTATTAAACAACAAATATTAAGGGCTGGCAGCTACATACATTCACAAGCGTCTGAAATTGAGTGGTAGCTCAAAAGAATATAAAAAAGTATGTGCGCTCAAGAATAGATGTATGAAAAAATATGACTATTGTATTTATTGAGTTATAACTCCTATACAATAAATATATTTATTTTAAAAAAAATCAAGGAAAACATTAAATAAATAAAAAATCACAATGTGTGCACGGATCCACTATAATAAACAATGTACCAATCAACTCTCTCTTTTGAATGTGTAATACAATACAGAGTGGAATGTAAATAATTTATCACCAAACTCTATATTGTGGGTACAAAGTGTAAAATAAAGTATCAAAAACAGCTGCCAAAAAGATCAAATGATAACATAAAAAAGCAACCACAAAAAATGTATCTATAAACAATAAAGGAATGATAAATATACAGAAAATATATAAAAAGTCAATAAACAATAATAAAAGTACCTGCCTCGGTGTGGGCCCCCCACCGAGGTAATGGAAGAAAAAAACCCAGAAAAAAGGGGGGGTTTGGGAGGGAGTTCTATGCCGCCGGCATCCGACCCACTTCAAAAAGGGGTCCGTCGAGGAACGATGATATACACCGCGGTCGGGATCTTCAAAAAAGACCGCGGTGAAAGTTGTGGCAGACCACCCACAGAGACAGCTGTTAAATCACTCACAGTTAGGAGATATTTACCGCGGTCGGTATCTTCTCAAAAGACCGCGGTATAATTGAGATGTATAGCCGCCAGTCCTCAGCTTCCCAGTGTCGGGAGTCTATAGGCACAACACCCTTCACTCACCTCAACGAAAAATTATATGTGGTAAGGGGCATAAAACTTAAAAGTTTAATAGAGCCCATATTGCCCCTAGATGCCCCTGCTCAACCTAAGTAAATAAGGCCATACTAGTTTACTGAAAGATTGACGTGTTGATACATTTTCATACAAATTGCAATTTGTTCAAATTTAGGCCAATTTTCTGTTTTGAAAAAAACTATCTATATATCTGAACATCACAGGACTGCTGAAATTTAGGCCTGAATGCTTCAAAGCTTTGCCTATTGTCAGTTCTAGCAGCCAGTGCTCAAATATATATTAAAAAAAATGGTTAACTATGTGGTAACCGGCTTGCACTTTGCTAGCCTGCCACCATATTAAACAGTTTAAAAAAAAAAAAAAAAAAGCCTATATGGTTCAATATGACCCAGATATTATTACTAGAGAGGTTGTGGACCTTCCTTATGCACCCACCTGTCTTTTCTGCCATTTAATTGGAAAGGCCATATCCCAGAGGGTGGGTGCTCCACCATGGACGTCATGTGGGGACTTTAACTTAAATAATGAGGAGTGGACAGATCACTGCACACACCCTATATCCACCAGTGGCATGCACGTAAGGGTGATTGGAAAGAAAAAGGAGGACATGTCCTTTCATGGTCCCTTCATGACCCCACCCTTATTAAATAAGGTGACCTAATGTCCCCATTAGTCCCCATCAATAGTAGGCAGGTGGGGTTCATATTATAACAGTTATAAATATATAAAAGTGGGGGAGTCCTAATGTCCCCCAGCCCATAGATGGTGGGTGAGTGTCTATAAGGGTTGATAAACATGCCATTAATCACACCCCAAACTGTCAATAAGGCTTCCACCAAAGGGGCTAGTGGTCACCAAACCCCTCACCTTTCCCTTTCAATAAAACTAACTGTCCTACCCCCTCACCCTAATAATTTTAAGGGGGTTGCAATAACACTAAGAAAAATCTTCATCCCAGCGGCCCCGGAAAAGACTAAAACAACATCTATAATATTTCAACAGATAAAAACAACTGTTTTGGAAAAAAAAGGATTTAAAAAAAATCATAAACACAATGCAAAAGAAGAAATAAATCCATGTATGGCTAGCAAATGTATAGATTTTAATTTAGAAGTCTTACATCTCAATCAGCCAGCCTTCACACACAATCACACTCAGCTATTCAGCCAGCCATCACACACAATCACACTTAGCCAGCTCCACACATACATTTCACACTCAGCCAAATCCCACATACAATTATGCTCAGCCAAAACATGCATCAAAGATCTACCTCACCAGCCAGTTGATTCTCCTGTTGTGGGGCCAGGCAAGCAAGTTGGGATGACACTCAATATTGTATCACAATAAAAAAATGTACCATGGGTTGCTGCCAACCTGGTATTCTCTGGAAGGAGCTGTCTGCACCCACTGGCATGCAGACAGGCATATCTTCCACCAGACCACCAGGGATTCAGTTTCCCTCTCCCTGGTACGCATCTGGAGGGGTAAAACATTTTTAAGCAGTTCCTACGCCCCTGTTCCCCACACAGTAATCCCAGTCCCCCCATAACATGCCACTTTTCTCCCACTATAGAAAGGAAAAAAGTTTGCTCACACGAACAGCAGATTCACTGCCGGTAACAGACTGGCTATGCACCAGATGTGGAAAGCAGCATGGTATAAAATAATGTACGGCTTATGGGCAAATCTGCAAAAAATTTGGGAAAAGGAATCACTTTCAGAAGATGTGTAAAGCTAAAAAAATGGTCCACATTGTTGACCAGTCAGAATGTGAAGGAACAGAAGAATAATTTATTGGAATACTTGAATTAACCAAAGCTACAGATAATGAGTGGATCATTGAAGCTATCACAACTGGCACTAATGTTGTCCACAAAGTAGATGTGCCCCCCACTACAGCCCTATGCCCCCACTACAGTGATAATTATCCCTGCTACAGCTCCTATCCCCCACACTACAGCCTCTGTATTCCCACTATAGCCCCTATTTCCACACCATGGTCCCTGTCTCCCCACCACTTCCACTATGCCCCCAACCACAGCCCTTGTGACCCCACCACTGCCCCTTTTTCCCCACCCACAGCCCATTTCCCTCCTCAACCCACATGTACTAGCCACTGTCTTTTCCAACACATACAACAGTCCCTATAACCCCAAAATGCACACTACAGCCCCTATACCCTGCACCCAAAACCTGACTCCCCATACATTCTCTACAGCCCCAATTACCCCACATACACACAATAGCTTCAATTGCCCCCACACACTATAGTCCCTCTACAGCCCCTCTTACATTCTTACACGTCCACTGCAGCCACTATCCCCCCACTAGAGAGTTTGTCCTCCCACTATAGCGGTTGGTCAATTTTGGGAGTTCCAAAGCGAACAAAAAGAAAAACGGATCCCCTGGCTCATAGGTAGCGTTTGCCTTGTTCGTGCGAACAAACTTACTGAACAGCGCTCTCCTAGCTTGTCCAAGAAGCAGGCGTTCAAGAAGTTAGGCCAGTGTTCGCGAGGTCGGGTTTCCGACTTAGAGTTCCAGACACTCAACGACCAAGTCCCGCTGCCTGCTTTCATGCGGCAAGATGGCCGCCGTTTTCTCCAGCACATGGCGTTCGGTTATACAAACAGGGGCCGCACAGAGAGAGCACTTAAGTCTGTGGTTTTCTTTGAACTTAATGAGCCAGGAGGGTGGTCGATGTTTGGTAGATTTATCCACCGAATGCAGGGAAAGTAACTTGGGGAATACAGTATATAGTTTTGTCACAGTTACTTAGAATATTAGACTTCTTGAGTCAATAATTTTTAGAACTTCCAATCTTCAATACATAGTTTTGTGAAATGGAACCTCTTAAAGGGACACTATAGTCACCCATACCACTTCAGCTCAATGAAGTGGTCTGGGTGCCATGTACCTCTAGGGTTAACCCTTCTTGATGTAAACATAGCAGTTTTAGAGAAACTGCTATGTTTACATTTGGGGTTAAGCCAGCCTTTAGTGGCTGTCTTCTGGACAGCCACTAGAGGCGCATCTGCAATGATTGAGGCATATTATGCCTCAATCACACAGAGCGTTCGTAGGAAAGCATTGATAAATGCTTTCCTACGGACACTTTGAATGTGCGCGCGGCAGTGCCGAGCATGCGCATTCAGCTCCTGTGACGTCAAGCGAGGATGCTCGACGGGGGAGGAGAGGTAAGGGAGCCCGGCACTTGAATTAGGTAAGCTACTGAATGGGTTTTAACCCCTTCAGCACCATGGGAGGGGGACCCTGAGGGTGGGGGCACCCTGAGGGTGGGGGCACCCTCAGGGTACTATAGTGTCAGGAAAACCGATTTGTTTTACTGACACTATAGTGTCCCTTTAACTTGCACGTAGTCCATAGGGTCCTTAGGATACAGAGGCTATTTAACATCATCACAATTTATGAAATGTGTATACGAAAGTCATTTTTACAAATATTTGATACAAAGGAATATTAGCAAAATGAGAAAATGAATACATATTGGCTCCCTAGACCTCAGAATCTTTAACTTCTGACTGATCATGTGATGTTATGCTCCAGATAACTGTCCTGGCAGCTGACTGTGCTGACTTCTAAACTCCCTAATGGACGTGCCATGAAGATATAAAAAATACTAACTGAAATTAAAGCTGTCCTCAGATGTATGGTGGAGTTTGCTACTCTTTTCTGCACCCAGTGGTGTCATATTGCTCCTGAAATGTTATATCCAGATGAGTAATTTATTAAAATTTTGACACAAAGGAATTATTCTTAACATATAACTGTATGAAGTGTCGAGTGAGTCAGAAGGCAGCATGACTTTACTAGTATTATGTAGTATGCATTAATTACTTAGCTCCTCGATGACTGTGAGGTGGTGGGGGAGGCTAACGTATATTTAATATTGTTTTATTTTTGACATTAACAACTTGAAACAGCATCATGTGACTGCCAAGTGAGTAATGCCTTCTTTCTTTCAAAAAATCAATTCATTGTCTTATATGCCACCATTAATTGTCCCACCCCTCCCCCACCCTGCCGTTAATAATATTAAAATAATGATAGATTGTTCCAGGAAGATTTAGTATAATTGCGACTTCTTCTGTCAGAAATTGCCATTGGCTAGCTACACACAATAGGACTTGTTATGCCGCTACATTTGTGTGAAAAACATGTTGCTTAGATTCATCTGCTGTATTTTATTTCAAGCCAAAATATATTCCTATTTTTGTAGATTTTTTTTTTTTTTTTAAATTAAAACAACAAAACTTGGATTTAGCCAAAACTGGGTGCAATGAATTATGAGTAAACAAAATGCAATATTTTCATTCCTTCTGATTAATTACTCACAAAAGGCATAAAGTTACCACCCCCAGCATTGACAGAGATTTATTGATTCAAATTGCTCCCAGAAGGAAATCAATACGTTACTGTTTGTTCTTACCTACCACCTGTGCGGCACGTGGATGCTACATTTTATTATGAAATACTCTTACGTTAAAAGCTGTTTATCCAAATATTATTATTTCAGGTGCCTCAAACAGCATAAAAGACAGAATTCCAAATCACTAAGAGCAAGTCATTGTTGGGATCCAAAATTATATCTTCAATTAAAGGAACACTATGTCATGTGCCAATATCACATGAACTAAATCTAAATGTAACGTATAGTCAAAAAAAATTAATCTTTTTTTGAGGACTATAGTTCTCTTCTATTGCTGTGACCTATGTTCCTCACATTTGATATTAAAAAGTTTAATATATTTTACTCTTCTCATTTCCAGTCACCTGTATCTGTTTCAGTCAGCAAGCCTATTGACCTCTTCCGCGTCCTTGTCCAATCCACGGATGACAGGAGGTGTGTTCCACGTTGCAATGAAAACTATACAATTTCTACATACATTAATGTTTCACATTGCACAGGTAAAATGGCAGAGCCGCTAAACACAGACCACTTCATTCAGATCTCGTCTGGGTGCCTATAGTGTCCCTTTAACTACCTGCCCAGGGATTTTGAGTTATGAGCACAATTACTAACAGAAAGATGCCAAAACATTTAGTGCTCTAATCCCTGTGGCATGGGACATTTTCAGGATAAGTTAGTGGCAGTGCATATTTGTGTGCCTTCATTTGAATAATGTTGTGTATATGTGTATTTTATGTCCTATATACACTTGGATGTTATGTCAGTATCCATATAAAAAATAATATATACATTTCTTTTTCCTGTATCAACAAATTCATGTCTTTCAAAACGTGTTTGTTTTTGGCAATTAAGTATTAGACTCTCTTTCTAATTAATGTAATTAATTAAGTATTGCTGATAAGTAGTATACTACTTTCAGCTGTTAAACTACTTGCTTATGATACTGATTCACAAGTGTATTTCATAATTGTGATTGTTTAAAGTTTGTTATATATATTGTAAAATTTATGTATGTATCAGCTTGACAAAGACCTTTTGGGGTCGAAACATTGCTGTTGTGGTTCCTAATAAAGTACCTGTCTTGAACCAAGGAGTGCCTGGACCTCTATTACTTTATTCATTTGAATAATGACCATGCACTCAATACATTTCCTATAACAAAAGGCTTCAATAGTGAAACTACAGGGACACTCAAGATGGCCACACGTGTTCTTCTTTAGTTCCTGCTAACTCAAGCTAAAATCAAGCAAATTGCCCATTTAATTCCACTGGAAATGGCCCTACACTAATCGGGGTTCATCGTTACCATAATCACATTTATTCAGCCTGATTCATGGTGCCCTAATGGGTGACCACCATGTCTGACCTTGTGACCTACTAAATCTGACAGCCCAGCAGTGGGGAGAGGTGGCGGATCACCCGGCTCTGAGCCCACGTCTGATAACAGAAAAGGATCGGTGTGGAATATCCTGGTCCTCACTTGCTACACCTACATCTCTGCAATATTAGATCTGTACTCTACTCATGTCCATGTTGTGTACCTAAGACGGCTGCATGGCTGAAGCCTTGACAAAATTACTTAAACCAGAAGGTCCTGACAAAGCAAGAAATCTTCACAGCTAAATTCAGGATCTGCCTAGCTTTCTGGCACTGCTTACAAAGCTGCCATCCCCACCCTACCTTTCCTGCTACTCCAGAAAATAAGGCTGATGCTGTGGCTCTTCGGTCTTCCTCTGGGCTGAGGGTCAAAATAAAGTCATATCCATTCATCTTCCAAATACCTGGAGGAGTTCCCAGATATTGCAGCCCCCACTGGCCTACGATCCTGCAACAAGAAGGGGGATCCTTTGACATGGGGCCTGAACTCAAAATTGCGAGGAGCTGAGTCACTCAGGGGCAGGCCACACAAGATGGCAGATAGCCAAGCGATCTCGGTAGTGTTTAAAGGGGATGAAGGCAGAAGACAAGCCCGACATGGAGATGGAGTCACTGGTAATGTCTTCACATCGTCTGTGAAAGCAGAGTTTATTATGTGCATAGTAGTCTATCTGTGAACACTGTAGAGATTAGTTTACTCTTTTGATATGTTTCTTTCTTTACATTAACCTTTCTGTTTTATTGTGCCCAGTGGTTAAACAATTAGCACCATGCTATCTGTTATCTGTTGACACATGGTATCTTGACAGACTATAATTTTACAAAAATTGTTGAGAGATCCAGACATGTATTTCATGCTTCATGTTAACTCCTTCTAAAGCTACCTTTTGCAATGGCTTTGCTCTTCTGTGATAATTGCAAAGCACTACAAAAAAATAAATAAATAAAATATTAATAAATAGTGAAGCCACACAGAAGAAAAAGTGGCTAGTTGCATACAATACAGCGATCACCCAGCCGGCCCATACATGACTACTCATAGATAATTGAATCATCCATTGTGTAATTTAGAGTCCAAAAATGACAGCAACATTTACTATAGCATTATAGCAAGCTGCTGAAAACATGTATTAAAGCATTACATATTTGCTGCAGCTATGTCGGCTGAACATTCATGGTGAAATCTTCTTTACAAAAACATCTCAAACATGGACTATCAGATTAAAATCTAGCAATCATGCTGGAGAACTCTGAACTCATTGCCATGTTTGTAGAATCAGGTTGACATGACATGAAGTAGGACAGATGGGCACACTGTGGCCATAAATGGATACACCTACTCAGCAATAATACTCAAATAGGCTGTGGTTCACTTGGTATTAGGAGGTATCATCACTACCAATACCAGCCTGAGCATTTGGCAAAGTGCAGCATGTACCTATGGATTAAAGTGTTACTCCGAGCACCAAGACCACTGCAGTGATTTGGTTTTGTTCCACCTCTGGCAGTGTCATTAGCACCAACAAAGTTCCAGGCTGGCTATTGTCAATTCTGTACAAAATTGGCATCTGCCATCAGCATGCACAGCATGCTGGCTCCAGAAAGCCATTGACAGCATATCTCCCCTTCCATGCCTCAGCTGTCCTCTCCTCAGTGCATCCTCCCTGCACACTGAGAGGGAGTGATGTCAGGCAAGGAGGAATGGGTTAAGAGAGAATTTGGCCTTGGCTAAGTTTAAGCCTTTTATTACTTTTTTTGTTGGTGTTTGGGGATGTAAGCCAGCAGAGAAGGGCTACTACAACCAAAATCAGTGTGAAAAAACAGTTTTTATTTGTCGGAATAGTACTTTAATGTAATTTATGCTTAATTTTAAACCTACAATTTGCATTTCACCACAAAAATCAACATTTATTAACCAATCAACCATTTTTAAGTCTTCTATTACATACCTCCCAGAATTTCAAACAGCAAGGATGGATCCTTTAATTCTAGGGGTGCGAGTGGCATGTAGCCAAGGGCGACGCTATTCTGAGAAATTTTAAGTTACTTATTATGAACAATTTGTTCAATCAAAATGTAATTTAGAAGAAGAACAATGTATCTTATTTACACAGACTGATTCTTAAACACATTTATTGTAGTTTAAAGAGACTTTACTGGGAGTATTATTCCTGATGAGCTCTCTTATACCCTCAGGCACACCAACAATATGAAGCTACTAGGAAAGGGGTGTTAGGAAATTAAAGAGGGACAGTTGGATTTAGGGCCAAAATAGGGACTGTCCCTCCTAAATAAGGACAGTTGGGAAATATGCTTTGAATCTTCACCATCTGTCAAAGAATTGGACATTCCAGAAAGGAAACTTTTAGTGCATACATAGATTAAATGGAAATAAGCCCAATATAAAGGTACAAATCTAGTTTTCCTACAGCAGACCAATGGCGGTTGCAAAATATTTGGATTCTCTTAATTCTGAAAGGACCCTATATAATCAACCTTTTTTGGTATTGTACTGGACTTTTTAAATCTCAAAAAATATGCAAGTTATATAGAATTGTCCTTTGTTGTTAATAAAGCAAGTAATTTAGTTACGGTTTGAAATCTTTGTTTCTGGGAACTAATTCTACACATTGACATCACTGTGTAATAATATATCAATGATTTCATATGCTACAACAATGAGCATGATGAACTCTGTACTGGTTTAATTAGAAAGGTGAACTAATTAAATGTAGAGCCATAAACATGGTGAACTGCATAAAATAACTGTTGAATTAAATGCATTCCAAAACAAATTCAAGGAAAACATTTATTTGCCTTCTGGACAATGACTCTTTGCCTTGACATGATTTATATATTTACATAGTTGTGTAGGTTAAACAAAACTAAAATCATCAACCATAAAGCCCACTCTCCTATGCTGTTGATCCAAAAGAAGGCAAGGAAATCCCTCAATTGTTGCCATTTCCAATTATGCTGCAAAAAAGAGAAAATTATTCTTTCTTGACCCCATAATAGAAATCTAATTTCTACTTGGATCCACAACCTGTTCACATACATACTGTATCAATTATATGCTTGAATGTTCTGTAAATGTAAATAAGCATTCAAGTCTTTTTCAAATGTATCTATAGAATCTGATAGCAAAATCTCTTACTGAAAAGAACACTTTCCTCTGCTGTAAGGGAAAACTCATTTCTTCCAGTCTCAATGGGTGACCCTTTGTCTGTTGTATTTTACTGCTTTTTAACAAGTTAGCACATAGCGGACAGTATACATATTTGAACAGTTCTATCATAACTCCTCTGAGGTGCCTTTTTTTTTTTTTAAATAAAACAATTCCAGTTTTTCTAGCCTCTCCTCATAACTAATGGTTTCCATCCCCCTTACTAGTTTTGTAGCTCACCTATGCACTTTTTCTTGCTCTGCAATATCCCTCTGCAATTGTGCTCTAAAACCCCAAACCCTCCTTCCTACACCAAGATTTCAACAAATACACAAATAGTTTTTATATTCTGAAATGCCAAGCTTTTCTAAAAAAAACTAATTAATAATATTAATGGTTTAAAGTAACATTCAAAGGTTATAAATAATGAACATTTTTATTGTAGACGTTTCCCCTTTTTAATTTATAGTCTGGATGCCCCTGGTTAAAAAAATGCAAAAGCAAACAAACCTACCTGCGATACAATGCTGAGAAAAAACACTTTGCTGCAGCCCGATGCATTTATGGTGAGATCATCATTCTTCATGACGTCTGGTCCAATCCAATCCATGACACAGAGATGCATTGCAGAGTATGTGAGATTTGGCATGATTAGCCAATCCAGTCTTCTCAATGTCATCATGCTGTGTGTGATGAATCCACATTTCAGGATCTTAGAAGCACCTCTAGCGACTGCTTGGTGGACAGTGACCAGGTGTGTTTTTTGGCCATTTTTAAACCACCGCAAACAATCTATTTTGACATTGCACCAAATCCACTTCAGATAAATAGTTTATGGTGCTTAGAGCAACTCTTTCATATACTATACAAACCAAAGGTTGAAAAAATATAGTCTTTTTTAACACTGTCTATTTTCTAACTAGGTGAAAAAACATTCACAGCTAAGAAACTGAAAAACACACAAAACAAACAAATTGTCAGAAGTTTTAAAATCCTTTTTTCCCCCATGAAAGTACCGATTCTTTTCATTGACATATTGTTGTTCAAAAATGTCTATTAACAAGGTCTGACATGATTTGTCTTCATTTCCTCTATTACATCAACAGAAGCTTAAATTTTCCAAATGAGTGCGTGGCCTTTGCATAGATAGTTATGTGTGCGTGTCTGTATACACAGGGTACACATTATATTTACACATCTTACAGGAATGTCTCTAATTTAAAGAGGTTGTTTACTGAAATGCCAGGCGGTAAACCGTCGCCGTATGCTGTTCACCCCACTTGTTATTGAAAATGAAATAGCAGTTATTTGTTTACAATGTGTGTGCTTATCTTTTTGTCCACGTTCTAGTCTACATTTACAAAGACAGCATTTGAAATCATCTGTACTCTATATACTTATCTGTATATTTTCAAGTCTTTTGGTTGCATTTTGTTTTCGAAAAAGATAACCTTAAAACACAAATGTTACGATAGTAATGATTAGTCTCCAGGAGAGGGCCTCTTTGTGCACAAAAAATAGATAAGGTATACATAAGCACATAACCCGGAAATCAAACTTGGCAAAGTGTTTTCTTAAATAACTGTCTATCCTCCAGATACTTGTCAGTGATGATTTAACTGCAGTCACCAGCACTGACACTGATAGGTAAGAAAAACATTGTTAACAGAAATAGCAAATTCATACATTTAATAAAAAACAAATAATAAACAAAAAATTACAGAAAAATTATTATTCTGTATGAAGTATAGGAGTATTTGAAGTATCTTATTTGATATGATGGCAATAAGACTGAAACACAAGTTCTAGGAGAGTATAGATGCACAGACAGAACTTGTGAGTGATACAATCTTGGTGAACTAGACATTTAGTAATATAGAACATAAATACAAAAACATCATAGCTGAAACAAGATAGGAAAAAAATAAATCATTACAAATGAACGTTTGGAATATATATACGAAAACTGAGTTTACATATTCCACGCAGTGTATTTAAACTACTGCTTTATAACTGTAAAGATAAAAGTGATTTGATGAGTTTTAGCTGTGTTACCCCATTCACACTACCCTTTTTGTCTATCAACATTACTTTTATCTGTCAATGACTTGCTCATTAAAGTAAAAAAAAAAGAAAAAACCCAGTTGCTAGAATGGCCCCATCTCATGAGGACGGGCCTGTAAAATTATGGGGGATCTAGTCCCTTTGTTCTCCCACCTGAGGGCATCAAGTGAGCGACGTTCAAACAAGCTTACATTTCAGAGGGAGTGAGGAAAGGGTGCACAAGAGGTAAGGGTACGATGTGTTTCATTTATTGGAAAAGTAGGTTACTAGACTACCTTACAATAAAGGGTTAGTTGCAGGAAAGGAAGCATGGTGGGTCACCAAGGTGTTGGCAGGACAAACTATTAACAGTTTAATTGATATTGACATTATATGAAACCATATTATTTTCCATATATATATTAGTTCACAATGCTCTTGGATTTATTTTCTTTTTCCAAATATAAACAAAAACATTGGGAATGAATGCCAAACGGGCAAATCAGCACCGTGATCCAAGCCTGCACACCCTACTTCAACTACCGTGGCCTTTGTTGCTGGCAGTATTTTGTCTGACAACAACGTTGCGTCAGTGCTCACTCTGTATCCCCATTTTCATTTGTGTTTGAATGTTTGTCTTTCTCTTATTGTCACAGGGGTGTTTGTGAATCCTCGCCAGTCTGTGTCAGAGGATAAAAAGCCAGACGAAAATTGAAAAAGATTGTTAAGGTGTAAACTCTGCAAACACATTCACATCTCTACTTACAACCAAAATTCTGATTCCAGACTCCAGATTCCAGACTTTTTTATTCATAAAAGTGAGCATCAGCATCGTCTATAGATGCTAGTCCCACGTGCCATTATTTTTTCTTGAAATCAGATTTCTTTTTTTTTTATTTTAAAAGAAAAAAAAAACTGTTGTGCCATTTAGTTACTGTTTTTGGGAAGGGTTTGGGATTTGGGAAGGGTTTTCCTTTTGATATGTTCATCCACCTACTAAAGGGATGTCATCACTACTCAGAGACCTCAACCATTTCCTGGTTTCTGCAGGCACACCAGATCACAGTGATTTGTCACAAAAAAAGAGAGAGGCAAGTATTTTTTGACTTTTGTTAAAGTGAACTTATCCTCCATAGATCATGCAGATGACAAGTTCACCTTCAGATAAGTATATCATTAGTCTTTACATTGTGCTAGCAATATTTACCTAAAAATCCCTTTCTTTGCCTTCAGTGTGGAATCTGCAAGGGCATATTAGGAGTCAGGAGATGAGAGGGACAGATGTGTGCGCAGTGGCTTTTGACCTCCAAATATATAATATTTGCTGCTATGATGAAATGATGTCTACACCACAAAAAACTTTGGTAAAGGTCAAAAATGGAAATATTAAATGACTTTTCATATAGATATTTACTATTAAGTTTATAGGAAACTGTTTATAGAATAACAATGTTTTCCTTTTAAAGTGACAACAACTTGTGTTTTGCATAAAAGTTAGCTTTGACTGTTTTGTTTTTTTAATATATTTTTTTATGTTTTATATCTCTAATGCTATAAAATGGTTTCAGTTTAAACCTGGAGTGAGCTTTTTGAAATGAATGAAAGTCCCTAAGTGCATGTGTATGTGGCTCAGGGCCGACCCAAGACATTATGCTTACTGGATTCAAGGATGAAATGCTGCCCCCATCACCATACCACGTACACATCCATTATGCAGTGTGTGAATGCAGTGTCTACGTAGAGGATGCAGTGTGTGTAGTGAATACATTGTGCACATGTGTCTAGTGGATGCAAAATGTGGGTTTGTGTAGCGGATGCAGTGTGTGTTTGTGTAGTGGATGTAGAGTGTGTAGTAGATGTAGAGTGTGTGTGTAGTGGATGCAGTGTGTGTAGTGGATGAAGAGTGTGTAGTGGATGCACAGTGTGTGTAACGGATGAAGTATCAGTGTTTTTGTAATGGATGCATTGCTTCGGGTTGCCATGGCAGTGTTCTGAGTGGCACATAATGTATGCCGAGGTATTTCCATGGCAACCCACGGCAACTCTCACATGGTTCACGAGAGGAGAGGACATGAAGCTGCAGGAGGGTAAGATTAGACTTTTGACCCCTCTTTACAAGACAAGGTAGCGGGGAAACTGCATATACACAGATAGTGGTAATTGCTATATATTTGCAAATAGATGAATTAGGGCTGCAAAATGCTGCCCCTGTCAAAGTGCTGCCTGGAGGCATGGCCCCACCAGGCAGTGGCGTATCCAGAGCCTGATCTTGGGAGGGGCACTTGTAGATTATTTAAAGAAATAATCCAGACACAATAACCACTACAGCTCAGTGTAGTGGTTATGGTGTCAAAAGTGCCGTGACCCCCTCCCAGAGTAAGTAGTCAAACCGTTTAAGAACAGTTTGACAACTTACCTGAGGTCTGCTGGGAAATGGGGCTGTAGTAGGGCATAGGGGCAGTGGTGTGTGTGAGTGGTGCAATGTGTAAGGGGTGCAGTGTGTGTGTGTGTGTGTGTGTGTGTGTGTGAGGGGGACAGTGTGTGAGCAGTGTGTGTGTGTGAAGGTTGTAGTGTGTGAGTGAGGGCGGCAGTGTATGTCAGGGATGCAGTGTATGTGTGGGACAGTATGTGTGTGTAACAGTTGCAGTGTGTGTGAGTATTGTAGTGCATGTGTGAGTGTGGGCAATGTGTGTGTATGGGGCGGCAGTGTATGGGGGCAGTGTGTGTGTATGGGGAGCAGTGTGTGTGTATGGGGGTAGTGTATGTGTGTAGAGTGTGTATGTATGGGGGAGCAGTATGTATGTATGGGGGCAGTATGTGTGTACGGGGGGCAATGTGTGTATGGGGCAGTGTGTGTATGGGGAACAGTATATGTGTATGGGGGGCAGTATGTGTGTATGGGGGCAGTATGTGTGTATGGGGGGCAGTGTGTGTGTATGGGGGCAGTATGGAGGACAATGTGTGTGTATGGGGGCAGTATGTGTGTATGGGGGCAGTATGTGTGTATGGGGGCAGTATGTGTGTATGGGGGGCAGTATGTGTGTATGGGGGGCAGTATGTGTGTATGGGGAGCAGTATGTGTGTATGGGAGCAGTATGTGTATGGGGCAGTATGTGTGTATGGGGGGCAGTATGTGTGTATGGGGGCACTATGTGTGTATGGGGAGCAGTATGTGTGTATGGGAGCAGTATGTGTGTATGGGAGCAGTATGTGTATGGGGGGCAGTATGTGTGTATGGGGGCAGTATGTGTGTATGGGAGCAGTATGTGTATGGGGGCAGTATGTGTGTATGGGGGCAGTATGTGTGTATGGGGCGCAGTATGTGTGTATGGGGCGCAGTATGTGTGTATGGGGGCAGTGTGTGTGTTTATGGGGGCAGTGTGTGTGTATGGGGGCAGTATGGGGGCAGTGTTTGTGTATGGGGGCAGTATGGGGGGCAATGTGTGTGTATGGGGGGCAATGTGTGTGTGTGTGATAAGGGTAGGGGGCTTTTTTTAAATAATATATATATATTTTTTATTTAATTAAAATATATATTTATGTCCCCCCTCCCTTCTTACCTTTCCTGGCAGGAGGGGGACACTTCTTAGTCCCTGGTGGTCCGGTGGGGAATCCCTGGTGGTCCAGTGGGGAGAGTGAACTCTAGCCCGCGCTCCAGGGCTAGAGTTCACTCTCGCGAGATTTGGAGCGTTGCCGTGGTAACCGCGGCAACGCTCCATGCTCGCGAGAGTAGGACCCGGAGGAGCAGCAGGCAAAGCTCTCGGGTCCTCTCTCCTCCCTCCCCTGCCGGCTGCCAGCATAGTGCCAGCGAACTGGGGCGCGAGATCTCTGATCTCCCCTCCGGTCCACAGGCACATTGCAGGGCTAGCACCTGCATGTGCTGGCAGGGGAGAGGGAGACTGTCGGTTTTCTCGGGGGGGGGACTTTTTTAGAGTTAATTGCATAGGAAACGATTCTTAATACAGTGGAACCTCGGAACTCGAACTAATTCAGTTCCAGAAGGCTGTTTGAGAACCGAGTTGTTCACAGGAACGTGTCTTCCACGAGGCAAATGAGGCATCTAAATGGGTGGATCTTTGCAGGGGGCGCCAAAAAAAGCCACCCTCCAAATGCCCAGGCAGATCCCTTGATTGCCTCGTGGGGGGGCTCAAGAGCTGGCTGACTGGCCACTTTTGAGCCCCTGGGCGGCGGGCAGCAGGGGAGCGAGGGAAAATACTTACCTGAGCACTTCCTGCTCAGCTCCCTCCGCGCTGCTTAATGAATCCAGGAGCCAGAATATGACGTCACTCCAGCTCCCAGCATCACTAAGCGCCGCCTACTCAGCCTGTTTGCCCCCTACCTGTCCGACCAGCAGCCCCACTGGACAGGTAAGGAATCCACTCCAGCTCTCCCATGGAGGCTGGGTGGATTTAAAATGAAATAAAAAAAATTATGAGTGAGTGTTGGGAGAAATGTGTGTGTGTATGTGTCTGTAAGTGTGTGTCTAAGTGAATGTGTGTGTCTGTAAGTGTGTGTGTGTGTATGTGTCTGTAAGTGTGTGTGTCTATGTGAATGTGTGTGTCTGTAAGTGTGTATGTGTGTGTGTCTGTAAGTGTGTACGTGTGTCTATGTGAGTGAATGTGCGTGGGTCAGTGAGTGTGTATGTATCGGTAATAGTGTGTGTATGTCATTGTTTGTCAGTGTATATGAGAGTGTATGTCTGTCAATGAGTGTATGCGTCTGTCAATGATTGTGTGCGTCTGTCAGTGAGTGAGTGTCTGTCAAAGTGCAGCCTTGACAGAAAGGGTTGGGGAAAATTTAAATTTGGGGGGGCGCCTGAGCATCGTCCTGCCTAGGGCAGCCCAAATCCTAAATACACCACTGGTTGTTCTTAAACCGAAGCAACATTTTCCATAAGAATTAATGTAAATTAGATTAAACCGTTCCAGACCCTCAAAAGTACAGCATTTTAACACACATTTTACAGTTTAATAATACCTTAAATGCATAAAATCATACAGAAAGCGAATAAACACAATGTAAATGAAATGAAAATGTCAACTCTGTTTGCTGATAGACTGGAGCTGTTTGCTGACAGAATGGAGCTCTGTTCGCTTTGTCTAGTGCTAGGAGGCCGATGCATCCTACCAACGAGGTTCCAAAGCAGTACCATCGAGGTTAATGCTGTGTGATTTTGTTCTAATACCGAGACATTTTTTTCTTAAATATTTTGTTTGAATACCGAACTGTTTGAGTACGGGAGCGTTCCAGAACCGAGGTTCCACTGTACTTATTTCAAGATTCTCTGCTTTTTGGTATCTAATAAAATGGTAATTGCAGCCAAGCAAACAGAAGTTCATAATTTGCATTGAATGAAAATGACTTAAAAAATACATAAAGAACATTTTTCAGATGGAAGATAACACTCCGCTCGCCAATCTCCATGGGAGGTGCCAAGCAAGGAAGCTTCAATCCTTAATGCACAAAAAGAAAAAAATCCTAAAACAAGCACTCACCATATATAGGAGATAGAAAAACATCCCAGCACAGGGGGATAAAAAAGACCAATCAACCAAACCCCTTACGCGTTTTGGACCTATGGGTCCTTAATCATAGGAAACTTTAATAACTAATAAAATGGACTGTCCATTTGGAAACCTTTTAATGTCTAGAAAAGACTAAATGTACCAAATTGTCTGTTTTATTTACAGAAGCACAGTATGCAAGCTTGAAATTCATAGCACCCAATGCATATACCCATAGTGAGATTTCCAAAATGAAATAAAAACAACGAAACAAAAGGTAATCCATTGCTTTCAGATGAAAATTCTAAACTACCTAGCTCAAGACTTTCTTTGATAGAACACTTTATTGATTAAACACTTGCACTTTTTCCTAACAGCACTTACTTCCAGAGCAGCCCTCACCAAGCAATTTATTTGCAAGCCTACATCCTTAAATCCACGGCAGCTTGAAAGCACTTACAATGTTACAAATAAATCAACCAGAAAAGTGCCAAACAACACAAATCCACTTCTTCACTAAAATAACATTTATTAACGCTCACAAAAGACCCAACACAAACAAATGTATTATTATTTGTATAGAAATTAATAAAATGAGGCACACAAGGAGAAGATGACACATTCTGCAGTGCTTAAAGTATATAATGGAAGGAGATGGAGAGCGACAGGTCCCTGAAAACAGATATGATTGGGATGATTTGGGAAGATGGATTGACAGCAATGATACTTAATGCATCGTATGATTCCTGGAGATGGATTGACAGCACAGATACTTAATGTATCATTTTCTTTAGTGTATGATGTTGAATGCTTGCAATAATGCAAGCCTGTGCCATCATCTTTCAATGGATTACACAGGACACAAGTTCAAGAGGAGATGAGATTAATAAGCATGTTTAGGAAAGCTGGTAAACAGTCGCTCATCCTTAGAAAGCTGAAATTCGGTTATTGTCGACTAATTCGTTTAAGTCGAGTAGTGCAATGGAAAAAATAAAAACCAAAAAAATTTAAATAAACCCTGAGTAAAATATTAAGAAGCATTAGAAGACATATCTATTTACATCAGTATGTGTTTAAAAAATATATATTATTTAGAAGAATTCCTGTGTTCATTAATGTGTTCTATCTATCTATTAATACATGTATCCATTATCCTTGTTACCATGTATATATAATTATTATTGCCATTTATATAGCGCCAACAGATTCTGCAACGCATATATATATATATATATATATATATATATATATATGCACAGTTTCAAAGAAACAAAAATTCAATGCACTCCATCCTAAGTAGGTTTTCAAATATTATTATGTCCATCATCTGTTTGTCAGTACTTTTATTATCCCAGTTCCAGCAGCTCTGAAAGAATGTTCAAACAATTATCCATGAATGCTATGCTATATATCCAGATAAATGCACACTCAGCTGAGAATTGGTTCATTTAGCTCCCAGTCCATGCATTGGTATATTAAGATGTGTTATAAACCAGCAGGATATTACAAATACAGTCTAAAGCAGTGATTCCCAAACCAGTCCTCAAGGCAACCATACCAGTCCAGGGTTTAGGGATTACCCAGTAGTTTTTGATGGACCACTATAGGCACCCAGACCACTTCAGCTTAATGAAGTGGTCTGGGTGCCAGGACCATCTAGGGTTAACCCTTTCTGCTGTAAATATAGCAGTTTCAGAGAAACTCAATCAGTAGAGGGACTAAATTAACATCCTTACCCTCAATGATGTCTTTCCTAATGGAGGTGGGGATCAAATGTGCGAGTGTGACAATGTGATATGTGGAGGGAAGGGGAGAAACTGTGCTTGAGCTATTCTGCGAGATTGCCACTGTGGGGTAGTAACCACTGCTGGACTTGTTGCAGTGGGCTGGGGAATATGGTGAGCTGTTTCAAGTACTGTCAGCTGATCACTTATGACTTACATGGAGGCAATCCATATGGACATCCTGCCCTGCACTTTCCCCATGCCATCACGGGTCTGGGGTCATTGGACTGAGTGGATTGGAGCTTAAAGAGTTCCGCCTGCCTTTCAGTGGCAGGGAAGAGGATGCACCTCTTTCGCAGCTCGGTGGCCAACTTGGGTATAGTCCATGACCTCAAGAACCTGGGAGTGGCAGGGACGAGTGACTCAGCAGAGGAACTAGGGCGAGAGGGAGTGCAGGGCCTAGCTGGAGTTTCAGAAAGAGGCAGGTCGTCTTCATGATCAGAGGCTTGAGACATGCTAAAATTAATAAAATAAACAATCAATGACCCATACCACAGTGTAACAACATATAGACTGCCTGGCTGATATAGCTCTAGCTATGATTTGGCCTGAGGGGAACGTGGCCACCAAAACATTGATGCAGGGTGTTGGCCTCTCGGTGATGTTAAGAGAACATATGTATGTCCGTGATTGATGACTTCTAACTAATTACCACACTAAAGAAGGGTCTGTGAGACAATAACTATAATGTGGGGTCATATGGGCAAGCCTCTGGTTTGAGGCAGGTCTTCTGGCCTTGCTAGTGGGAGACCAATATGAGTAAGAAAAGTGAAGTTTAGCACCTGAACCTATAAGCCAGTTCACTTTCCCGAGGCATGGGCTTGACTTTTATGAAACGTAATGTGTGAGGGTAAGACACATACCTTGAATTAAATAACGTAGCCTAACGACAGGAAAGGGTAAATACAGGGAGTATACACCTATAAAAAGACATTGCAAAAATAGAAAGTAAAAAGCGGTCAATAGCACAATTCACCTACCAAAAAGGTGTCAGAAGTGTGCTTCTCCAAGAAGCAGGAAAATATTTTGAATAGAGATATATGAGGCAAAGTAAAACGTATACATATGAGTATAGTAATAATGCGGGGGATACTAATAAAATATATATTAAGGGAGCTGGACATACCCTGTATCTTCTAATATCAGGAAACTACAGTAAGGATTCTAAACAGGAATTGAAATTAAATAAAAATAAAGGAACGTATAGAACTTAAACCGCAATTATATCGTCAGAACGTTCATGTATGCATATCGTGGACCATATCAGGGTAGCTAAAAGGCAAGCCCCATGCCATCCTCCAAGGACTAATGGGCATACGAGTAAGCTAGACTGCTAGCAAGTGAAAACACAGACAATGTGGTGTTTTCCAGGATGTAATGTAGATTGACTCAAACGTAATAAAATTATCTTACCATAGACAGAGCGTAATTGATGATATAGATATGTGACAACGTCAGGAGGGCCACAGAAGTAGTTTAGGAAAAAGAACACTGTGGGGACATGTAAATGGCCAGCTAGAGATAGCTCATACATGAATAAATGAATATTGAGCCATACATTGGTTTAAATAAATTCAATGAAGTATGTCATTATCACCAGTCCGAAACCCATTTTAGCACATAACACCTAAAAAAGAAAAAGTGGGTAATTTGCAAAATCCCGGATGTAAGCAAACAACAGATGGGAATTTATGTGAAATAAATATCATGACAACCAAACTATAAGAAGGATATTAGCTGCTGAGAAAGGGCTGCTGCCCAAAACTTTGCTGCTTTATCTTTGTCCTCAAATAAATTGTGGTAGCACCTGGGTGTGCACACCTATACTGGATGCGCAGGACTCTTGTTTGTTTTCTATTTGTAACCAAACTATAAATAAGGAAGCACTTAAGTGACATGAAAGTACCAAAACAGTAAATATTTCAGCGAACAGCCTCTGTGTAACATTGCTAAGGGTTCAAACTCTTGAATATCCAGGAGAACAATTGAAATGCTATCCAACCGAACAAAACATGACTAACTTAAATTAATGCAAATGCATAGTGACTTGAGAAACATACAAAATGTAACGGCTAGGTGTTAAACAACACATATGCATGCGAACGTAATGTTTATGAGAATGTCCGGTTGTTTAGCATGTGTACGAAACATTAGAATTAATACGAAACCTGGCATCCACGAACAACGCAAAGGGCACGAAAGCTCCTATGATACACCAAACACCGTACGTATGAATATGAAATGGCACACACACCAGTCGCGGGCGTTCGGGAGAAAACCTTGCGTTACCTGTGAAGACCGCGATACAGGAACCAAGAAGCGGACCGGTAACGAGACTCTGATGCGGTTTGAAGTAAGCTGGTAGCCCAGAGAGGTTGGATTTCGTGGCTGAAGGTAAGTACAGGAAAAAAATTTGGCAGGAAGAGCCACACCGGAAGTCCACGTGGTAACCATAGTAACGTATCACCTGAAAAATAATGGCCAAGGTAAGAGGGTTGTGGGAGTTTTTATAGCAAAAGATAGATTCAAACTCCTCCCACAAATACAGGCCTATGGCCTTAAAACATGCATTATACGATACCATTTAATACAGGAGAACATATGCTATCACATGTATTCTATATATAGAATCCACATACCTTATTAATGCTGAAACTATAGAACTTTAGTGCCTAAGGAATCATCCATTTTCATGGTTTGAAAAAAACATTCTACAATTTTCTAGACGTTTTGTCACTATAGGCCTTGGTCTTCCTGAATCTGTCTAAGTGTGTATCGGACAATGTAATTGGAAGTTATTGGAAGCAGGGATGCTGGTTTGATCCAGGTCAACCTTGAAAAGAGTCATTTGATCTGAAGAATTCTTCTCAGCTGGTTAAATGTAGTTGGATTGATTGTAAGATTGATGATGTGAATGAGGAGTCATTATTACCCTGTGCTCCCAAAGGCATCCTTTTCACAGCCACAATGCCAGAATAGTTAGCACTACAGTAAGGAAGAGGAGGCTGTATATTGCCCTTGTCAGTTTAGAGAGATTAATCAATCTTTCTTTTTTTTTTTTTTCAAACTTTCTTCTGTAGCAAACATCTTTATTTATGAAGAAAGTAAGCATAAATTTTAATAAACAAGAATGTCAGCATTGTATAATATCCCCGGGACAATACTGAATGAGTTTGTTCTAGAATTGTATGTGTTCGTTTTTCTTATATTTGTTTGCGTTCATAGCATGGAAGTAGTATTAAGGTGGTTTTTATATCATTGTTTTGCATAACTTGAAACGAGTCAATGCTTTTATAAGTCTTCAGGAATTATGATGTGTTTAATTAATTGTATAAATGTATTCATTTATTACAACTGAATATATGAAAGTTCATTTTAACTGCGATACTTTTACCTGTTTTTACCTGTTCGGCTATTATTTAAAGGGACACTATAGTCACCAGAACAACTACAGCTTAATGTAGTTGTTCTGCTGAGTATAATCATTGCCTTCAGGCATTTTCATTCAAACACTGCCTTTTAAGAGAAAATTGCCCCCCCCGGGACACCTTCAAGTGGCCACTCCTCAGATGGCCACTGAAGGTGCTACCTGGCTCAGTGCTGCATAGTAGACAGCAGTGCAGTTCAGCACCTCCGTGCTCTGCATGGGGACGCTGGATTTTCCTTATAGAGATGCATTTATCCAATGCATCTCTATGAGGAGGTGCTAATTGGCCAAAATGGTGTTTGGCCCCACCCCCTTGCAGATTTCACCAAAACCAATTGTCAAAAAATCTGCAATTCTGATGATGTCTCAAGGGGGCACGGGTAGCACGGCAGACCCGCGCGGTGCTGGAATTAAGATGACTTTTATTAACTTTTAAGGGGGTTAAGATGGGGCAAGTCACCTAAATGGTGGGTTAAACACTATAGGGTCAGGAATACATGTTTGTGTTCCTGACCCTATAGTGTTCCTTTAAGGCAGGGGTGCCCAAATGGGGGATCCTCAGATACTGTAGAACTTAAACTCCCATGATGCTTTGCATGCCTCTAGAATGCTTTTAGGATGGCAAAGCATCATGGTAGTTGTAGTTTTAAAGCATCTGGGGATCTATCTTTTGGGCACCGCTTAATTTAAGGTTACAGTTCTTGTAAAAACAAAAAAAAGGAAAGAAAAATGAATGGGTCCACCTAAAAGTGGACGGCGGTAGCCTGGAATGTGGACAGTGTTAAATACTACTCTCCTGACTATCAAAAGAGATTTTATATGGTAATTTGTGTTAGACCGAAAGTTCCGAAGTTAAATGTGTCATTAATTTAGTGATTAGTAAACTGCAACTCTGCTTTTGGCTGGTAACAAAATGTTTGTGTGCGCTGATGAATGTCTACCGCATAAATACACTTTAATTAAATGAAAAAGTGAGATTGTATTAGATATTCAAAAGATACATAAATATGGTGACAAACAGGATAATATCTAATATACGGAGTGGACATTATAAAAATTTGCTGAATAATTGTCATCGGAACAAAGCCAAGGTCAGTAGACTAGCAAGATAGAGAATGTGTAAGAAGAATAAGATGTATTGAAATGTGAGCCAAAACCAAAAAGCGGCTGAATCAAGTCTAAACAATTTGACAGTTTGCGAGAGGAAGGACTGGGATTAAACAAATTAATGCTACCAGCTACCCGCAAGGCTTATGCAAAGCCTTTTATTTTATACAACTGAAAGAGAAACTAGTTAATCAAATACCTTTTGCTGTGGAACAACTTCAAGAAAACAAGCATCAAAACAAGGGGTCAAATACAAGTAGATACAGATAATTGTTAAGTCAATTTCAATTAAAAGAAATAAAGAAATCAAGCAACATGAGACACCAGTCTACATTCTGCAAATCATTGTGAAAAATGTAATAACGCTGGTATGAACAATTAATTACTGTAAACACAGGATATGGCAGGTTCACGTTATTAATCCAATATCTAAACACATGGCTGGGTTAAAGAATGATACACTGACAAACATTTGTCAAATCACTTTGTAAAGAAGGAAACTTAGATTATGAATATGAAATATTAAGTAAAAATATACATGCTATTTTACTGGAATTATGGAAATTATCGCACATTTAAAGTGAGATAATATAAAGAAAAACATACCATATATAATTATATTTAATAATAATAATAATAATAATAATAATAATAATAATAATAACCCAGGACATACTTGAGAACAAATTCTCAATGAATTCTTCCTTGTAAAATATGTTATGAATAAACAAGTTCATAAATAAATGTTTATGTTGTGCAATATTACAGTAAAGTTATAATGGTTCCACCTCTTACAGCAAACTTGGGTGTTCCCCCGCTTTCCAGGCGCCTACCAGTCCCACTTTTGCTTAGGATAGTTTTTGCGGGTAGAAATGGTGAAAGACCTGTATGTGCACTACACACAGTTACTACATTGACACTTTGCACTTCTATAAGAGGCAGATATATAAGGATCCTACACCCTGGCTGTCAGCATAGAAAAGTACAACGAGAAGAGGAAAAATGAAACAATGCTTCTATATCTCCTCTTCATTTGCAATGTTTTCCATGGCTTTGCCTTGTCTGAACTGGATTCCGATGTTGTACGAAAAGCTTTAAGAGAAAAAAGTTATGGGTGACTTTAATTTTTTATTTGATGGTGTTAATTACAGAAATGTGGCAGGGTTTTCCCCTTTGACAAAAGCACAGTGTTGTAGAATAATTTGAAACGTAATAAATAAATGCATAAGTGAAATGAATAATGAGAAGTAAATGAATACACTTAACGTATGTGTAATTATTACCATCTCTATAAATGTTACAAAGCTCCTCACAGACAGATGGAACTGGGCATCATAAAGGAATTCCATGAGGATTCTAGCTGCAGACAAGCTAACTAACTTATAAACGTTTGATGGCTGACCCTAAGAATTCAGTTTGGCAGCTAGTACATCATCTGCAATAAGGATCAGCTTCAGTGTTTTTCTGCTGGACATTTGTTTAACAACACTCTTGGTCTGTATTCTCATAAGGACACATTATCAGGAACAACAGTTATTATTTTCTGTCTACCTATTTGCTTCTGGGACAGTCTTATAGACAATATAGCTGGTTCCAAAAACATAATGATTTTAACAGAAGCACCCAATATTCCTGTCTAGGGCAGCTGTGAATTCACTTTGCCATAATGATACAAGGACCAGGCATGGCAAAGGAATCCCAGTGGTATTAACCCCTTAAGGACCAAACTTCTGGAATAAAAGGGAATCATGACATGTCACACATGTCATGTGTCCTTAAGGGATTAAAGTGGTATAGATAAAAATAAACTTTATTTTATTTATGAATGATTTAGAATCTGGGCTCAATTTTCTTTTTTTTTTAAATCCAGATTACCGTATATACTCGAGTATAAGTCGAGTTTTTCAGCAATTTTTTTGTGCTTAAAAACCCCAACTCGACTTATACTCGAGTCAATGTCTGTATTATGGCAATTTATATTGCCATAATACAGACAATGGGGCTGTGGGGCCTGCAGAGAGCGTTTACTTACCTCTCCTGCAGCTCCTGTCAGCTCCCTTCTCCTCCGCGCCGGTCTAGTCAGCTCCCCTGTCAGCTCCCAGTGTAAGTCTTGCGAGAGCCGCGGGGTCAAAGTGCAGCTCTCGCGAGACTTACACTGGGACTTGCAGAGGGAGCTGACCGGACCTGCGCGGAGGAGGAGCTGCAGGAGAATTAAGCGCTTCCTGCCAGCCTCCCTCCACTGAACTGCCAATGCCACTGGACCACCAGGGAGTGAGAGCCCCCCTCCCTGCCATGTATCAAGCAGGAAGGGGGGACGAAAAAAATATATAAATAATAATAAAATAATAATATAAAAAAAATAATAATAATAAAAAAATGAATATAACAAAAAATATTACAGGTATTACATATTAATATGTAATATTACAATTATAATAATTAAAAATTAATAATAAAAATGCCCACCCCCCACCAAGGCTCTGCATCACACACACACTCTGCATCACACACACACACTGCAATCATACACACTGCACTCATACACACACTGCTTCAAACACACTGCATTCATACACAAACTGCCCTCATACACACACTGCACTCATACACACACTGCCCTCATACACACACTGCACTCATACACACACTGCATTCATTATATACACACACTGGAAATAAATATTCAATTAATATAATTTTTTTAGGATCTAATTTTATTTAGAAATTTACCAGTAGCTGCTGCATTTCCCACCCTAGTCTTATACTCAAGTCAATAAGTTTTCCCAGTTTTTGGGGGTAAAATTAGGGGCCTCGGCTTATATTCGGGTGGGCTTATACTCGAGTATATACAGTATTTGCTTGCTGGCAACACTGCACACTGCCTTATGGGCTTCGATCAATCTACATTTCCAATGCTTTAAATTGGTCATTAATTTGTAATTTTTCAAATGCTTCTGAATTAAATAGATTCGGTCAGACCGATCTAATCCTGATTGCATTTGGCATTATAAAATCTGTGAATTGCCAATGAGATCTAAATTTGGAGGTTTTTATATGACTTTGACGACTCAGACAAAATTCAATGTTTAGTGAATAACCCTGATAATGCCAGTGGCATTGTATAATCCTAAATCATCACATTCCAAAATTAATGGAATTAAAGGGAGCAACCAGAGAAAAAAAACACCATTTCAGTTAAAGTAGTACTGTAGCCATCAAAACAACTTCAGCTTGATAAAGTGATTTTGGTGCATAGATCATGAATCCTGCACTATCACTGCAAAATTCTCTGCCATATAGGAGTTAAAATACTTTATGAAGCCTTATCCACACATATCCTGGCTGAAGCTCACACAGCTTTCACAAAAAGGTTACATTTTTATAGCGCAGTTTGTATCTCTCTAGAAGTTCATATAATTTGCTCATTTAATTGACCCTTCATACATACCAGGCTGCTGTAGGATCTATCAGGCAATTAAGAGAGCAGAAGATAAGAACTTAAAGGGACACTATAGTCACCTGCACAACTTTAGCTTAATGAAGCAGTTTTGGTGTATAGAACATGCCCCTGCAGCCTCACTGCTCAATCCCCTGCCATTTAGGAGTTAAATCCCTTTGTTTATGAACCCTAGTCACACCTTCCTGCATGTGACTTGCACAGCCTTCCGTAAACACTTCCTGTAAATAGAGCCCTATTTAGGCTTTCTTTATTGCAAGTTCTGTTTAATTAAGAATTTCTTATCCCCTGCTATGTTAATAGCTTGCTAGACCCTGCAAGAGCCTCCTGTATGTGATTAAAGTTCAATTTAGAGATTGAGATACAATTATTTAAGGTAAATTACATCTGTTTGAAAGTGAAACCAGTTTTTTTTTTTCATGCAGGCTCTGTCAATCATAGCCAGGGGAGGTGTGGCTAGGGCTGCATAAACAGAAACAAAGTGATTTAACTCCTAAATGACAGTGAATTGAGCAGTGAAATTGCAGGGGAACGATCTATACACTAAAACTGCTTTATTTAGCTAAAGTAATTTTGGTGACTATAGTGTTCCTTTAACCCCTTAAGGACCAAACTTCTGGAATAAAAGGGAATCATGACATGTCAGACATGTCATGTGTCCTTAAGGGGTTAAGCTTAAGAACAACTTAAGAACAAATATAAGCACACTATGCAATGAGGTTATTTTCAAAAATAAACCTATTTTTAAGGAAGTGTATAGGGAGACTGTGTGAGTCACAGCCAGGGGAGCTGTGACTCCTTAACCCCTTAGTGACCGGTGACGTACCAGGTACGTCCGCCATAAAACGGTTGTTAAAGACCGCAGAGATACCTGGTACGTCATTTTGTAGATCGGGACACACCTGATCGCTGGCGATCCCCGCTGGCGATAGCGATCCTGGGGTCTGCCTGGGAGCTCAGGCAGATCGCCACTGCCCGATCCGGCCCTTCCGGGCCATGTGATTGTGGGGTCCTCGCTATCACATGGCCGGAATAGCCGATTCTCAGGCAGTCCCCCTAGTGCCTGAAAAAAAGTTTGAAAAGTTACTCAAAGTTAAATAAAAGTTCATAAAGTACATAAAAATTACTTTGATTATATATATATAAATAAATGTGAAAATTCCAAGTTGGAAAACTGGAAGGCGCACCCTCTAAATAAGATCTTTTAGCACCCAGAAATCCCCAAAACACCTATACTTGGGTTGTATCAATGTACTCGGAAGATGTTGCTGAACACATATTGGGGTGTTCTTTGGCAGTAACCCTTAAAGTTCTCAATACATGTATTCTTAAATTGTTATTTTTGTCAAAAAAATTACCAATTATTTTGTTAATTTTGAAAAACAAATGTTTTGGAAATAGCAAAGTGCTACTTGTACTTATTGCCCTATAACTTGCAAAAACAAAAAAAGCTAAGAACATGTTAACATTGTGTATTTGTAAATTCTGGACAAAATTTAGAAACTATTTAGCACGGGTGTTTTTGGCGGTTGTAGATGCATAACAGAGTTTGGGGGTCAAAGTTAGAAAGAGTATGTTTTTTTAAATATTTTCATCATATTTTATACATTTTTATAAAAAACATTATAGTAAATTATATGATATGATGAAAATAATGGTATCTTTAGAAAGACCATTTAATGGTGAAAAAACTGTCTATAATATGTGTGGGTACAGTAAAAGAGTAACAGGAAAATTACAGCCAAACACAAACACCGCAGAAATGTATAAAGAGCCCTGGTACCTAACGGTAAAAAAATTTAAAAACGGTCTGGTCACTGTAGTTATTTTAGAGTGCTTGTTCAATGCTGTTGCAAGATGTTGAAGGTTATAGAATGGAATATTAGAAATGATATAAAAGGGTTAATATGTGAAAAGGCTAGTTTCAAAATTGCTAGTGCAACAGTTTAAATTAAGATGGTCTACAGGACACAACAGATGGTTATATATCACGGCACTGCCTGTCCTGTTTCCAGAGAGGCCTGCTCTGCCCTGCCTGTCCTGTTTCCAGAAGGCCTGTCCTGTTTCCAGAAGGCACACCCTGTCTACCATTACCCCTATCTCTGCTCCAGTAGGCATGTTGGGTAGTGTGTTGTGTGCTCCCTATACTGCTCAAGGATCTCCTCAGGGGTTTCAACCTTGATTAACCCCTGCAGTGCTTTGGTTAACTAGTGCAACACTGTCCCATCTTTTGATTTGTCTCTGCAATTAAACTACAGCTTCAACCAAGTCTTTCTTGATTTGCCAAGTGCTGGAACTTTGGTAAAATGCTTTATTTTTCCTTAATTAAAGACTTTTATTTCTTATGAAGGAATTGCTTTATTTACCGTCTATACTTGCATTGGGACTTTTGGATCCTATTTATTTGTTTTCAAAATGAAACCTTTTAATTCAGTGACTGTGTCCGTATAAAATCTCTGCATACCGAGTCCATTCACCCCAACCCCGTTACATCATATTGCAAAGTAAGAAATCATTAGGTAATGGAGGGATGGCATTAGCACAACACAGCATACTTCGTAACCTTATTTGGTTCTGAGCCAAGCACAGTTTCATACATGCTAGCAATTTTAAGGTAGAAGAACTGATCATGGTATAGGGAAACTTGAATGTATGGAGGAAATGAAATGGAATATAACTTGAGGTTGATGCCAGACAAAGCTGCCAGTAATTCCCAAAGTAGCAAGATGGCCAAGATGTAATATGAGCATATATTGTTTACTTGTTAACACTGTTTCGGTGATAATGGGGTTTGTTGTCATCCAGTTTCTTAATAAATGTGTGATTGTTTTCATAGTAGAATGTGGAGTTTTTATTTTATGTTTGAACATTCCCTAGAGCCATTAATGAGAGAACACTTTTAAGATTTCATGTTCGCTTTAATTTTTAAGTGTGAAATCTGACACTGTCACTGTGTGAATATCAATTAAACATATGATTTTTTTCTTATTTCAGACATTATACATTACATTTAAATCTCAGGAACTTGGTATGGTTTCAGGGAGCTAAATTTTCCTAGCTCTTTGTAAATATAATGATTACATTTACCCCCAGAAATTCCGGATCTGTCAATAGTTGTGGTTTACTGATTTCCGGAGATTGTTACCTTAAATGGTAATTTAACAATGTACAAAAATGAAATACGCAACAAAGTATCAGAGCTAGTGAACTTCAGGCTCGAAGTCCAGGAATTTGACTGTTCACCGGACCGGCTTAAATTCAACCTGATAATCTTATTACCTAATGGGATTACCGTAAACACTAGGCTTACAGCCGGCAAATTATAGAGCATTTAAAAATAACTTTATAAAAATATAAAAATCTTATAAGGCATTTCCAAGACATTTCTAAAAATAGAGGCAGGTCCAAAATTGTAACTGTCCAGACTCCTAACTCTCAACAGGTGCAGATACGTCATATGTTTAGTTTGATAACTGCGGAAAATGTTTTCCTTAAATGGTAAATAAGCGACACAATATCCCAACTGACGAACCTTGGGTCTTAGATCAGCTTTACATTAATCAATACTGCATTAAAAGAAAACATTGGTCTAAATTCATTTTATAACCTCTTAGCAGTTTTACTGTATTTTCAATGGTGCATTTTAACGTACATGCCTTGAAGCATACACTACTATACTTATCATTCTCGTCATCCTATTTCCTTTCCTGTTCTATTGATTAATGTAAGGTTCTTTTAGGTGACAGAAGAGTTTTATACAAAAACTATACATTTTCTAGCAGTTTTAAGAATCCTTTACATTTCAGTTTATGTTGTTATTGGCATAGCAATGATGCACAGTGATTCAATTTCCCATGATTTCGATTTTGGATTTAAACAGGTTTTTTAATTTGTATAAAGCTTTGCTTTGTATGCTTTGTAAAATTTCAATAAATGATAGTGATCGCGCTCTTCAAGATGGACTATACTAAATTATTTCCCCATTTGACCTGCTGCAGTAATTTTGTATCTATTCATCTGGGCAACAATATGCAAGTTTCAATCTTCCAGTTGCTAAGGCCAGTAATGTATTGTCATGTATAAACAAAGGCAATAATTCACAGGATGAGAATAGAATTTTGCCACTTTATAAATCGCTGATAAGACCACATCTTGAATATGCTGTGAAATTTTGGGCACCTGTTCTAAAGAAGGAAATTATAGCACTAGAAAAAGTACAAACGCGGGCTACAACATTGATAAAAGGAATGGAACATTTTAGTGATATAGAAAGTTTAACAAATTTATATCTCTGTAGTTTAGAAAAGAAGCACCTCAGAGGGGTATGATAACATTATACAAATATATTTGGGGCCAATACAAACCATTGTCTGGAAATCTGTTCATAAACAGGGCTATGCATAGAACATAAGGTCACACATTTAGACTGGAAGAAATTAGATTTAGTCTAAGGCAAAGGAAAGTGGTTTTTAAATTAAGAACAATCAGGATGTGGAATTCTCTGCCTGAAGAGGTGGTTTTATCAGAGTCTACGCAGATGTTTAAACAGCTATTGGATATATACTTGCAAAAACATAATATACAGAGATATCATTTTTATTAGTGGGGGGTTAACTTTTTTAAGGAAATATCTGACTGCCATTCTGGGGTCAAGAAGGAATTTTTTTCCTAGTTTGTTGAACAACTTGGATGCGCTATAGACTGTTTTGTTTAGTTTTTCTTCCTCTGGATCAACCTCAGAAACAAGTGTGAGAAAGGCTGAACTTGATAGACGCATGTCTCTTTTCAGCTACATAACAATGTATCTATGTATCTATCTATTTGTCTGTCTGTATGTCAACATACCATACCAAGTAAATATGTATGTGTGCATATATATATACATACACTGAAAAAAATTATAAAAGCGCCCCCATTTTTTACAAGCTGAACTCAAAGATCTAAGACATTTTCTATGTACACAAAAGACATATTTCTCTCAACTATTGTTCCCAAATCTGTCTAAATCTGTGTTATTGAGCACTTCTCCTTTGCCGAGATAATCCATCCACCTCACAGGTGTGGCATATCAAGATGCTGATTAGACAGCATGATTATTGCACCCAGGACATACTTGAAAACTAGTGCAATCTCAATGATGTATCCTTCCTGGTAAAATATCTTATAAATATTATATATATATATATATATATATATATATATATATATATATATATATATATATATATATATATATATTAAAATTCTGTTATTATAGAATGTGCAAGTTAAAATATTTTACCAGGAAGGATACATTGAGATTTCACTCATTTTCAAGTATGTCCTGGGTCCACAAAACATTGCATTGATACAATAGGGTACAATAAAATACAAAAAAAACCCAATATTAATACAAAATATGTACAAAATGTAACATAGAACAGGTAGAAAATATATAATCAACCATGACACTTGCATTCGGTTTTGAGGTATGTAGACAGGAATCTCTTAAAGGACTTTAGGCTTGGGGAAGATTTGAAAGTGTGTGGGAGGTCGCTCCATAATTGCGGTGCTCTGTAGGAAAAGGAAGATCGGGCTGCTTTCTTTTTGTATTGAGGTAGACTAAATAAAGTGCTGGTACTGGATCGGAGGTTATAGAAGGTGGGAACAGCCAGGGAGAGCATTCTGCTCAGGTTGGGTGAGAACTTCCCAGAATAGCTCTTAAACTCAAGGCTGGAAAAATGAAGGGTTTGTCTGGATTCCAGCGACAGCCAGTTTAGTTCTTTTAGCATGTCACAATGGAGGGTCCTGTAATTACATTGTAGCACAAAGCGGCAGAACGAGTTATACAATGTATTAAGTTTATTAAGGTGGGTTTGCAGTGCAGGTGCATATACTACATCCCCATAATCAATGATTGGCATCAGCATTTGTTGTACAATCTTTTCCTTTACTGTAGGGCGTAGGCAGGATTTGTTTCTGTACAGGGCACGTAGTTTTGGATAAAGTTTATATGCAAGTTTTTCTATGTGGAGAACAAAAGATAGATTGGGGTCTAACAACATACCCAAGTATTTAAAAGAGTGATCAATGTGCTTTTTGAATTTGTTTTGATGGATAGGTGGGAATTGTGTAATTTGTGTAATTTAGGTACTGTTCCAAAGATCATTGTGACAGTTTTGTCAGTGTTTAGGAAGAGTTTGTTTTTTTGTGATACACTTTTCTACCTCTGTAAACTGGTCTTGGAGCACAGCCTCACGCTGCGGTAGATCGCATTTGCTTGCATAGATTACTGCGTTGTCTGCGTACATGTGTACATTTGAGGATTTGCAGACAGGCAGATCATTTATAAATAATGTGAATAGTAGGGGGCCGAGAATGGAACCTTGGGGAACACCACACGTGACTGGGAGAGGGAGGGAGTCGCTGTCAGAAATAGACACAAATTGTGAGCGATGCGATACATATGATCGAAACCAGGTTAGTGGACGATCACCAATACCTGAGTTTTTGAGTTTGTGCAGTAGAATTTCATGGTCCACTGTGTCAAAGGCCTTAGCAAAATCAAGGAAAATAGCTCCAAATAGGTCTCCTTGTTCCATGCCAGTTTGGATGTCATTGCAAACTTTTAAGAGGGCAGTTGTAGGGGAGTGATTCGGGCGAAAAACCTGATTGATCAGGGGTCAGATAGTTAGATTGTTGGTAATACTCACATAGTTGCGTATGGATGCATTTTTCTAAGATTTTTGACAATACTGGGAGCAATGATATTGGCAGATAGAAACCAAAGTAGTGTCAACACTTTTATGGATAGGCACTACTCCCGCAGTCTTCCAAAGTTTGGGTATGTATCCAGACACCAAGGATTCGTTAATTAGGGTTGTGACAGGTTTAGCAATTGCTGGCGCACTGAGCTTCAACAGCATTGCTGGGATTTGATCAGGTCCAGACTGCTTTTTTTAATTATTAGATCATTAAGGTGTTTCTTAATGACACTAATATGTACAGGCCTAAAATGTAACTTGTCTATATTGAAAGTGTTTTCCCAAGAAGGATACATTTCATAAGTTTAAAAGTATGTCAGAGTAATAAATGCTATTATTACACAGTTCCACTGTATTAATTTTATGATCAAGGTTGCATTTGTCCTGTTGGGAATCAATCATTAAACCCTGTGGTTTGTGCAAGTATTGTGAACTTACCAGCCAATTTATCTCTGAATAGCTCAAATTACATTTTTTTCACTCTAACTTTTTTTTTCAAAAGAGGTCACAAGAAATTAACATCTTTAACTTGCACATTCTAAAATAACAGAATTTTAAATAAATGCTACTGAGGTCTCCTTAGTTGAAAGGCTCTGCTTTCAATGAAACTTTTGTGTTTGAAGTTGTACTTGGTAGATGTGTTATAGCACATCAATCTCTACTCCAAATAGCATTTTTTTTTAAATAAATGTAACATTAAACCCAGCAGGATCCTCACTCCCAAGTTATCCAGCCAAGTTCAATATTAAAATTACTACTGATATACTTTTATTGAATAATCACGTTTGTAATTATTTAAAAGATTACCCCAGCTCAGTAACTATTAGCAGCTCAGTAATTATATAGCCGTTTAGTAAATAGCATAGTTTGAAAATGTTTTTAATTGTTACAACCATTTTGGTTGCTATCCTAATTCAATACTTTGCTCCAGGTTAATATTCTGATGATCATGTCTCTGGAAACTGAGGATGTGTATGGGCAAAAAATTTGGTTCGGTTCAGAAATTCGGGTAAGTAAAAAAAAATTGTCAGTTCGGCACTTCGGCAATTTGGGTTCAGTTCAGGACTTCCGAAATTCTGGACTTTGGCAATTCGGATCTTTGGAATTTGGAACATCTGTAGGCTCCTTAACCCTTGCCCTAACCCTGTCATCATTTATGTAATCTTCCCTCCCTCTCTTGTTTTGCCACTTATTAGAAATCTGAAGCACTTCGGCAATTCGGCAATTCAGTTAGGCACTCCCAAAATGTGGAAATTTGGACATTCTGAAGCATCCAATTGTCCAAATTGCCCGAAATTCATCCAAATTCACATTCGGAATGAAACAAATTGCACATGTCAACTGGAAACCCTGTAGAAAACAAATAATAACTCATTCATTCACTTCGTACAAAATAAAATATAATACATATTACTTTAGAAGTTTTTGCTCATGGTTAAAATGGCTTACTGAATTCATCAAATGTGCAGGAATGGCTGACTGAACCACTGATTTAGAAAGTCGCCTTGTGTTCCAGATTGCAAACTCATAATACTGTGAGATACAAGGAGAGACCTTCAAAAGAAAACAAAATGTAAGAAAAAAAATAATTAAATTAAATTCTTAAAGGGCCCCTAAACTAAAAGTGTGAATGTGGCCCTTCAAAAATGAACACTTACTCCTTAAAAAACTATTTGGGGTTGATGACATATGTATAAAACAAAAAGGAAAGAGAAAAGACTCAATAGTGTAATATTGAAAAAAAAATAGAATTTTAAATATGCTTATGTATTTTAAACACACATATTTTAGAGCCTTTTGGGGGAATAGGTCCTAGACATGTAGACATGTAAACAAGAAAAAAAGAATTTTACAGCTGATGTAATACCCTCTTCTCTTCCCAAGATGCATTTTGCCATTACGGGCTTCTTCGATTTAAAAGTATAGCAAGATAATAACGTTTTTTTTATTCATATAATTTTATTGTTTTATATATTTGGGTATTGTTAAAGGGATACTATAGTCACCAAAACAACTTTAGCTTAATGAAGCAGCTTTGGTGTATAGATCATGCCTCTGCAGTCTCACTGCTCAATTATGTTCCCTTTAGGAGTTAAATCACTTTTGTTTTTGTTTATGCAGCCCCGGCCACACCACCTCTGGCTGTGACTCACACAGACTGCATAAAAAAAAATGTTTTCACCTTCAATAAACAGTATTTTTGATACAGGAAATGTAAACATTAGACGACACTCTACAGGCAGTGTTTAAAAGGCTGTGCAAGTCACATGAAGGAAGGTGTGCCTAGGGCTGTACAAACAGGGTGAATTAACTCCTAAATTGCAGAGATTTGAGCAGTGAGACTGCAGAGGCATGATCTATACACCAAGACTGCCTCATTAAGCTAAAGATGTTTTATTGACTATAGTGTCCGTTTAAATAAATATACTTTCTACTCTCCTCTTGTCTGCTACATCTATATCCTGTTTCCAGGGGGTAGCCTCACCCCACAAATTGACACAAAGCTGTTTTAACTTGGAGGCAGTTATCTGTAGGCTCCAGAAAAGGTGTGCATACACCCAATGTTGAATAGTTGATTATCTTGCTAACTGCTGCCAGATATACTGCACCAAGACATTTTTCCTCTCCCCCTATTTGAGATTGTCAAGAGAAACTTTGAAGAAATAGAAAAAGAAAGGTTTGGTTGGACTACATGTTTAGAGCCTATACCACCAAAAGGCTCTAACAAATGTGAGTTTTGATTACTAAGGCATATTTAAAATCCACATTTAAATTGCACACTGTTGTGTCTTTTCTTTTTCCTTTTTGTTTTATACATATGCCATCAACCCCCAATTTGTTTGAGGGGTAAGTGTTCATTTTGCACTCACACTTTTTGTTTAAAATGGCGGGATTTTTTGGCGTATCCATGGGGTGTTTTCAGCAGCTGTTTATTACAATGAAAACACCTTATTTATCAAACTTGTTTGTTTGTATGTTTGTTTGTTTGTTTATAGAAGCCTAGAAGAATTTCTAATACAGCATCTAGAAAGCTTTGCATTCACACTAAAAAAATCACCAAATCATTTTAAAACGGGCAAACAATGCAATTTCCTGGTTGATCCTGCAAGCAGAAAGCAATTTCCTGCATCTATAACAATCAGGCGAAGTCTTGAGGGCTATTTTTGATAAATAAGCATAAATACCATGTACAAATGCAAAATTTCCCCCGGGAATTCCAGTGTTTGTCCATCCCTAGTGGAAGACCAACACAAGCAATAATTCTGTAACATAGGTATTCTATAGGAAAATATTAGTAAAGGGACTAAGGCTGGAATGAGCAATGAGACGGGAATGTGACAATGCACAGGGTGAGATAAATGATTGAAAGTACATTGCTCTTGGAAATATTAACGCAATCACTGGGCAGCAATGGACAAGTCATTATTGCATGTTAAAATAAGAAACAAACAGCAAGGTGTGAAAAGGACAGCATCCCCCCCCAGGCAAGATCAATAATGCTTATTTATTTTATTACATTTCAGTGAACAGTGACCCTTTGAGGCCACATCACAACTGCCTATAAATTACTGGGAAGATCAATTCTAAAACCAGATTGCATTGCTGGTGTACCAAAAAGTAATTGTTGCTAATGGCTTTGAGAGCATGACATTTTCAAGTATGTGTGTCTACTTTTCCATATTAAGCTGGTAGTTGCCCTTTAAGTTTTTTAATTGAATCTTTTGACTATACCTTTTGTTTTCAATGACTTCAAATACAGAAGAATGTAAGTTAAATCAGGATAGCTTGTTAAAAAGACAACCAATGGGAAATCCATATTTTAATTTAGTTTTTTAGGTTTTCTTTTTTATCATTGCAGTTTCATTCCGGGACAGAAGGGGGTATTTTTTTCTCTTCTATATAATTGTTTACAAGGGATGTTAGAGGCCCATTGGCCTATTTAAAGCAAGATAAAAGAGGCACATTAGGCGAGCTGAATTTATTTATGGATTTGATTTCAATTCCAAAACGGCAAACTAGTGAAATTTAAATATTTTTCGTCTCGTAGGAATTCTGAAAGGATCTAAAACACACCTTTAGGCAAACATGACACACGAAATTTGCAAAAACATGTTGTTATCAAATGCAAAAAGTGCTCATTTTATCAACAATGCAAATTCCCATATAGGGTAAAAACAATTTCCGCCCAAAAAAAGCAGATACATTTCTTGCAAGGAAAACACATTTTGTATATCTGCACGTAAAGGGACACTCTATGTACCAAAACCACCACAACGCTATGTAGTAGTTATGGTGCCAGAAATCCTTGGGAGTCTCCTACCAATTATCTTTCAAACTGGTCCAAGAGTTTCACTCTTAACTTGCTGTTAAATAATGCTTACACCAGGCATGAGCTGGTCAGCTAAAGCTAAAGTATGACCTATTTTATCATGCCAAATCAGACTAGAAGGCTGAGGGCAGACATAGCGAAGTAAGAGTCAATGTGCTCATAAATGGTCAGACAGATGGGTGGCATCAAGGGTGTCTCAGCACCATAACTACTATATTTCTTTCACAAAACATTTCCAGAAAAAAGGAAATATTTACATGTGTTTTGTATTAGGCAGTAATTTGAGCCAATCAAAAAAAAAATCAGTTACAATTAATTTAAAAGATTCACAATGTCAATGTGAATTCACAGAAAGGCACATGAAAATACAGTTGTGCTCAACATGTGCATACCCTTGGAGAATTGGTATCAATTACTATAATTAAAGAAAACATGATTGAGCGGGCAAAACACATTTCTTTTATTTCTTATGGGATTCATATTCAACTGTAGGTTATAACAGAATGGCACAATCATAAAACAAAACATGACAACATAGAAAAAAATGAAATGACCCCTGTTCAAAAGTCTGCATACCCTTAGTACTTAATACTGTGTATTGCACCCTTTAGCATCAATGACAGTGTGCAGTCTTTTGCCAACTAATTCTTGCAGGTGGTATAGTTGCCCATTCGTCTTGGCAAAATGCCTCCAGTTAATGCAAAGTCTTTGGTTGTCTTGCATGAACCGCACATTTCAGAACTCCTCAGAGTGGCTCAATGATATTAAGGACAGGAGACTGTGATGGACACTCAAGATCCTTCACCTATTTTTGCTGTAACCACTGGAGAGTCAACTTGGCATTGTGCTTAGGGTCATTGTCATGCTAGAGAGTCCAAGAGCGTCCCATGCGCAGCCTTCATGCAGAAGAATGCAAATTATCTGCCTGTATTTGCTGATAACATGCTGAATTCATCTTGCCATCAATTTTCACAAGGTTCCTCGTGCCTTTAGAGATCGCCCCCTCCAAAACATCAGTGAACCACCACCATGCTTCACAGTGGGAATGGTATTATTTTCAGTATAGGCCTTGCTGACCCCTTTCCAAACATAGCACTTATGGTGGTGACCATAAAGCTCTATTTTGGTCTTGTCACTCCAAATTACAGTGTGCCAGAAGCTGTGAGGTGTGTCAAGGTGTTGTTGGGCATATTGAAACCGAACTTTTTTTGTGGCATCGACAAAGTAAACACTTCTTTCTGGCAACTCGACCCTGCAGTTCATTTTTGTTCAAGTATCATTATATTGTCCTCCTTGAAACAACTACACCATCTATTTCCAGAGCAGCTTGTATTTCTCCTGAGGTTTTTCTTTGTATTTCAAACAGTTCTTCTAGCAGTTGAGGCTGAAATCTTTCTTGGTCTACCTGACCTTGGCTTGGTATCAAGAGATCGACAAGTTTTCCGCTTCTTAATAAGTGATTAAACAGTACTAACTGGCATTTTTAAGACTTTGTATATCTTTTTACATCTTTATAAAGTTCCATTACCTTGTTATGCAGGTCTTTTGACAGTTCTTTTCTGCTCCCCCTGGCTCAATATCTAGCCTGCTCAGTGCATCCACATGTGAACTAACAAGCTCATTGACTATTTATTCACGGCACGAATTGCAATTTAAAAAGCCACGTGTGGGAAATTAACCTTTAATTGTAACAAGGACAAACATTCAAGGGTATGTAAACTTTTGATCATGGCCATTTGGGTGATTTCTGCTATCATTATGACTTAAAAAGGAGCCAAACAACTATGTAATAATAAATGGCTTCATATGATCACTATCCTTCAATAAAATATATATTTTTTGCATGATCAGTCATATTTTCAAAATTAATGCCAACATTTCACAATTTCTGCCACGGTATGCAAACTTTTGAGCACAAATTAATACTAACGACACCTAATCTAAACTACTATTAAAGGGGGGTTTTCTAGTATTTAATATTTGTGTATGGTTTTTATTATTTTTTAATTATAAATAACATGGGTTAATGTATATTTGAACCTCATCATAAAAATAATGTAACATGATTTTATGCTGATTTTAGGGTTCTTGGAATTCAGATGCAGAGAAATTAATCCTCAATTTGGAATCTGACTTTTCCCGTAACATTTGAGTCAATATTGAAATTAGAGAATTCTGAGAGTGGGCAGTCACAGGTAACTTTTACAAGACTGGGATACAATTGAGGTTCGTTAGTAAGTAACTATATTTGAAGTGCATTCAACTTTAAAGGCGTGTGATCCCCAGGTGAAAGTAGACATGAGTTTTGTCAGTCCAAAACAAAGAAGGCAGTCAAGTTAAACATCAATGGTATACATCTAGGAAGAGCGAGAGAGGTTAATTACGAGTCCAGAAGAGAATATAATTCAATACAGCATTCAAGAAATTTGAACTGGTTTCTAACCTTGTAGGTAAGTAGCAGTCACAAGCTATCACTTTTAACAATAGCCAGTATTTAGTAACTATTTACTGACAGGTTTAACCTTTAAAACCTATTCACTTATGCTGTTGAACCAAAAGAAGGCAAAACATACCAATTGTAGTGATTTTCAATTGTGCCTCAAAAAATGACAATTTATTCTTCTGGCAATCATATTTCTCCTTGGATTAACAATCGTTCACATACATATTAATTATATAATCGAATATTCTGTTTGTGCGAAAAAAGCCTTTTTACAAAATATTAATAGAGTCTGACAGGGCAACCTCTTTATATAAAGAATGTCTCATCTTTATTATTCTTATTGTAAAGAACCTGTTCCTCTGCTATAACCGAAAACACATTCTTTCCAGTCTCTTGTATACTCCTGCTAATAACCAGGTTAGCACATAGCAGTTTGTATCATGTGTATATTTGTACAGTGTTATCTGATCCCCTCCGAGATATCTTTTTTTTTTTTTTTTAAGGAAAACAGTCTTTCTAGCCTTTTTTCATAACTAATATTTTCCATCCACTTTATTAATTCCACCCAGGTAATTTTTTCTAGTTCTGCAATAACCTTCTTTAAAACTGCTATCCAAAATCGTTCCTCATATCCAAGTTGGAGTCTTACCACTGATTAAGAATATTCAATGGTTTGCAAATTAGTCACTTGCTGGTAAAGCACCGAAGCACATGCTGTATAATTTGTTTACCATACCAGTCACCACATGCTAAAAAGTCATAAATACATTGGAAACAAGCCATTAGTTTCTTGGAGAAGACAGAGATTAACTGGAACAGTCCAGAAGAGAAGTTGTTTCCTATCAAGGTGTTGGCTCGTAGAGAAACATAGAGGTTAAAGTTTCAAGGTCAGTGAGACCAAAAGTATCACATCCAATCCCATTTTTAATGCTGCTTTCTCGATTTCTGTCAAACTTAGTAGATGACATTTAAATGTTTAAATTAAAGAAATAAGATTATGACTATTACACTGAAGACATTTATTTATCATCTGTTTAAATTCTAGCTATCAAAACAATATCAGAGCCGAGATATGAAAAATGTATAGTGTCTGACATTTTAAGAGGCTAAATATATGAAGAAATATACATTTCAGTCTATTTTTCCACATATTACTGTATAAAGGAACAAACACCTTGCAATCTAAAGAATACTCAAGTACTCAAGTTAAATGTATATTATTATGTTACTGTGCTATGAAACTGCAAAATGTTGCTAAGAAGAATAGATTAGAAAAATACAAATCCAAGTGTTGTATGTGATCTGTTTTGATTCCACTAAATAATTTCATGCAGATTCATATGGAAGAGTACTGCATAATCGGAAAGAATTCTAAAGAAAAATATGTGTGCTTTGACTGAAAACTGGCACAATGATAGAGGATAAAGAGTAGAGAATTCTCAAACAGGACAAAGGTAATAAGAGGAAACACATTTTGTGAAATTGTGAAATGTTTATGTTGCAGCAAGCTTTAAAAGACAAATTCTAATCTGAAAACAACACAAAATAAGATTACAGAGACAAACCTGTTTGTATCAATAAAATACTGTATCAACGCACTGACAAAAATACAAATTTTAACTACTGTAAAAATAACAAAATTTAAAAAGAGAGAAAAGTTATGTCCAATCTGGAGTATACATTGCAAAAGTAAGTACCACTACCCAAAGATACATTACAGAATTTTGAAAACTACAACCAGGGGTGTTCATAAAATTATAGTAAGTTTTATACAGCATGTTCTCTCCATTCAGATAGGATAATTCTGATGGTGGTTTCGAGCAGGACTTTTTACGAAAGTGAGAATTCATAGAAATATAGAAACATAGAATTCGACGGCAGATAAGAACCATTTGGCCCATCTAGTCTGCCCAATTTTTTTAAATACTTTCATTAGTCCCTGGCCTTATCTTATAGTTAGGATAGCCTTATGCCTATCCCATGCATGCTTAAACTCCTTTACTGTGTTAACCTCTACCACTTCAGCTGGAAGGCTATTCCATGCGTCCACTACCCTCTCAGTACAGTAATACTTCCTGATATTATTTTTAAACCTTTGCCCCTCTAATTTAGAACTATGCCCTCTTGTTGTGGTAGTTTATTCTTTTAAATATAGTTTTCTTCTTTACTGTGTTGATTCCCTTTATGTATTTAAATGTTTCTATCATATCCCTCCTGTCTCGTCTTTCCTCCAAACTATACATGTTAAGTTCCTTTAACCTTTCCTTGGAAGTTTTTCTTGTAATCCATGAACCAGTTTAGCAGCGCTTCTCTGAACTCGCTCTAAAGTATCAATATCCTTCTGGAGATACGGTCTCCAGTACTGCGTACAATACTCCAAGTGAGGTCTCACCAGTGTTCTGTACAATGGCATGAGCACTTCAACGTTATTTCACATGGAATTTCAAATTAAGGCCAGAATAGTCAAATTGAAAGCACAGAGACTTAGAGACATTTTCCAGTTTGGCTTTTTTTACCTTAAATGTGAAATTGACTCTGAATTCTCACATTACAAAATAACCCCTTAGGTGTTTGCTTCCGTTTCCAACATCCTTAGAACCGGCGATAGGAGTAAAGTCCTGTTTTCACCTATTATGATTTTTTTACTATTTTTAGTTGTGTTAAATGACATTCAGAATCTGTGCATTCAAACAGTTTATTATAGAACAATCTGTGAAATAAAACCGAGCAACATATAGAAATAGCCACATCCAGATATGCATTTGATAGATTCATCAAAGAGTTTTGATGACTCACTCTTGACAATTTAAAAGATTCAACAATCTGCTAGGAAATATACAGTAGGTTCTACAAACACTGCATGACTGTATTGGGCATAATTAACTATTTACAATGTATTTCTCCTAAGCACTCCTTATAAAACTGCTAATAAACAGGATCAGAGTAATGTGCATCTAATCGTTTTAATATCTTTTTTTTTTCCAATATTTCCATTTTCGCACTCAAAGGATGCGACTAGTCTTGTTTATTGGAATACTGCCCTTGCTCCGCAGTGAGATACACGATCTCAAGTAATAACATCCAGATATTGAAGCTACCAGAGGGAATATCTTTCTGATGGGGTACTAAATTCATGAGGTTCTCATAGCTGTTAATTCTGATTGATTCTCCTCCTCACAGGGAATATTCTACCACACAACTCTATGACTCGGAGCAATAATGATTGAACTTTATATCTGGCTCTCAGCCCAACTCCTTCCCCGGAGGCTGGGTTAGCCTCACAAATGAGTGTGTATGAAATTGGCTGCCCTTATTTTCATTAAATCATTTTTATTGATAACACCGAGATCTCGCTCTCTTTATTATTCCTCTCCTTATCTTAGCATTATTCGTTGGATTTGGTCCATTCTGTTAAAAATGAATGCTTGAACTCTATTTATTTATACAATATTTCTCGTCACGTCCAAACCAAATTTTATATTATTAGATATGACACTGAGCTCTTAGCACAGTCTTTTAGAATCAGAGATGACTTGATACAGAGTAATTTACTTTATCGTTTATTTGCAATATAAAGTGTGCATTCTTATACATTCCAGTAAACAAGATATAACTCTAATAAAATCCAGTAAAAAAAAACAGAAAAAATAAACGAGAGCACAAAGCAACTTTTTCGTCAAATCACTTAATTTCACAAATGTTCACTAAATTTGCATGGACACTTGACGTTTTAACCTCAGTTTCCAATTGTAGGATTAGGTTCCCCTATAATTGGCTTTATCAAAGTTATTGTCTAATGTAAGAATTCCTAGGAAATTGCAGTGGGTTTCACATATAAGTCTAAAATAATTTAAATGGAAAAAGCCTCGAAATCTAAGCTTTGCTACCAGTTCAGCTACTTTAACTTTACATTTGAAATCCACTATGAATTCCCCACACTTCTCCACTTAGTGAATAACCCTAGTTGTTTTATCAAGCTGCAACCACTGCTTTTTTAATTTAATAATCCCACTTACTTGCTTGTTTGTGTGTATTGGCTTGATAAACTTGATAGACTTAAGAGGTGTAGCTGATACCCCTGTAGGTACAGTAAGCATGACTGAGTGGGTAAAGGTGCACCAAAATTGGACAGTAGCAGAAGGACGGGTCAACGTTTGGTATAAACAACACCATTCCATTGCTTCATCCTGCCTAGTACAGCAGTTTTAGCGGGTATTGTTCGTGTAATTCTATGACCATTTTTTGGGGGCATACATTATGTGCCTTGATACCAACTAGACTTGTGCACAGTGTAAAAAATAGTTTCGGCCGAACCACTACATCTGAAAATAAAAAAAAAAATGTTTGTGATGGCAAAAGTTTGTTCATATGGTTGTTCGGCATGTCAGAACATCGTCCATCAAAAAAGATTTAGGAAAACGAATTACACAAACCAAAAGGGTGCGAAAATAACCTGATCAGTGCACTGCAAAATATATACCTAATATAAATGTTTTGTTTACAGTTCAAGTGAGAAAAAGGAACCAATAGAGAGAAAAAGAGGAGGAACGGTAATATATCTATATTTGTAAATATTTATTAAATATATACATATAGACTTGTTTAGTGCTTCTCATATTTCCCCTTCTATTGTTTACTTCTCACTTGGTCTGTGAATAAAATCAACATTTGGTTGCCGTCCCTAGTCATCAAGCTTTTTTTAGCACCATGGGTAGATCTCCGAATCACACATCAAACAAACATGCTCACCTACTGTACAATTTATTTGTTTCATGATTAATCTATTTTGTGGTTCGGAAATGTGGAATTTGAATGGTCGCTCGATCGGCCCAAATTCAGACAAACTGCAGTTCATAACAAAACAATTCTGCAAGTCTGACACCAGTTGAACATTATTTAAATCCCACAATTTACAATGTGAATCTTTTTTAAAGCCACAATGTATATGTTTTCCAACTGGTATTTCCAGCAATGAGTTAAGTGGACTCTAAAAGAACAAACCTTTTAAGAAACATTTACAGCACCTTGCTTAATCTATGCCACGAGGAACTTGGCTCTTCTGGGGAAAAGGGGTTATACCAAGAATTAGAAACTTAGTGGATTTAGTTAGTGGATATATAAAAGGCATATATGGTTAATTTGACCTACACTACTTAGTATGTAATGATTTTAAGCTACATATTGATTTTGGGAAGTCGTACAGGAATCCCTTTGCGAGATCATGATTAAACCTGTAAAACCACATCATACCTAATATGTTATAGTGATTTAACAAAGTATATGCTATGTTATAATTAACAGTGAAAATATTGTTAGATTCTCCCCAAGCTTCAGCCATCGCAGTGATCAATATTTTTTCATGTTTTGAACATAGCAGACATCTCTCTTGTTAATAAAATATTATAGCTAAACCAGAGATGTAAATATTCCATATTTAATTATAATTGCTTTATGTGGCAAACCTAGCCACTTCTGGACTGTGATATTCTGAGGTTGTCCATAGGCTGTAAGGGGGGACTGTATCTTCTAATTTGTGTGTGTATTTTAAAGAACCGTTCGCATGCTGGCAGCCCTAAGCTACCAGCATGCAAACCCTTCGTTTGACGAATTGCGGCCATCCGGGCCGTTCACCAACCGAACACGGGCTCCCCAGGTGGACCACACACTTAGAAGTCGTGTGGCGCTCGTTAACCGATTGCAACAATGTTGCAATCGGTAATTAATGGCTCTCCTAGGTGGCCGTCGTTCGACTACCGACCATGCGGCGGTCGGCCATCTTGGATCCTTTGTCTCTCCAGCGGTGTTCGGTCGTCGAGCGCCTGGTACTAAAAACGGCTACTCAATGATACGAACACCGCTGGACTTCCAGAGCGTTCGGGAGTTCCGCTCAAATCACATTGTGTTCCCCATCGGTGTTCGGTAGTTTTAAACCGAACTCGATGGCTAAGTGTATTTTATGCGGCGTTCGGTCAGTTCAGCTGGGAGCTGAGTGGTATTCTCCCAAAAGATGCGCTCAGGTCCAGCTACCTGCCGAACGTTCGGTCATTCAAATCTGCCGAATAAAATGTAAAAACCGTATTTTAATACAGATTGTCAGTTCTGCTGCATGAGGGGATAATCCACTTAATCGTCCATTTTAGTGGGAGTATCCTTCTCGTGCAGCACAGCCTGTTGGGAAAATTACATTGCATGATGGGAGAAATCCCCTGAATTTACTGTATGGAAACCCCTTGCATGGGGAACTGTATAAATATGCCAGCTGTGAATAAAGCCAGTTAGTTGACTCCCAAACTGTGTTTCGTCCGGTTATTGGGAGGATTTGGGGACTTGCCTTACTTTTCAGCGCTGACTGTGGATTTACCTGTGGAACCAGCGGAGATCGGGGATTTTAATATTGCACTCCGCTACACTTTACATGACACATTTGTTGGATAGACTAAAGAATAACAGCTTAAAACAGTATCCCAGGATTCACTTGAACATTTATGAAATGTAAATATTCCTTTGGTTAAATAATTTCATATTAATACTAAATGTAGAATAGCCACAATTAAATACTTGACACATTACTAAAAGGAACACTCCAGAGTCTGGAATCTGTCACATTTGACAGTTATACAAGTGACAGATGTCAATTAGACAGTCATGGAGGTTTTCTTACACCTCCATTAGCTCAACTGTGCTGAGCTAGAGGGCACCTTCTTTCCCCATCTTCTCAATGAGCTGTGAGAAAGCCACTAGCGGCACCACATACAGACTTCTCAATGATAAGACTCTTACTAGTGATTTGCCTGGCACACATTGAAAGGTAAGTAAAGAGGGGAGTTCTGCGGAAAGGTCAGCTTTTACAAGCTCTGCTTCTTTCAACTACCCGATAGAACAAAATACATGCATGTATTCTTTGGGATTTATATCTACTAAAATGTTCATAAAAAACGCAATGGAGTGTTTATTTATTGTTCAGCATAAAACTGTTGAAAATATACACACAATTAAAAAGAAGCAACAGATATACTTCTGTGGATGTGCCGCTAGCCTCATTGTAAGCGCCTCTCAATCTGAGCATGACAAAATAAATACATAAAGAAAAATATTAACCAAAAAAGATTCAGAACATGACAATGATACAATCTTGTTCTTGTGACACGTCATACAAAACATAGATGAGGAAAAAGGAAACATATCATTTATCTTAATATTAGTAAAAAAAAAAACCTGGTTATATCAGCCGCGACACAGTTTTGTGTTTTAAATAGACGTTTATTGAGATAGTGCAACAGTATATCTAAACAGTTGGTGACAATGCAGAATTACCAGACAATGTGAGTAAAACAAACCATATCACTGAAACAATTGTCCATTTCTCAAAATAGCAGGAATAACAACTAAGTGATGGGATGAAGGGGTGTGGAAGTAAGGTGAAAAAAGTAAGGTGGGGGTTATGGAAATAACACCATGGATGTATTTGGATATCTTCCGCCAAACCCTCATCTAGATTGTACGCAGTTCATGGTGACGTAGCACCAGTCAGTGGGGAGGGGAATCTTCCACATTGGTGTTGTTCTTTTTCAACCATATTGTAGATGCCTTTGGTGTCTACCCTTCACCTGTTGCGAATCAGTACTCCTATGCCTCCTGTGTCAGCCAATGCAGAACCCAGCTCATCTTTTCAATAGACCCAGACTAGTAAGTAGCCACCTCCTCTGATCATCATTATGCCTCAATGGACTTTCTAGCCAATTGAGAGTGTATATTGTTGCCTCGTGGTGGGGTCCCAGTGATTGAATAAATGTGAACGTTCATTTTCTATATGTCTTCTCTATATAGCAGAGTGGGTTGGCAGAGGAGGCTGACTTGGTTATTGTATATGTGCACCATTATTATGCCCATCATGCCAATTAGCTAAATAGTCACAAGTTGTGATCTTTAAAAGGCATCAGAACATGCATGTTAGTGATTTGGGCTTCTGCTCTGTGAGCATCACAAGTCCTTTTCACATGCACATACTTCATATATTTGAAATTATATTTTTGCAGTGAAGAGATACAATGTTCAACCAAGCAGAAGCATGGACAGAATTTTATGACAACATACATGGCGGTTACAGCTTACAGAATTTTTTTATGTTAGTTCAGTAATAATCCAGACTGAAGAAAGGATTATTTTTTATAAATTTTTTATTAATAATATCTATGTAATACTCAGAAAAATAATTAAATAGCCATGCATAGAATGGGAAAGTAACAGATTAAATGCCTGTGTGTTCCTATTGTGTTCAGAACATGAGGTATTAGGCTAGTACTAATTCTGTCAAACTCACAGAGGTTTAAAAACCACAAAAGAGCCTGCACTGCGGTATTCTTTAAAAACACATCGTATTGATTAACCAACTGTACTTTTTCCCTAAACAGCACTTATCTCAAAACAACCTTTTCCAACCAATTTATTTTCATGTTTAGAATTTGCTTATTTGTTCTGTTAAAGCACAGCAGTTTGAGGCACAAAAGGCAGCTCATTGTGCCAAATAAAAAAAAATGAAACCTCCACATTTAGCAACTATTTCGAAATAGATGCTAACTCAGAGGCCACAATTATCAAACTGCGATGGAAAGACTTGAGAATTGTTCATATCACAAATTACTATTACCACTCAACTTGTTTAAGCATTATGGCATAATCATTATGAGAAGGAAGAAAAAAAAAGTCCTCTACAACAAAGGGTTGTTTTCCTTAGTGAACAACAGTCAGTAAAATTCCAATTTGCTAAATCCAGCTAAATTAAGTCTGTATGTAACTGTTTATATATATACAGTGGCGTACTAAGGGGGGGGCGGGGGGTGCGGTCCGCCCCGGGTGCCACCAGTTAGGGGGGTGCCACCAGGTAAGGGGGTGCCTCCAGGTAAGGGGGTGCCTCCAGGGCTTGTGACTCTGTGAGCTGTGTGGCTGCACAGGGCGCCGGGAGCCACACAGCTCACACACGCAGGGGCTGGGAATTCAGCAGTACAGTGTACTGCACGGAGAAATGGGGGCGGAGCCAAACCGGATGCGGGGGCGGAGCTACAGCCAGCCTCCATTTGCTGCCTTTCACTGCAGCACACTGAGGGGAAGCAGGAAGGAGGCCCTGCTTCCCCAACTCCAACACACCAGGGACTCACTGACTGGACTCCTCCACCAGTAAGTAAGAGAGAGAGAGAGAGAGAGAGAGAGAGAGAGAGAGTGTGTGTGTGTGTGTGTGAAACTGCTTGTGACTGTCTGTGTGTGTGAATCCCTGCCTTTGACTGTCTGTGACTGTGTGTGTGAAACTGCTTGTGACTGTCTGTGTGTGTGAATCCCTGCCTTTGACTGTCTGTGACTGTGTGTGTGAAACTGCTTGTGACTGTCTGTGTGTGTGAATCCCTGCCTTTGACTGTCTGTGACTGTGTGTGAATGTCTGCCTGTGACTGTCTGTGACTGTGTGTGAATGTCTGCCTGTGACCAGTGGCGAATTTGATCCGTGCCCCCCCCCCCCTACCCTGACCCTCTCCCCCCTGACTGTGGGTCCTTCCCCCCCGACACATACATACAGACACAAACACATTCACACACCCCCGACAGACACATACATACACACATGCAGACACATACATACAGAGACACAGACACACACATACATACACAGCCATACATACAGATACACACATACAGAGACAGACACACACATACACACATACACACACATACACACATACAGAGATACACACATACAATCATACACACATACAGAGACACAGACACAAACATACATAAACACATACACACACACATACAGAGACAAAGACACAGACAAACATACACACAGAGACACAGACAAACATACACACAGAGACACACACATACATACAAACACAGAGTCACACACATACATACAAACACAGAGTCAAAGACATACATACGGATACACACACACGAAGAGACAGACACACACATACACACAGACATACATACGGATACACACATACAGAGACACAGACACACATACATACACACATACAGAGACACAAAATGTTTCCTACCATGTGTGATTTCCCTGGGGTCCAGTGGTGGCTCAGCCTGATGGGAGTCAGAGTTCTCACTCTGACTCCCTCCTCCTTTCTGTTTCCTTCCGCACGGGCTCTCAGGATGCTGGGAGGAGTGACGTGCGGTCACTTCCTCCAGGCGTGTGATGATCTCATCACAGGGGGTCCGGTCGCGCTCTTAAAGCGCTCAGCGCAGACCGGGCCTCCTTACAATCCATGTCCATCAGGTGGCCCCATAACATGCGGCCCCGGCGGTTTGCCGCCGGGGCCGCAAAGCATGGCAGCTGCTACCCGGTCGCGGGGGGCCGCAGGGCGGCCGGGCTCCCTGGAGTGCCGTGCCCGGTCGCAGCTGCGACCCCTGCGACCGCGGTACGTACGCCACTGCCTGTGACTATCTGTGACTGTGTGTGTGAATGTCTGCCTGTGACTATCTGTGACTGTGTGTGAATCCCTGCCTTTGACTGTCTGTGACTGTGTGTGAATCCCTGCCTTTGACTGTCTGTGACTGTGTGTGAATGTCTGCCTGTGACTGTCTGTGACTGTGTGTGAATGTCTGCCTGTGTGTGTGAATGTCTGCCTGTGACTATCTGTGACTGTGTGTGTGAATGTCTGCCTGTGACTATCTGTGACTGTGTGTGTGAATGTCTGCCTGTGACTATCTGTGACTGTGTGTGTGAATGTCTGCCTGTGACTATCTGTGACTGTGTGTGAATGTCTGCCTGTGGCTATCTGTGACTGTGTGTGAATGTCTGCCTGTGGCTATCTGTGACTGTGTGTGAATGTCTGCCTGTGGCTATCTGTGACTGTGTGTGAATGTCTGCCTGTGGCTGTCTACCTGTGACTACGTCTGTGACTGTCTGCCTGTGCCTGTGTGTGTGAATGTCTGCCTGTGACTGTGCATGAGACTGACTTTTGGTGACTGTGTGTGTGACTGTCTGCCTGTGCCTGTATGTATGAATGTCTGCCTGTGATGGTCTACCTGGGACTGTCTGCATGTCACTGAGTGTGTGTGACTGTGTGCTGCCTGTAACTATGTTACAGTCTGCCTGTAATTGTGTGTGTGTGTGAGACTGTGTGTGTGTGTGACTGTCTGCCTGTAGCTGTGTGTGTGTGACTGTCTGCCTGTAGCTGTGTGTGTGTGACTGTCTGCCTGTAGCTGTGTGTGTGTGACTGTCTGCCTGTAGCTGTGTGTGTGTGACTGTCTGCCTGTAGCTGTGTGTGTGTGACTGTCTGCCTGTAGCTGTGTGTGTGTGACTGTCTGCCTGTAGCTGTGTGTGTGTGACTGTCGGTCTGTAACTGTGTGTGTTACTGTCTGCCTGCAGCTGTGCGTTTGACAGTGTGCAAGTGACTATGTGTTTGGTACGGTGTACATCTGACTGTATCTGACTGTCTTCGCCCTGCAGTGAGTCGGCACATAACATCATCCAAGCATCGGCGTCATATTACAGGATGTGCAAGGGACGTGTGCATGAAGAGCACAGAGATCCCAGCAGCAACCACTGACTACCAGGGACTGAGGATCCACTCTAGCCCTCCCAGAGCAAGGTAGGGAGGCTGGGTGGACCTCTTAATTATTAAATGTGTGCATGTATGTGATGTTTGCGTGTGTATATCTAATTATGTGTGTTTGTAATTGTATGTGTGTGGGTCTGTGATTGTGTATGTATGTGTTTATGTGTGTGGTTGTGTGTGTATCTCTGTAGTTAAGTGTGTGTGTGTGTGTGTGTGTGTGTATATATATATATATATATATATATATACACACATATATACACACACAACACACTTAACTACAGAGATACACACACAACCACACACGCAAACATCACATACATACACACGTGTATATATATACATACACACACACAATCACAGATATACACACAGACATACACCTATTGTGTTATTGTGTGTGTATATAAATGTGTATGTGTTTGGTACATAGCTCCCTTATTTGGTGTCCTTAAATATTGCAATCCCACATAAGGATAACAAATAAGGGCGTTATCTACTAAACAACTGAAATTAGGAAAAGTTTTTTTTTTTTTTAATTCATCTTTTAGCTGTTTAGTTGATAATTCTCTAAATTGGTGTCCTTATGGGAGATTTCCATATTTAAAGATACCAAATTAGGGTTCTGTTTAGCAGATGGCTCCCTTATCCTTATTTGGTGTCCCTAAATATGGCAATCCCACATAAGGATAGCAAATAAGGGAGTTATCTGATAAACAAAGATCGACGTTAAGGAAGTCAGCTAGCCCACGAACAAGAAATCTGGGTGGCTAATGTGAATTCTATGCAAATTTGTTGACTGATGCCAACGTGCACTGCATGCTGCCAATGGCAGCACATTACCCCATCCCTTAGTGAAAAGTTTTAGTCCCCCCCCCCAGTTTGGATTGTGGTATCTTACCCCCTATATATTGTTCCTATGTGTCTATGTATCTGCATGTGTGTCAGTGTGTATTTAGGTGTGTGTATGTGTATATGTGCATACATCTCAGAATCTCGCCAACACTACACACAAATACGCCCCTGCATTTCAATGTCACCATTATATATAACCACACCACTGCCTTCAAAAACCACACTACATAAAAATGCATGCCTGCATTCAAACGCCAACACCACATACAGACACACATCCTACATTCACTCAAACATACTCCATACAAAAACATGCTTACATTTAAAAGCATAAACACTGCTTAATACTAAATACATAAAAAAAAAAAAAATTGTGGTTGCTTTTTACATTTTAAAGTTGGGGGGGGAGGTGCCAAAAATAGGACCCGCCCCGGGTGCCAAATGCTCTAGGTACGCCCCTGTATATATATACTCATTGAGATGCAGTATCTGTATTTAAACCAATGCTTGCTGAGCATGTGTTTGTTATTTGAATATAACTCCCAGCTTACCAGATCTAGTGGGATCATCTTGAATTCGGGCTCCTCTCCCACTGTTGAGTTTGTGTCCTAGAGTCCCACCTAGTGTCCCACTCTAGGGAAATGTCATGAATTAGTGTAGCCCAAGAACACAAAAAGATGTTCTCACAATGAGCTGAATAACCTCTGAAAATGACAGCTACATAGCTGAAAAGAGACAAGAATCCATCAAGTTCAGAGGCTCCCTCCCCCTTTTTTTTGTTTTGCTGTTGATCCAAAATAAGGCAAAAAATATCCCATTCTGAAGCTCACCCAACTTTGCAACAAACTAGGAAAAAAAATCCTTCTTGACCCCAGAATGGCAGCCAGACTTCTCTTTGGATCAAGAAGCTATTACCCCACTAATTAAAAATGATATCCCTGTAGATTATGTTTATGAACTCTTAATGCAAACAGGGAGTAACTTAGGAATGATCAAAATATTAGGGGAACATAAATAAATTGCCAGTTCTATTATATAAAGGGATAAAGGGATACATCTTGAGCCCAGGACAATGGGATCTTTTCCTCTATAGGTTTGGGGGTGATTATCAGTGTCAAACTCTATTGGGATCAGTGAACGGTGTATTCATTTGTCCTCTACTGGCTGGGGAGGAGAGGGGACTTGTTTGTAACATGATCAGTGAATTGGAAGATTTTGTGCATAAGGACAAATGTAGTGCGCCTCAACCTCTTTTATCATTAAGCCTTTTTCATTTAGCAAGTAGTAAATTAGAGTTAGACATACAAATTAAATGTTTGGTCATCACATCTTCTTGGCCTTCACCTCTAGAATATCCATGCATTTATTCTTTTGGCTGCTTTCCATATCTTGATCATGTGCGGTAGTACTTTAAATTCAAAATATGAACTCCCAAGAAAAAAATATAGAACAAAAATATAAATCTTAAACATAAAAGGCAGACGTGAGTGGAATGCGTTGTAGAATAGTTGTTTTCAGTGTAGACATCTAGTGACATAATTTTTAAATGGGCAAACTTGTTTTTTCCTGGTCAAAACTGACAACGCTTGGAACCTGAATTACCTTCTCATTAACCCCTTTAAGAATGGGGGCAATTGTTCTGACCAACTAGAATGCAGTTCTTTCATATTAAATGCACCCAAACATATTATATATCATTTTGTTCAGGAGAAACAGGGGTTTAATTTCATATCAAATAATTATATATGTAACAAAATGTAACGGAAATGAAATCTAAAAATGATAAGAAATGAAAAAAAAATATTTTCCAAGTTCTGCAAAGTTTTTTTTTTTTTTAACAAGTTATGCATACTGTTAGATTTTACTGCAATACAATAAACACATTTGTGTCCAGTAATGTTTTATAAGTAGAACAGAGCCCCCATGTACAGGTTTTATGGGGTTTTGAAAAGTAACAGGGTCAAATACATGTTTTTTTCCTTTTCAGTTTTAGCACATTAAATTTTGCTAGATTGGTTTGCTAGGCCAATGTTTCCTTTTGAGACCATATGGCAGCCCAGGAATGATAATTACCTCCATCATGGCATCATCAATATATAATTCATAAAATTACAGAGTTATGTAAAAATAATAATATATACAAAAGAAGAGAAATTCTTGCACTCAGGACACAGCTTCAAAAGCTTGTCTTACCCTTATGGATACAAGCCATTTTTGATTTTTTTGCTGTTTGTGTTCAAACTCAATTTGCATCTCTGTCATTTATTGCACCAACACATACTATATACAATTTTTTAGAGGGCAAAATGGGCTTTAATTTAATGTCACACATACATAGATAAATTCTCATTAATTATAACAGAAAGGCCGAAAAATGGGAAGAAAAAAAACACCTTTTTTCCCCCACAGTTTTGGCATTAATAGCATGTGCATAATATGGCCAGCTTACGAAAAGTAATTCAAAATTAATTCATTTATGTGTATTGTAGGTTTAGTAGCTATCACAGAAAACAAAATTGTCACACAAAAGTATATATTTATATAAAGTAGACATCAAAGGCTATTTGCCTAATGTTAGTTTGACACTTTTTACAAATCCATTTCATTGTCAATCTCTGCTAAATATTGGAGTAAAATGTTTTTTTCTCTATTTTGGCATGTACACATATAACAAGGTTTTGGTAATGTGTATTTTGTAAAGCTGGTGTGTGCTATTCCTGCACAGAACCCTATATTGTGTTCAGCTACATCTGCTGAGTATAACGATAGTATAACATTGTATGCACTATTCTATGACTCTACAATGCCATATAAGAGACAAGGCTACTTCAGTTTTTATAGTTGCAATTTTCACAGATGGATTTGACGGGTCTATGTCTCATTTTGGGGTATTATAGCAGTTTGACTGTTCAAATAACCCCTCAAAGGGCTTTCATTTAATAAAGCAGACACACCCAGGGTATCTTATATGGTGTATATTGTGCCTTCACTTGTCACCATTTTTCACCAATTTATGTCAATGTTTGTGGTAAGGGGGAAAAATGGCATTTGCACATACATGTTGCATTTATGCCGAGTATTTCTTACACTTGATATGTGCGACTGTCATAAATTCCCCAAAATTATGCTCAGTTACATCTTCTGAGTAAAAAAATATGCCCAATGTATGAACTAGACACTATTTTATGAAGTTACAGTGCTGTAAAAGAGACATGACAAGTTCTTAAGTGTGAAATTTCATGGAAGGTTTTGATGCGTCTGTGTCCCACTTTGGAGCACTTAGCAGGCTATATATTCCAACTACACCATAAAGGCATACACTTTCTTAAAGAAGACATCCCAGGGCATTTCAAAAGGCATATTTTGAACCTTAGCATGGGATCATTTTTTCTGCTAGCTTGTATAGAGGTAATAAGCATTTTTTCTGCCTTTTTGACACACAAAGTGAGTTTACACAGTATATTTTGCAAACCTTATGCATGCTACAGCTGTATAATACTTCATATGTTGTTCAGCTATGTCGTCTGAGTACAGCAATACCCCATATGTACCTTTGCAAGATATATGTGGACGGTGAAGGGGCACATTTGAGACCAAGTCATTCAGTTTTTTCCTAACTTTGTGGTTTTACGCTCCGTATATGTTCCATTTTGGAGTAGTTTAGCTTGTTTGTTATTCAAACTACTCCACAAACGCATACCTTTTTTTTTTTTTTTTTAAATACACCCTGAGGTATATTCAAGGCATGTTTTGAAACTTAGCATGGTATACATTTTCTGCTAGTTTGTTCCAGGTATAGTGGTAATGGTTTTATGTATTTTTTTATTCTTTAAAACTTTTTTTACTTTATAAAACTTGTTTTTAAACTTTTTTTACTTATTCCATTTTTTAAACTTTTCAAAACTTTCTTAAAACTTTTTTACACTTTTAATATTTTGATAAACTTGTATTTTTTACTGTTAACCCCTAAGTAGCAGTAAGCAGCACTAACAATAAATTCCCCAATTTCCCATAACTCCCACCCACCCCAGCTAGCAAAATATATATTTTTAAAATATTTAAATTAATTAATGAAATAAATTGAACCCCTGAAGGTTAAAAAAAAATATAAGTTAACCCACAGGGGTTAAAAAATAATAATATCACAGTATAATACTGGCAGGGAAGTGGTTAATTTTTATTAGGTCTGGCTAAAGTGGGGTGGGATTTTGTAAACTTTTTTTAAACTTTATTAATTTTTTAAAACTTATTTAACGCTTTAAAGCTTTTTTTAATGTTAACCCCTAGCTAGCCTAACACCAAATTCCCCAATTCGCTACTAACTTACACCCACCCATCCTACCTAGCTAAATATAGAATTTTAAAATATTTAAAATTAATAAAATAAATGTAACCCTCTGGGGTTCAAAAAAAAAAAAAGACAGTAAAATGTAGTCCCTGCCAATTGATCCCTGTAGTCAATGATCAATTGGCATGGAAGGGGTTAATTTGCGGCAATCTGGGGTTAACTTTACTAAATGACGGACATTTTCCGTCAAGGTCCTTAACACAAGGACAAGCTTGACGGAAAATTTCCGTCTTTAGTCGGGAAGGGGTTAAACCATGGCTATATTATGCCGAATAAACAGAGGATATGGTAGCACTCACAGTCTTAGTTTCAGTTAAAAATATTTATTATTATCTTATTCAGATTATCACAACATTTGTGTTGTAAAATAAGTCCGGTTGACATTTCAGTCCTTGTCCGGGACTTTCCTCAGGACCCCCCTTTCCAATATCAATGTAAATGTATATGCTAAGGTTTTCATGCAAACTATGTGGATGTCTTTAATGCTAAAACATTGAAATACAGGTTGGTAATCCAAACGCTATAGTGTTCCTTTAAGATGCAGTCAATATAGGTGACTATAACATATAATCCTGTCTTTTGTCCTCATGGACTCTGTGGATTTACTGCTCTTCAAATTAATTTTACAGGAACAATTAACATTCACCTCAAAGAATAAATAATAGATATACTTAATTTCACAATATATGATGCTAAATGCACATTGTGAATACATGGAGGATTACTACGTACTATTGTATAGGATTAGCAGCAAACACAAGCAGTGTGTACGCAAAGGATTAGCATTAAACAGCATGGTCTACAATCTCAGGAGAGTGTGTAAGTTGTGCTTACTTCCAAACAGTACGAAAACACTACATTTCTTTACATTTACCGAGTATATTCCTCTGGGTGCTCGCTACTCAGCTGCAAGCTGGCTAAATCTATGACCTCATCTCTGGAAGCAGAAGTGAGGAATAAAAATGTCTCCTGGGGGCCACAGGAAGTCCCTGTTAGTGACATTTTCACAGCTTGATTTATTTTTTAGCAGCTGTTGTTTAGCTAGAAGGCATAGATCTGACAAACTGCTCTGCCTGAGAAATGTGCAGTAGTTTGTATTTTTTTCTTGCGGTAAAAGACGCTGTGTTTGATTCCTTGCTCTGCCTCTCTGGGCTGCTATGACATACGTACATGATCTCCCACTGCCTCATAAAAATGCTCAACTGGAACATCATCATAGGCGTATGTAAAGACAAATGCCAGGTGTGTCCCAAGCACACCCTAATGCAGTGCTCCATTGTCCACAATATGCTTCATTTAGGTCCCTACCAGCACATATGTGTTCCTCTGGAATAACTCATTATGTTGTCAAAGATGAAGGTTATCATTTATCTTTATAAAGTATGTTTCCCACGAGATCAAAAATGGCTTGCTTTTACTTTTGAAGATCATATTGTACATTGATACACTTGGTAATATAGAAAACATAGTTTAATTGAGTTTTAGCTTGCTTACTGAATGGATATGACCCGTATGATGGAGTTTTTCAATAAATATTTATTTTTTATTAAAAAAAAAAGTCCTGGTGCACATTGTTATGAAATGAGCTCAGCATGCCAGTTACCAACAGAGTCCTCTTCTGGAGCCTGGGGTGCATATGTCCACGGACGTATCTGAAGTTGGTATAGGGGATACTTTTAATATAAACTGTTAACAGAACTCATGAGGCTTCTTGTATAGCTGGTGGGTCAGAAGAGAAGAACATTTTGCTGCATATGTACTAGATAATGTCCAGCATGTAACCAGTGTGCAATGACGCTCATATCCTTAGGACAGCGAGCCATAGTCCTTCCCATGAATCAGAAAGTCTTGACATAGCAGTATCATAAGGATAAATAAGAGATGCTATCAGCTACATAATATTACTGTCCTGAGCAAGACAGTATGACAAACAGCATGTCTTATATCCCACGAAAACACTGTAAAGCAATTCACCTGTTGCACAAATGATGCCTGACAATCCGAAAGGATCATGTAAGTTCTAGTGCTTGCCCACCTCAAAACAAAACAAAATGTAAGCAATAAAAATGAATCATAACAAGGTAATTATTAGCATCCTGGTAGCAAAATGCACAAAGGGACTAAGCACAAGAGACCTTTTGTTTTCAGTAGCAGAAATGTTCTGCAGACATCCAGTAACCACCGGAGCCTGTCTAATTTATGTCAAGTATAAATAGCATGCAGTTTATAGAAGCTAACAGAGCTCCATTATACAGTATAATATGAATTTCAACAGCATGATAGTTAATTGAAACATTATAGTTTTATGCAGTAAGTTTAAAACACACACAAAGAGAGGGTGGGCCTGGAGTTACATGGATAATTGCCTCTATGTTGTAATGTCCGTATAAGTTCAATCTTTGAATTGTTAATAAGCGTAACATACTAAACACTCATAATCTTCTTTAACGTGGCCTTGGAGAGAAAAATGAATCAAGTAACATTAACAACAGTAAATCTATTGAGTGGTTTTTGTAAAATAGAGTTTTATAATTTCTTCATATCTGATGCTACATCAGCATTTTTCATAATCCTCTGGATTGTAACTGGCCGGTTTCCATGTTTGTCTCAATCATTTATCAGCATGCATTATTCTATCTCTGAAATGGTGGATGCCAGGAGTGGGTTGGCCAGGGGTCAGGGGGGAAATGTCTTAAATGGCAGTCTTAATGAGTTGGATGCATTGCAGTGTTTAACATCCAGCAGCCACCATGTTTTTCTCCTTAGTGGCTTGCTCTATAGTAAGTCCTATTTATGATGAGCTGGCCTTAGGACTTTTAGACCAGAAGGCAGCCTGGGCCTCCTGCAGACAGACTGCTATCTGGACACCGAGCTCCAAAAAATGGAGCAGGGTGTCGGAAACTTCCAGAAAACGTGTCAGAGTGTGGAAAGTGGTACCAATATACAAATTTGCTTTCTGCAGTAGGCATAGAGAGGTTGCCATGAGAGAGGTATGTGGGGGCAGAGGACAACAATATCACAGATTACCAAGTAACTAGATCTAATCCTGAGACACATGTATATGAGAGCCAGTTATGTATGAAAATAAAGAGCAGATTTCAATATAAATTAGCAATTTTTGTAAATTAACCTTGTTGCCCCCCCCCCCCCCCACCTGTGGCAGTCAACCAGTGCAGTGGAGCACCTACCTTGCAAAGACTTCTCATTGTGCTGCATTGGAAAGTCTGTAATTGGACAGACACAAAAAGGGCTTGGCTGAGGAAGAAAGGGAGGGTTTACAAAGTCTGCAGACACGAGACCTGCCACTTTTGCAAGCCATTTTGAAATACACTTCCAGTGAAAATATGCATATTTAACCCCTTAAGGACACACGACGTGTGTGACACGTCATGATTCCCTTTTATTCCAGAAGTTTGGTCCTTAAGGGGTTAAATGCATGCCTGTTTTTACTGGGGGTTTACGTACTAAATGGTTTTTTTTATTTAATTTTTCGTATTCTGTACAATGAGGCGTCATCCTTGCCAGGATTGTCAATGTAACCTCCTTTAATTTTGAATGGAGCTATGTTGCGATTTAAATTTATAGGAAAAAATAAATAAAACAAATTGCTAATTTAAATTTATAATCAAATACATCATTTTCATGATACCCATTGAGGCTTGTTATACTTTGCTCTTGAATAAATACAGTTTTTAACGAAAACACCAAACTCTCTGTTTGTTTTTTTAGAATAAGTATATTTTGCTCTAACTCAATACCGCAGAGTTCAGAAGAAATAGCGTGCAACGAGCTATCGTTCATGTGACGGAATATTTATCGCTATTGCTTATGTGTTTTAGGCTCACTAAACAACGTCTTGAATAAGACAATTGATGCCTGGACCATTTCTAAACATCATCACATTTTTAACAGGGTAGTGCACTCAATTGGTCTGCTCCAATTAATAAAAGCAATAAACACAGCAGCTACTTGACAGCCGGACCCTCATTTATTAAAGTGCTTTAATAAATCAACTAATTGTTCCTCCAGCCCAGGGAAATGGGAGCAAGTTTTGTTCTTATACTTCTGTTTCTGTTGTGTGCCCTTATTTATTTAGTTTTTTTTTTTAAAGCATAGTAAGAACAGATTAATATGAATATTATTGATTATAAACTAATAAAATATTCTACTATCAGCCTTGAACATAGCAAAGGATCTGGAATACAAATTGAGCAAGAAATAAAGTAGTTAATTACGATATCTTCATTTACCAGGGTAATGGAATACTATCTAAACAACCTTCGCTAACCACAATAAGGTTCATCTACTAGTTGTCATGTCTATTCATTGTCTGTCAAAGCTGATAATCTTACACTAGCACGCTGTTTATTAGACAACGCACATACAAAAAAATATCAACAACAATAAGTAGAATATCAATGAAAAATATTCTCCTTAGGTAATCATAGAAACTGCAACGCTATAAAAAATTCAGGAAGGTATTTATCAAGGCAAAACAGGTGCTATTTGAAGGCAAAGGGCTAAATCCTTAAGGATATATCATTTTTTGGTTTCTATGGTGATTGCTTTTTCTCAAGGATAGCACCTGTTTTTGTCTTGATAAATCTTCTCAGTATACAATACAACCAGTGCCGATCCTGGGGAGGTGCAGAGTGCCCAGGTGCTCTGTAGATAGGCAGGATGGGCAGCGCTGGGCTCTGTCCCGCAGGTAGATTCTGCCCCCTCTCATTGGGCCCTACCCCTATGCCATTAGTCCTAACAGACCTAATAAGAAAGGGTGGGAACTACCTGAGTAGTTGAACAACCTGAGTACGGAGCCCCCCGGATCGAATCTGAATACAGCAGAGCAGTTACTTGACACAGTAATGTGTTGTTATGTTCTACAGGCAAAAAAATTAAAATAAAAGAGTTAATAGTTAAAAGATCAGAAACCTTTATTATGATCATGAGAGAGTCAAGGCTTTCTCACAACTGTCCAATGGACAGCAATGAGTGGTTTTAAAAAAATGACGAAGGGAGCCCAAACATGTAATGCTCCACTTGTATACCCTTATACTTACTCCACCCCATAAATCATACACATAACTCCCAAGTGCCCCTATTTAAGAGGGACAGTCCCTATTTTGGGCCCAAATCTCAATATCCCTTTTTTCTAGGAGCTCCATATTGTTGGTGTCTAAGTGTATAACTGTGTACCACAGCAAAAATACTCCCAGTAATGTGTCTTTAAACTACAATAAATATGTTTAGATATCAGTCTGTGTTAATATTATACATTGTTATTGTTCTAAATTACATTTTAGTTGTATAAATTGATCTTAATAAGTCACCTAAAATGTCACGAAAGAGCCTGCCACTGGCAACACTCCCCCACATAAAATAAAAATATTCAATAAGAAAATTTAAAAAAATGAAAACAATAAAATAAATAATAAAATAACATTTAAAAAATATATGCCTGTATACTTTCGCTCTAACTGCATTTTTATATTAATATACATATATATTTAAATCAAAGTACATTTAGAATGACGTTATAAATACATTAAATAAAAATAATATTAATTCTACATATATATTTATCTAATATATTTACATGATTAAGTCATTTCATTAATTACTATTAACCACCCAGGCAGAAAGTCCAGAGTATATGGTTCGCGAGCCCTATATTTAACCCTGTAACTTTCCAATATACCAGAAAACCTGTACATAGGGGTGTACGGTTTTACTCAGGAGACTTCACTGAACACAAATATTAGTGTTTCAAAACCATAAAACATATCACAACAATGATATTGTCTGTAAAGGTGCAGTTTTTTGCATTTTTTAAACACAAACGGCACTTTCATTGATGATATACTTGATGTGATAAGTTGTAATGTTTGGAAACACTAATATTTGTGTTCAGCGAAGTCTCTCGAGTATAACCATATCCACCATGTACATGTTTTATGGTGTTTTCAAAAGTTACAGAGTGTAATATAAGACTTGCATTTCCATTTTTTCACATTAAAATTCACCAGATTGGTTATGTTGCCTTTGAGACCATATGGTAGCCCAGGAATGAGAATTATCCCCATGATGGCATACCATTTGCAAAAGTAGACAACCCAAGGTTTTGCAAATGGGGTATGTTCAGTCTTTTTTTAGTAGCCACTTAGACACAACCACTGAATAAAATTAGCATTCCGATCTGTTTTTTGCATTTTTCACACACATCTAAATTAGAATACTAACTTTGGCCAGTGTTTGTGGCTAAGTGGCTACTGAAAAATACTTGACATACCCCATTTGTAATACCTTGGGTTATCTACTTTTGCAAATGGTATACTATCATGGGGATAATTTTCATTCCTGGGCTACCATACGGTCTCAAAGGCAACATAACCAGTTTGGCAAATTTCAATGTGTATAAACTAAAAAATGTAATGTGCTAAATTTGACCCTGTAACTTCCCAAAACACTATAAAATCTGTACTTGAGGGGTACTATTTTACTTGTGAGAATTCACTGAATGCAAATATGTGCATTTTATTGCAGTAACAGCTAACAGTATTATAACATTCACAGTTAAAATGCCACGCAGAACTAAAAAAATAAAAACAATCTTAATTTTTCAGATTTTTTACGTTTTATTCATATTAAATTATGTTTAATATATAAATATTTGCTGTGACATTAAAATCATGTTTCCCCCGAACAAAATGATATATGATGAGTGTGAGTGCATTTAATATGAAAGAGGTGAATTACGTCTGAACAGACATAGAGCGCAAATTCAAGGTTTTGTTTACATTTTGTTTTGATCACAACTTGTACAACTGACTCAGTCCTTAAAGGGTTAATATGTTATTTACTACTATTTCAAGTAAAATACAGCCCACATTTACACATACTTGGCATTAGAATTGGGTTGCATTCTAGCAAGTAGCATTTCTACTGCTTATAAACTGTGACAAAGTGACATAACGCAATCCACAATACTATTGAAAATACTGATTATAGTGTGTGTAAAAATATTCCCTGTGTGCAAGAAGAAAAACAAAGACTGTAAGACTATACAGAGGCACTCAGAAGCCCTTTGCTGGTCATACAAAATGAAATTAAACAGAAGAACATGTGTTTTCACAGTTTATTAAATTTAATCTGATTGTATCTCTTCAATTCAGGTCCAAAATGACAATTGATGTTCACTAGAGTGAGTTAGTGGAATGAGTGACTTCAAATACTCAGGACATTGTTTTGGTTACAGAAAATAAAGTTGCCGACATTTTAACATGCTTGGGATATGCAACAAAGACTTCATATGATTTAAGCAAAATGTAATTCTCATTTCTAACTATATGAACACAATAGGCAGTGGTGGCAGAAATGGTAAGCTTTTGTAGAACTGACTGACAATGTGATAGCTACTTGCATCTCTGACGCCCACCTTCATGACTTCTCCAGCGCTGCGCCATTCCTTTGGAACTCCCTTTCCTGCTTTGTTAGACTCTCATCCATTCTCAGGTCCTTCAAAAGATTCTTAAAAACTTGCTTTTTCAGGAAATAATATCAATTAAACTAATAATAGATTTCTCCCTCCCCTCCGCAACTTGATAACCCACCTTACTTCCTCTCCTGCAATTGTGTCATCCAAAAAACTAACACTATAGACTAGTCTAGTAACTTATTTTTTCCATACATGAAATACATCCTACCCTTACCTTATGTGGCACTATAGCCCACTCCCTCGGGAATGTAAGCTCATCTGAGCAGGGCCCTCAATCCCTCTGTTCCTGTGCATCCAATTTGTCTTGTTACAAATACTTGTCTGTTAGTCCTCCTCTTGTATAATGCTGTGGAATTTGTTGGTGCTTTATACATAATAATAATAATAATAATATAGTAATCACATGCCATTACAAGTATGAGTCGTCATGGCTACAAGGAAGTGTGTAATCTTTGCCTTAGTCATACCTCCAGTGGGGGGCGGGGCTACGGAAAGCCAGGGACCCTCATTCAGTGTCAAACTGCTTGAAAATGGTTTAACAATGAATGGAGAGACAATGCTAGGTGACTCCAGACATTATAACAAATTAAGTGAGATGAAACGATTATAGTGCCTAGAGTGACACTTTAATGAAATATTATATTATTGGGAAACTCTTGTGAAGAGATACTATATTCTAAATATTCTATATTGTATGAAATACGCTACAATGCTAGCACTCCCCAGCTTTTACTGGAGTCCAAGAAGCTGGTTGAGCTCATTATTCTGAGATTTTAGCTTAAAATCTAGATCACCACGGGCAAATTTGGATTAAACTGAATCTTTACTAAAGGCCCCAGTTGCTATGTATTGTTTGGAATATAGCCATTTCCCCAGATAAGTTTATTGCAGATACTAAATTGCTTTGAAATAAATTTAAACCTGTGAAACTACACCCCAGGCGTGCCGCAAATCACTTTTTTAAAAAATCAGCAGACAACAATTAAGCGGCACATTCAAACATTAAATTAACTTGAAGTATATTTAAAATATAATATACTCTGCAAAAATAGAAATGTAAGCATTCTTTTCACTATATAAAGGTATTTTTGGCCAATGTTTGCAGCCAATCTTTAAAGAGCCTCATGCACTACATTCGAAAGACTTTAACCAATAAGTGCATTTAATAAATGCAGTCCAACAATAACCACAGGCTGTTGAAAGGCAAAATTATTATATTACTTTTAATTTAATGGATGTTATTGTCGTTATGGATAGACTGGAGTGTTTTGCTGTTTTAGACTGCTGGTAATTTCATTGGAAACTGTGCTTTAAAAAAAAAACAAAAAACAACCCCGGTCAACGCATTTTCCACTCTGGGAGAGTATAATGAGGGATCTGTTTTGCTTGTACCTAATCTAACGACAGATAGAGACATAAATAGGTTGAGTCACTAAATGCCAAATTCACAATTACAAAGTCATTCAATACTATTTGGTGAAAGGCGGGCTAGTTCAAAGTATTTAGTTTAGATTCACTGTATTTAAAGCAGGAGAATCTTATCTGAAACAGACCTATATAAAAAGCCAATTGTAATATATATATATATCATAAGCTAAACCTAAGCATCATGGAAATTGTGGAAGGGAATGTGTGGAAGGAAGCACCTCTAGTAGCCATATGATGAGTGGTCAGTGGTGGTATCTCTAGGCTGTAATGTAAACACTGCCTTTTCTCTGAAAAAAAACCTGTGTTTACAACAAAAGTCTGAAGCGAATGATTATACTCACCAGCACAAATACTTTAAGCTGTAGTTGTTTTGGTGACAATAGTGAGTGTCCCTTTAAGTAAAAAAAAATAAAGATATATTTTTTAACATATTGAATTAAAATGTTAGTGCTCTCATTAAAAGGACCGATTGTGATCATATGAAAAGTTTATTCTAAAATAAAAAGTATTACATTGAGCCTTATATTGGGTATTATCTATGATTAAGTTCAAACTATAAACCGGGTGAAACGCACAAGTTGATTTTAAATCATGACATAAGCAGAATTATTGAAAGTGAATTTTAAATTTAAGGTAAAAATACCTGAACTGGAAACATTCTCTAAGTCAACCATGTTTCCAATTTGGCTATTTTATCCCTAAATTTTAAAATCACTTTGAATTCACCTTGAATCCTCCCTTTAGAGAAAACCCTGTGAATGATAAGTAATTGTTAATAAGGTGGTGGCCTGCCTTTTAAACGTTCACGCAGCGTCAGGACTGTGAGGAGCCATTGGTACATACATCGGGGAAGCTTTCTGCAGTGCACTAACTGCTCAGCTTGCGAAACTACACATCCTGTTGCACTGGACTTCATGGTGACATAACTGACTATAACTGCTCGACATTGGAGACATTTACTAATTATAGTTTGGTGCATGTGACAAGAGCCCCACGTTTCCAATATGCTTATTATGTATGAGCTGATCATGACTATTCTTTAATTAACAAGATTGTGATCCTACGCTGACAGTCAAAATGCCATTGTGAGAATCATCAACTGTCTTGATCCTGTCTGAAGCTAACTTGATATATTTAATAAGAGAAGTTACATTTGTCAGCTGTCAGATTGATGGCTTGGTTGATGGCTTCACATGGTGTATGTTAGCAGGTATGGATCGGAGGACAATGTCGTGTCCCTCCTAGGGAAACAAACACCCTTGTGTCATTTTTTTACTTCAGCAAACTCCCTTCCTTTAAGCTTTCACTTTCCTTCTCCTATTGAGTACATAGATTAACATTTGTACTATTAAATTATCTATGTCTCCACCTTAAACACTTTTTTCTGAGGGACATATATATTAAACTAGGAATACATATTAAAATATCATACATAATATAACCACTATATACAAATACAGATAGAACAAAAATAAAAACAGAGAATCTACTAAACATATATAAAAAACATACAAAAGTGTAGACATTCTGATATTCAAAAGTGACACCTCCCAAGTAAAAAAAAATCTTATGTACACCCTTCATATAAGAGGAATATGGTAACCAATGTAATCTAATGAAATAACAAACTGAACATGGTGTGATATGGTAAAACCAAAAGGTAATCACGAAGCAAGAGTAATGGGGAAACTCACAGGAAAAAAGTATACGTCCGGGTCATCATCCTTGTATAGGGTTTCTGGAGATAGTGATTCTTCACTTTGGGATGATATAAATATTCTTCTACACAAAATAGATGAAATAGTGCAGATTGCAGATACACAAGAATGTATTATTAAAATGGCACTTACAGGAAAACCAATAATGCAGGAATATCTCTCCTTCCAGTGGATCTAGATACAGATGATGCAGGAAAGTGTGTAGATACCCAAGGCAAGCGAGAACATCCCATACAAGATAAAAACCAAACATGTAATGACAATAAAAAACAATATAAAAGTCCCATGGGTTAAATTGCTGTATCCAACGCGTTTCGTCCTATTAACTTCAGGGATATCTGTCCCCATTTCTGCATACTTCGTATAAGTATGGTGTCCTAATGAGTTACCTCCATCCAACTGTGTCTCATGGGGGGCTATACTTTACTTTACATGCCCTGTGTGTCACGCTGGAACACAAAACATCTCTGAGTGAGTTACTATATACAGCCTGAAATACTTATAACAGAGTAACTAATATACCGATACCTGGACCTCTGAGGGGGCAAAAATGAAAGAATAATTAGACCATCATACATTATTGCAGACAGAGATCATTATCATGATTTGAAATTATATCCTTTGTCAAATAATGAAAAATTGCTGAAAAGAATATACGCTAATGGAAAAAATGAAAAATAGAATATATAAAATATCTCTGTAGAATATATAATAAATAAATAGAAAAAAATATATATGAACATAAAAATAGCATAAAAAAACATATCATGCCATGTTCAGTTTGTTCTTTCTTTAGATATCCTTGGTTACCGCATTCCTCTTATATCAAGGTTGCATATTAGATTCATTTTTTTCACTTGGGAGGTGGCACTTTTGAATATCAGAATTTCTGCACTTCTGTATATTTTGTATAGGAATACATAGTGACTAGAGTTGAGCGGACACCCGGATTCGGCCGAACTTTGAAAAAAGTCCGGGTTCGGGATCGAACGTGACTCCGAACTTGACCCTGAACCCCATTGAAGTCAATGGGGACCCAAACTTTTGGGCACAAAAATGGCTCTAAAAAACTCCTGGAATGGGCTAGAGGGCTGCAAAGGAAGTAAAATGGGGGTAAGAGTAGGATAAGTGCACTGCAAACAAATGTGGATAGGGAAATCACTTATAAAGAACATAAATTAAGCAGCCGCTTAGTAGATAACTACCTAATTCCCACGATTTAGGGAGCTATCTACCAAAAGGCTGAAAGACCTAAATTGGTCTTTCAGCCACATTTACTAATACTAAGTAAAGTTTACTTAGTATTAGTAAATGAAGCCCCTACTCACTATACCGCGAGTAGGGGCGTGTCTAGTAAACAGTGAGCAGCCACTGTAAAAAAAATAACAAAACCCTGCAGCCTTTCAAAACGCGTCATTAAATTGCCGAACACTGAACTCCAACCCGATCATACAGTGATATGTCCGTGTTCGGGTCCGGTGTCCAAAAAACGTAATGTTCAGTACGAACCCGAACTTTTCAGTTCCGGTTTGCTCAACACTAATAGTGACAAATTCCACAATTAAGGCCAAAATAGTCAAGTCAACACATTTTACCATTTTTTTTTTACTTTGCTATTCTGATGATAATTATGCAAAACTGATTTTTCAATTTACATTATCTGACTGCTAAATGCACAAAGCCTGAGTATTTTCCAAATTAAATTTAACTTGTAAAAGTCTCTCACCATTGCAGATATGTCCTCATTGCAAGCTCATTAATACATATTGTTATTCAATATAAACCAAAGACATTTGGTAAGTCTTCTTATTGCTCATTATAACTTCCCCATATAAATCTCTCTACAGCTTTGCAAAACTGCTCCCACCTGCTCTATATACCTATTAACAATGGCTTGCTAAAAAAAGATAGGCTGTAAGGATGCAAAAAGAAAATCACTTTATTTCTGTACAATTATCTTGGCAGAGAATGAGTAAAGGGGTAGATTTATGAAATTAAATTGCTTAGAATGGCATGCAGATGCCTATTTTAGAGATTTATAAATAAACCCTTAAATAGATCAGCATCAATTTCAGGGCAAAAAGCCTATTTATGATTCGCGATACCTTCATCAAACAGCGCAGACTTCAGTCAAACCGTCTATATCTAACCGGCAAATGCTTGTCTCTCCAAATGATTTGTATTTATTTTATTTTTTATTTTTTATTTTGTTGCCTCTTCCATGATTTCAGTTTCTTTTGGTTCACAGAAGCAGTTTTACATTATAATGCCAAGGACTGGAGAAGCATACACACAAAGACTGGACTCTTTTTATATGGCTAACAATCAACACCTGTCTTTAACAAAATGTCTCTTACATTTCGTATTACATTACGAAGACATTTCAAAGACATCTTCTTGAATGTTTTTTTTTTCCCCGCCTTCGTATAATGGAATCCATCCTCATGTTTAGATTTCTTTGCCACTTTAAGATGAAAGGTATCTCTGATTTTTATCTCCACATTCTGCCATAAACCTATTTATATTATGGAGACTTTGAAAGCAAGCAGATGAGAGACCCTTCGCTATAGACGAATCGTTTGTTCCATCACAAACTTTCGGCTTGATGAAGCAAAACTTATTTTAACTCGTTGATGCAAAACTTCGATCACAAAAACCACTATTGCATCTTAAATTTATTTTCAATTGGTTCTATGCATACAGGCCATATTTGTTTCTAAACTGCAAATTCCAGGTCAAATTAGTTGAACTAGAAAAATTCACCATAATTTGGCAATTCCTTTCTTGGTTCTTTGCAACCAAGTTTAGTGAAAAATGATTAAAGTTTTGCTTAAAATAATAAATAAAATTAAAAAAAAAACACCATAAAACCGAAATGCAGGAAAAGACCTCCAAGCCTTCTCTTATATACCACAAGGTATAATGATATGCAGACAATGATCATTTATTAAAAATAGCAGAAATATGTTTTGAGTTATATAGAAACATTACATGTATTGTTAATATAGTGTGCGCTCTCTTTTCATCACTAGAGAACTATTGTTTATATTTATTATAGCTCATTCCATGCTCTCTGATTTTCGCCTTATTTATATAGCCACGTGCATTCCTGCTCTTTATTTGTTTACAAACAAACTGTAACAAGCAGCTAGGAATATCTTAAAAAAGGGAACTCCAAGCCAGCACTCTCAGTCAATAAATGTAGTCCAGTCTGGACCACACAGAAAAAATGATGAGGAAATATTAATTTCAGATAATCTATTCAGGGTAGACTAAGGCATCACTGAAAGCTGAGAAGAGTCACGGCTCACGGTTTCTATCAAACCATTCTTAAATATTCTATCTTAAAGGGGATGGTACCAGGGCACTTAAGGCAACTTCACCGCTATAGGTCGCTTGAGTAATTATGTTGCATGCAGTGTCCAATTAATGAGAGCACTAACATTTCAACTCAGTATGTTAAAAATATATATTTTTATTCTTGACTTAAAGGGACACTCACTATAGTCACCAAAACAACTACAGCTTAATGTGTTTGTTCTGGTGAGTATAATCATTCCCTTCAGGCTTTTGCAGTTTTTTTTCAGAGAAAAGGCAGTGTTTACCTTACAGCCTAGGGATACCACCACTGACCACTCATCATATGGCTACTAGAGGTGCTTCCTGGGGCAGTGCTGCACAGTGTGCAGCACTGACATTCAGTGTTTCCACCCTCTGCATGGAGACACTGAACTTTCCTCATAGAGATGCACTGATTCAATGCATTTCTTTGAGGAGAAATAAAGTGCAAGCGCTCCTAGTAACACAATATGTCCATAAGGTAATTGTTCAGGAAATATTTATTGGTATAGTAAAAAAAAAGTGAAATTTAATGATATAAAGTGTAATATAATATAGTATCTAAAAACACTGCTGCTCAAAATAAATAAAAACACTTGAACCACATATACAGATCTAAACATCCAATGTCCTAATGCCATGAAAGCAACTAGGACCAAAATGTAACAATAAAGGGTATGACCAATCCAAAGTAAAAATGAAAATGCCACAAGAAAAACAAGATAAAAAAATGTATATACACAGATATAAATAGTAACAGCCAATGTCCTAATGCCGTCAAAACAACTAGAACCAGGATGTAGCAATATGGTGTAACGATATAGAGTGTAACAACAACAGAGGCTAGATCAAAATAGTAACATCACAAAAAAGGCGTAGGAATATCCCTTTAAAAAGAAAAAACAGATATCCAGCGGTATATTAGCTAAATAATGAATAGCATAAAAAAGTAATTGTCACGTCTAAACATTTGTTATGAAGGAACACAACTGCAGATTTCTTATAGTTTGAATATTTATTATAAAAGTAGAAGGTATTGTGACGTTAAGTCCAATTTACAGGTACTGTAGCTTTAAGTAGTAAACGATAACTGAAGTCCACAATTACAGGCACTGTAGCTTTAAGTAGTAAACGATAACTGAAGTCCACAATTACAGGCACTGTAGCTTTAAGTAGTAAACGGTAGTAATTAGCAGACACTGAATCAGAAAGAGTCTCTTAGTAGTATTAACGAATTAAGTGATAAGAAGTTACAATAGCTGTTCCATAGCATTTAACTGAAGCAAGACAGATGCAGCTAACTTGTATAGAGAGTGAGTTGAAGTTAGCTGTTACTGGGTTGTTCTATAGAAGGACTTTGGAGACAGGAAATAACGGCTTTGAGATGTAACGCTTATCACAGAGGTTTTACTTAGCTTCTGGCACATAGAACACTGGTTCCCGAGATCTCCTCAGAGGCGGTTATCATAAGTGAAGAGAGTTCAGCTTTAGTCATGGATGAGGAGAGGTGAAGGGAACTTGAAGTGTCTTCCAGTCCGGTCCGGTAACAGAGGGCTTTCACAACGAAGTTGTAGCCGGTTCGTGAGTACGGAACGTAGTTCAATAATCCAGCGTCGATCAGCTGGTGCGGTCGGATTAAATAAGGAGACCGTGTCATAAAGGGGTGTGGCTAGGCTCCGTGGAACCAGGAAGTAAGAGGATACCATAGTTAAGGCATGACAGTACCCTCTCCTTAATGAGCAACCTCTGGGTGCTATTGACTTGGTTTAGAAGGGTAACGCTTGTGGAATTTGGAAATCAATTTGTCAGCATGAACGACAGAGGAGTTTTCCCATGTATCTTCATCAATTTCATATCCTTTCCATCTGATGAGGTATTGTAAAGAGCCACGATGGATCCTTGAATCCAGTATACTTTGAATTTCGTATTCTTCTTCACCCTGGACCAATATGGGATTTTAGCAAGGACACATGAAAAACAGGATGTAGTTTCAAAGTAGGTGGAAGTTTCAATTTAACAACATTACGGTTGATAACCGATATTATTGGAAAAGGACCAAGAAAAAGGGAACTTAACTTCGTTGATGGACGGTTTGTAGAGATGTTCTTTGAGGAAAGCCAGACAAGATCACCGATTTCATAAGAGGGTGGAGGTTGTCTTTTTGTATCAAAAAACTTCTTTTGATTGGAGGAGGCCAATTCTAGATTTTCATGCAATTTCTTGAATAAAGAGGACATATGAGAGATTTGATTCGAATCGGAGAGGTTAGATGAAGAAACTGTCTGAGCAGGAAATGAGGAGGGATGAAATCCATAATTGGAAAAAAAATGGAGTCATTTTGCTGCTGGTATGAAAAGAGTTATTGTATGCGAATTCTGCCATGGGTAACCATGTTATCCAATCGTCTTGTAAGTGAGAACAATAACATCGTAGATATTGCTCTAAGCATTGGTTGACTCTTTCAGTTTGTCCATCTGTTTGTGGATGATATGCAGATGATAGTTTACGTTGGATATGAAGAGTAGCACATAATGCATTCCAGAATTTGGAGGTAAACTGAGTTCCTCGGTCTGAAATGATTTCATCTGGCAGTCCATGAAGTTTAACTATGTTGTCAAGGAATATTTTTGAAAGTTCAGAGGATGAGGGTAACTTCTTTAAAGGAATAAAATGAGACATTTTCGTGAAGCGGTCTACTACCACTAAAATGGTGGTATGATGGTGAGAAGGAGGTAGTTCCACCAAGAAGTCCATAGAAATGGATTGCCAAGGTCGTTCAGGAATCGGTAAATTCAATAATTGACCGAATGGTTGATGATGGACATGTTTGGATCTTTGGCATATAGAACAAGATTTGACATAAGATTCAATAGTTTGGTCTTGACGAGGCCACCAATAGTATCTTTTAGACAATTCAAGGGTCTTTTTTATACCTGGATGACCTGCCAGAGGAGAATCATGAATAAATTCAAGTACTTTAATTCTGAAAGAGGGAGGTACATAAATCCGGTCTTTGAAATAGTAGAGACCGTTTTTCTTGGATAATTTAATTGATTTAGGAAGTTCAAGAGCATCTTCACTGAGATCTTTAATGTCGTCAATAAGAGAAGATAAGATTCCAATGACTGTAGGCGGAGGAGGTTCAAATATAGTGTCTTTATGGATCCTGGAAAGGGCATCTGCCTTTTTGTTTCTAGACCCAGGTCTAAAGACGATTTGGAAATTGAACCGGGAAAAAAAGAGATTCCATCTTACTTGTCGAGCAGACAGTGTTTTATTGGAGTGAAGATATTCGAGATTTTTATGGTCAGTATATACGATTAAAGGGGTCTGAACACCTTCAAGAAGGGTCTCCAGGTTTCTAAAGCCACTTTGATACTTAATAATTCTTTTTCCCCTATAGGATAATTCTTTTCGGCAGGAGATAATGATCGTGAGAAGAAGGCGACAGGATGAAGAGGTTCCTGAGGAGTTTTATGTTGAGAAAGGACAGCTCCAATTGCAATTTCCGAAGCATCCGTTTCAAGGACATAAAGATATGAAGGATTTGGAAGTTGAAGAACAGGAGCTGTTATAAACTTTCTCTTTAATTCATTGAAGGCAGTTTGAGCCTTCTTGTTCCAATTGAAGGGATGTTTTTTACTGTTAAGTTGATTGAGTGGGTGAGCTATCTCAGAGTAGTTTTTAATAAATTTTCTGTAGAAGTTGGCGAACCCTAGAAATCGCTGCAATTCTTTTACTGTAGAGGGAACAGGCCAGTTGATGATACAATCGACTTTTTAATTATCCATACTTATTGAATGAGGGGAAATAACATAACCTAAGAAGGTTATTTCATTGACGTGAAAAATACATTTTTCGGGTTTAGCGAATAGTTTGTGAGTTCTGAGTCTGGATAACACCCATCTGACATGTTTTCTATGTTCATCAGGAGTGTTGGAGTATATGAGAATATCATCTAAATAAATGATAACACAGACGTCCAATAGGTCTCTAAAGATATCATTTATGAAATGTTGAAAAGTTGCAGGGGCGTTGCAGAGGCCAAAAGGCATCACCAGATATTCGAAGAGGCCATATCTTGTTCGGAAAGCAGTTTTCCATTCATCATTAGCCTTTATCCTGATGAGGTTATATGCCCCGCGAAGGTCAAGCTTAGTGTAGATGGTAGCAGTTTTTAATCGTTCAACCAGTTCATTGATGAGGGGAAGAGGATAACGATTTTTAACTGTTATTTTGTTTAAAGCTCTGTAATCAATGATAGGACGTATAGTCTGGTCTTTGTTTCTCACAAAAAACATACTTGAGGCAGCAGGTGAACTAGAGGGTCTAATGAACCCTTTCTGTAGGTTTTCATCCAGATATTCTTTGAGAATTTGCAATTCAGACTCAGAGAGAGAGTAGATGTGCCCAAAAGGTACTGGGGCACCAGGTATGAGGTCTATAGGACAATCGTAGGAACGATGAGGGGGGAGCGTTTCAGCTTCCTTTTTACTGAATACGTCTGAAAAGTCTGAATAACAAGAAGGTATAGTTGGTTCTTTGGAGATCTGAAGAATGGGAATTTGTTGTAAACATGTTTCTTTACAATAATGGGAGTTAAAGGTGAGAGAGAAGGGAGACCAAGAAATTTGAGGGTTGTGGTTCCTTAACCAGTTGATCCCTATTATAACGGGATAGAGAGTTGATGGAATAACATAAAATACTAGAAATTCAGTATGAATATGATTGGTGGTTACCTTTAGAGGGATGGTTTCATGAAGAATCGGTCCCGAGGAGATAAGGGAGCCGTCAATCACTCTAATAGGAACAGAAGTGTTTTTTCGAACACAAGGAATTTTATTCTTTGTTACAAAGGTTGAATCGATGAATACTCCATTTGCACCAGAATCGATGATAGCTTCAGTCATAATTCTCACTTTATCCCACTGTAGTATGAGAGATATAGGAGTGAACTGAGTGGTTGGTGTAGAAGGGAGTGCACTTAAGATAGCAGAGGCATAGGCTTGCCTACCGGCCTTTCTCCGTTTCAATAAGGGACAATCAGGAACCAAATGATCTTGAGAAGCACAATACATGCATAGGTTTAATTGACGTCTTCGGTTCTTCTCTTCAGGAGTGAGAGGACTTCTTATTACCCCTATTTCCATAGGTTTGCTTGGTAAGGAAGTCTTTTCAGGAGCTTTTGAGGGAGTGAAAGGTTTTCGGTCTTTAGAATGTAAGAGGGCTTTTTCGGCCTTTCTTTCTCTTAATCTTCTGTCAATGCTGATTGATAGGTGAATCAGAGCGTTCAAAGTAGTAGGGAGTTCTGTTCTAGATAGTTCATCTTTTACAGCTTCAGATAAACCAATTCGAAATTGGTTGCGCAATGTGATGTCATTCCGTTGCGTTTCTACTGCCCATCTTTTAAATTCAGCAATGTAATCTTCAACGGGTCTATGTCTTTGCTGTAGAGTTCTGATTGTTAAATCAGCTGTTGCTTGTTTGTTAGGATCTTCATAGAGAAGAGACATGGCTTCAAAAAATTCATCCAGTGAGTCTAAGATGGGGTCATCGTTTTCCAGAAAGGAATGGGCCCATGACATAGGTTCACCTCTTAGAAAGGAAATAACCGAACAAACCTTAGTTCTTTCTGTAGGATAATATCTAGGTTTCAAAGCAATTAATAGTTTGCAAGAGTTAAGGAACTCCCTGTATTTAGAACGATCTCCAGAGAACTTTTCAGGGTTACATACAGCAGGATCGCTAGCCGAGTGCAGAATAGTATGAGGAGTATGAGTTTGTAAATCTCTGACATAAGTGAGAATTCTTTCGTTAGTAACTTGCAGGTCTTGCACACCTTGGGCTAGTGTATCAACTCTTTGATTCAGTGTAGTTATCGTAGAATCGAAATCTGCTGGATCCATTACAAGGGCTGGATTATTCTGTCATGTCTAAACATTTGTTATGAAGGAACACAACTGCAGATTTCTTATAGTTTGAATATTTATTATAAAAGTAGAAGGTATTGTGACGTTAAGTCCAATTTACAGGTACTGTAGCTTTAATTAGTAAACGATAACTGAAGTCCACAGTTACAGGCACTGTAGCTTTAAGTAGTAAACGATAACTGAAGTCCACAATTACAGGCACTGTAGCTTTAAGTAGTAAACGATAACTGAAGTCCACAATTACAGGCACTGTAGCTTTAAGTAGTAAACAATAACTGAAGTCCACAATTACAGGCACTGTAGCTTTAAGTAGTAAACGATAACTGAAGTCCACAATTACAGGCACTGTAGCTTTAAGTAGTAAACGGTAGTAATTAGCAGACACTGAATCAGAAAGAGTCTCTTAGTAGTATTAACGAATTAAGTGATAAGAAGTTACAATAGCTGTTCCATAGCATTTAACTGAAGCAAGACAGATGCAGCTAACTTGTATAGAGAGTGAGTTGAAGTTAGCTGTAACTGGGTTGTTCTATAGAAGGACTTTGGAGACAGGAAATAACGGCTTTGAGATGTAACGCTTATCACAGAGGTTTTACTTAGCTTCCGGCACATAGAACACTGGTTCCCGAGATCTCCTCAGAGGCGGTTATCATAAGTGAAGAGAGTTCAGCTTTAGTCATGGATGAGGAGAGGTGAAGGGAACTTGAAGTGTCTTCCAGTCCGGTCCGGTAACAGAGGGCTTTCACAACGAAGTTGTAGCCGGTTCGTGAGTACGGAACGTAGTTCAATAATCCAGCGTCGATCAGCTGGTGCGGTCGGATTAAATAAGGAGACCGTGTCATAAAGGGGTGTGGCTAGGCTCCGTGGAACCAGGAAGTAAGAGGATACCATAGTTAAGGCATGACAGTAATGACCTGAAAAATAAATTAAAAAGAAAGGCTGGGCAACTCTATAACCATATATCTAAAGTAGCACTATACAGGAAAATGAGTACAATGATATACAAAGGTATATCCATGGGGGACCCTCCACAAATATGGAAGCTGTAGTAAGTAAGGTTGGCATTGAATTCATGCTTGAAGCTGTATAGTGCCCAGCGAGCTCAAACCCCGGGTACCTGAGTCAAACGGCACAGTTGTCAAATGATGTTCCGTGGATTAGATTAATAGAAGAATCTTCCAATGTTAGCCGTAAAGGGGGAGCACAACCAGACTGGTAACACGTGGTATGGCGCGGCCGGTATCTTCAAAAGCAAGGCAGGTGGAGCAGCGTGTAGATGAGAATGCAGGTGATGATCACGTGGAAAAGGAACGTCTACGCGTTTCGTCTCTTAGCTGAGACTTTATCAAGACTCCAGATCATCTCCACTAATGAGGCTTATATACCTAAATGGGAGGCATAATTGCCTAAATGGGAGGCACCAAATTAACCCATGCAGGGTTCATTCCTGTGGAACAATTTACTCAACATACACTTTGAATAAAAACAATAATAAAAACATATAATGCTATAAATAAATATATCTTATAGAGATCGATCAGTAACCCTGATTCTATATATGTTGGAACATATGTTATAATCATATACATGACAAAAAAAACATATATATAAATAAAAATCAGGTGGTTAATATGGAATTGGTATAAATTAGAGAACTATTGAAACTATAGGTACATGTAAAAGCATATCAATAAATAAAATCAGAGGATTAATATAAAATTGGTATCAATTAATTAGAGAACTATTGAAACTATAAGTACAAGTAATATTAGAAAGTGAGGGGATAATAGTCATTTATTTGAGGAGATGCTGATTGGCCAGGGCTGTGTTTGCTTGTGCTGGCTCTGCCCCGATCTGCCACCTTGATAATGTCAGCAAATCCAATGCTTTCCTATGGGAAAGCATTGTTATTGGCTAAGATCATAACTTCCAATGTTGACAGTCAAAGAGGCAGATCAGGGGGCAGAGCCAGAAGCAGCAGACTGGAATAAAGGTAAGATTTTACTATATATTAAGGGGCTAAGGGGGCTAGATGGTGTTTTTAACACTTTAGGGTCAGGAATACATGTTTGTGTTCCTGACCCTATAGTGTTCCTTTAAACATGCTTTGGAACTTTTATAGCAAGCAGAGTAAAATGTTGAATAGATGTAAATGTATATCCCAGTGTAGCAGTTACCCCGATGAGTAGAGTTTCCACTGCTAGAGGGCGTCCTTCTCCTGAGTATGAGGGGTATTACAGCATTCCCAGCAGTCAGAGAAGCTCTTACAAGAGCTAGTGTGATTGCTTTATAGCAGTTTCCCCCAATAAGAGACAAGACTCTAGATTGAGGATAAAGTAAGAACTGAAGGTTTAATAGCACATAGTGGTCTTTTATACAGTTTTCTCCACAAACACCCCGAAAACATATGGGGACCTCATAAAACTGACATCCCCTGATAGCCTGGATGTGGGGGAACAACATTTTGAAAAATCACCCAGATCAGTTCAGGGGCTCAAGAGTTAGGTGGAAGTCTCTTTTGACCGACCGCACACATGGTTTCATGCCCAAAATAGTTCCAGAGGATTAGGCTGTGCGGTCGGTCTATTTCACACAGTTAAAGTACATTAAAATAGTTGAATGTGGCTCTTCATACATAGAGGCATCGAGGGTAGCTGGTTCGGTATATTGTATCTAACGAACGGCACTCCATTCGTGCAATAACTGTCGAACAGAACGAGAGGTGGAAGTCTCAGCGGTGTTCGTGCCGTCGAGTGTCCGATGTTAGTTCCATGCACTCGATGACAAAACACCGCTGGCTGCATTTGTCTCACAAGATGGCCGCCGCCAAGTGTTTGTACATACGAATGACGACCACCCAGTCAATCACTTAGAATGTTAGGGTGTATGTGTTTTTTAGAGGTGTTAATAAGGTCAATGGGGTTAACAAGCACCACGCTCCAGGTCTGGGTGGTCGGTCGTTTGGTAGATATTTCGTTTATTCGATTGGCCAATAGTAAAATAAAACAGACTTTATTCCATATGAATGGTTAGATGAACAAGGGGTATAAAAGTTTAAAATTCAGGGACAGAGGGTCTGTCACACCCAGCATCCTGTTGGCTGCTACAAGTGTCATTAATGTTATATTTATGATCGGACTTGACTACATGACTGCAAGGAAAGGCATACGAGAGGAAGTGGTTATAATATGTGATGACTCTGAGTGATTAAAGGAACAGAGGAAGTGGTAATGAGAGAGAAATGAGAGAGTAATATAGAAAGCTAGTGAGGTAAAAAAAAGTGAAACAGAGTACATTAGAAAGTTTGTAGATGAAATGTTTTAAAGAGTAAAATAAAAAAGGTATGCTGTGTCTTTAAATCTTTAAAGATTTAAAGACACAGCGCACCTTTTTTATTTTACTCTTTTGAACTTGCAAGTGTTTGGATTTACACTCTGCTGCTATTTTTTTGTATGTATGCCCTTAAAATAAGATTTTAAAAGTGCAATTTTCCACCTGTTTTAACTTACTATTCAGTATCACTTTGATGAAATGTTTTAACAGTGAATAGATAAAAGATATGTTGACAAGTGGAGAATGGAAGATGAGATGTTTTTAAAACAGGGAAAGGAGGTTGAATATAGGCTGTATAAAACAATCATGGATTGTGACGTAATGGAAAAGGAGAAAACAATTATATGGTAAAAAGGTAAATTAGCTTATTAGCTTATTATGGAAAGTTGCATGCGATAGTGAGAAATAAATGGATCTCTCGCCCTCGTCTTGTGTCTTCCTTAACACACATCTTCAACTGCTCTGTCTCTTCTGGCATTGTCCCTGCTGACCTTAAACATGCTACTGTAGTACCTATCCTGAAAAAAAAACATCCCTCGACCTGTCCTCCCCCTCTAACTATCGGCCCATATCCCTACTCCCTTTTTCCTCAAAGCTTATGGAAAGACTTGTCTTTACCCGTATGTCTCACTTTCTCAATTCCAACTCTCTCCTTTACCCTCTTCAATCTGGCTTACGCTCCCTCCACTCTACTGAGACTGCTCTTATCTAAGTTACTAACGACTTAATCACAGCTAAATCCAAAGGTCACTTCTCCATACTAATTATGCTTGACCTCTCTGATGCCTTTGACACTGTTGACACATGCTCTCCTTGTACAAACTCTTCAATTACTTGCTCTTTGTGACTCCGTCCTCTTGTGGTTTTCCTCTTATCTCTCCCAACGCTTATTCAGTGTCTCCTTTTCTAATGATACCTCCTCCCTTCGTCCTGTCTCGGTTGGAGTCCCCCAGGGTTCTGTCCTTGCTCCCCTTCTATTTTCTCTTTATACTGCCTCTCTTGGCAAACTTTTTACCTCATTTGGATTCCACTACCACCTGTACACGGATGACACCCAGATATATCTTTCCTCCCCGAACCTCTCTCCTGCCGTCCTGCAAATGTCACTGATTGCCTTTCTTCCATCTCTGACTGGATGTCCTCCCGCTTTCTGAAACTAAATCTCTCTAAAACTGAGTTACTTGTCTTTCCTCCTCCTAATACTGATCCTCCTCTTTCGCTCTCCCTTCAAGTCAGTGGTATCCACATCAGTCCATCCCTGCAAGCGCGCTGTCTTGGCGTCATACTTGATTCTAGCCTCACCATTGACCTTCTCCTGTTCACTTCTGTACGGCCAACTCACGCTTGGAGGACTTCTCGAGGGCAGCTCCCTTCCTATAGAATAGCCTTCCTACCGCCATCATACTCTACATCCTAGTCTTCAATCATTTAAGAAGTGCCTTAAAACCCGTCTCTTTAGGAAAGCTTAGGCCTCCCAGAGTAACCTCTACCTCACATACTTGTCTCTTGCTCTCTCCTAAAGGGCAGCACTCTACTCTCTCCTCCAGCTCTGCTTCACTCCCACCTTATTTGATTGCTATTTCCTGTCCTATTGTGTTTTACCCCCCACCTCCTATAGACTGTAAGCTCAATTGAGCAGTGTCCTCTTCAACCTATTGTTCCTCTAAGTTTTCTTGTAATTGTCCTATTTATAGTTAAATTCCCCCTCTTATAATATTGTAAAGCGCTACGGAATCTGTTGGTGCTATATACATGGCAATAATAATAATAATAATAATAATAATAATAAAGGAAAGAGGGATGTGAAGAAGTAAAGACAATGGGGCTGGGGTCATGGGAAATATATAAAAGAGAACAATGAGTGGGGTGAAATAAAGTGAGGAAAATATAGCAGAGTAAAGAAAGAATCAGAGAAAGGTGACAAACTAATAGCTGAGGTGTTAAGGTACTTTATGCTATTTGGTCTAATAAAGGCCTTGTACAAAGGTACTTACCTGAAGCAATCTAAGAGCAAACTGAACAAATGGTATGAGAGTAGATCATGTAGATGAAACAAGCTTGAATTGAGGAAGCATAAAACCAAAATGGAACAACTGCTACTACTAACCCAGCACAATGGCGCCTACTCATCCAATTTGAGGCAACATAAAGAGACTATAAGTCAATTTCAAAGCATGCTGCCTGCTAGACAAATTAGGAGATTGGGAATTGCAAAGAACATTAGATTTTCCGCTCTTGCAAATGGAAACTAAAGTGACTGTCAAAAAGTCACTGTAAACATGCGAGGGCTATCAAGAGGGAGAAGGGTAATCCACTTACTCTCAGCCACTAGCTTACAAGGGTTTTAGGCTTCAGCTTTGAACCATAATTACTCCCACTAAAATAGCAGGATGTGTGTTTGTTGACACAGTATTGTAGGAGTGAGGTAGCAGGAGAAAATGTGCATGGCCTTGGCTCGCAGAGCACTGAATTTGTCCATGGGTTGGATAGGCAAGAATCTCAATGTTCTTCTTGGCTGGTTGGGACTGGTCCACTGAGATATTCTTGGATAAACTGTAAAATCTAGTGTTGACCAGACTTCCAGACTATGATGCAATACACACACTTGAGCCTGTAGGTGGGGCAGTCAAATGTATTTGACGTCTGATTTATAGGTTGCCAAAACAATATACGGCCACATGGTTTATTTGTTTTTTTACCAGGCTCTGGGTGTGTTTTTCAATGCTATCTTCTCATCTCTGGGGAGTGATGGTGCCAACTGTTGTCCCATGATATCTTACCACAAGTATTTAATGTTTTGTTTTCAGTATTGTAACGAACATACAATGGCAGGCTAAAACATTGTAGTGTTTCTGTCTGTTTGCAATAAATTGTATGCATTTTTCCTGAAATATTTTGGGGAGCAGCAGATTCCCTTCATGTAGGTGCATAAAACAAGCGATTCATTTGTGCTTGCTTCCCCGGCCAAAAGCTGCAAGCCTTCTCCTGACTGAGTATTATGACTATATAAAAAAATAATTTTGATCAGGTGGAAATATGCAACATATGTAAAGTGATAATGCACAGTGATATTATATAATTGTTGGCACTCTGTAGTTGCCCATAAATGGAAACAAAATTGTCTGAAAAGAAATCATGGGAAATTGACCAAATGGAACATGGGAATGTTTGTACAAATCCCTTGTCAGAAGAGTTTGTGAACAATTAAACAAAATATTTTTTTATTTTTCAAATATATATATATATATATATATATATGTGTGTGTGTGTGTGTGTGTATATATGGAAGGCTGGGCCTGTAGTTGTCGGAGGGTAATGATTTCCCTACTTAAGGATCGCCAGACACCTCCTCATTACCGTTGTTAGTCTGGCAATTTGCATACCTGAACTTCCGGCTTCAGCAGATCGCCATTTTGCTTACCTTTCCTCGTGGATACCTTACCTGCTCTTAGAGTGTCTGCCCATTCCTGGTCGAGTTTTTCAGCCATCCAGGGCCTCAGGGATATTTCCACCCTCCTTCGGTCGCTACTGCTAACTGTCTCGAAGCTGCAGTAATAGTGAGTTGGTTGACCTTTGCAACCCTGTCGCGGCCACACAGCGTCATAACGGGCCAACTCTATTATCATACTTTCCTCTACTCCGTATGCCTTTCATTTAGTCTTTCGTTAACTTGTATACGAACATATGGTTCGGTAGTTTGTTTAATTATTTTACTGCTGTTCGTATATATTGGCTTTCGTGAGGTTGCGCTCACCAGTTCGGCCTTTAGTTCGTACGCACAAATGAATGTTACTTATGATTCATACAACATGTCTGTTATAGTGTTCGGTTATACATGGAACATTCGGTTGTTATGCGGTTCTTTGCTCCTCTTTGGGGTCGTTTGTATAATTACAGCCGAATACCCTATTCTTGTAATACGCATTCCTTGGGTCTATGCGAACATCCGTATAATTGTATGTATATGCTTGATAGGCTGCTGGCCTCTAGAGGCCATAGGGGAGTACTGCACATTTTAAATTTCTGATCAAATACTTTCTGTTTAAATTTAATTGAGCAGTGCATTGTTGCTAGATTTTGTTCTGCCTATTAGATATGTTGTAACAAGATGTTGTATAGGTTGCCAGGCTTGAACCTTCTTTTTGGCTGTGCCTCTGAGGGTTTTTCAAGTCTCATGGGTTCTGGTTGACTCGGATTCAATTGTCCAATGGGTCCTTTTTATTTTTTGTCCATTGGTAGTCAGTTATGCTCTCTTAAAGGTTCTATTTTTGGTGGTATTATATATTACAGATATGAAGATGAAGCCATTTCACTATCATCTCCTCTCTTTTGATTTCTACAATTCACATTGGTTAGGGGTTTAGATTTGTCTTGGGGATCCATGATCTGACCTTCACTGCCCAGATAACCAAATGTGTTACTTTTTATGTTATTAGGTACTAGGCCCTACTTGTTATACTACCACTTACGCTTTGCAGGTTCATTTTAGGCCTAGTCTATTGGCTGGTAGGTATCCCATATTATTTAATTTTTCTGCTATTTAACAGTCACTATGTGGGTACTACAACATTGCTATTACTCTCATAGGTATTTCTTGGGTTTTCATCTACTCTGTCCTACCCAGTGGTCATTACACCTTTCCCCCACCCCCTTTCCCATCCTGCAACTGACACTAGGGTAAGAATTTGTCTACTGGCTGATAGGTTTCAGAGTCTGCTTATTTAGTTTTTATTTCCTTCTTGCCTTATCTTAGTGGTCCCGCGAGGCCAACACCCATCCTCATACTCTGAGGTACTCATGCCCAATGGCCACCTCATAGTTAGTCGCCTCGCATAGTGGTATAGAGAGGGCCTCTCCCTTTCACTCTTTTGCTTTACTTGTCACCGAGAGGCCGACACCCGCCACATTTTCGGTGGCTACAAAATCTCCTCGGGCCAACACATAGCTTGAGCCGCTCATGCCATGTAGCAATTAGTAGGGCTCCCCTCTCCATTATTAGATCATTTCTTCGCCACTTGGCATTAGGTAAGCTAGCCAGTACGATATTATTACTTTGGCTAATTTTTGTCCTATCCTAGCATGTCTGAGCTACCAGAAACTATATAGGATTTGTCAATTTCCAGCACTTCTGCAAGGTCCATCTCTCCCTCTCATGGAGGGGACAATACCAGCCTGTCTTTCTTCAAGTCTTGGACCATACCTAGGATCATGGCTGAATTAGGGCGTAGGAATATTCGATACCCAGCCACTGCCAGGAAGGCTGAATTTTATAGACTGCTCAACACCAACACGGATAACACCAGGGCTGGCGAGGGCCCCAGTGGTGCCCATTTATCCGACCTCCATGCCGTCCTGTCATCGCTCTTGTCCTCGTTGGGACGAATTACTGATAGGTTGGACCGTTTGGATGCTATCTGAATTGGTTACTCCAGAACCTACTGGTCTCTCAGGCATCCTGACTGGTAAATTCATTGGTCCACTACAGAACCTCAATATTATCAACCCAGCTCACATGGTGCCAGCTAATATTAAGAAGGATATCTTGGAAGGCAAGGATGTCAACCTAGTTTCGCTGCTGATTGCCTCCCAAGATATTCTGGAGAACAAGACGCATTCCAATGGCAATGTCTCTGTTGTATTAAAGGCTTGAGACCCCAGGTTGAATAGGAAGTTGTCAATTCCTTAATTCATCCTGGCCTTTGGTATATTATAGGGACGTGGTTTGCTCAGTTTATCCCGAGCGCACAGAGGAATTTGATCTGTATTTACACAAGCTGGTGGACCTGGGGCATAAGTATGGAGGTACATAATTTTATGATCACCACAGATCATTCTCTGCGAAGGCATCTGCAGTTCTGGCTCAGTTCAATTTTCAGACGGACTAGAGCCAGTTCGAAACAGAGCTGTTTTGCTGATACTTTGAGGGCCTTAAGTCCCCAACTTGTGGTATTTGCTCTTCGTCCTCACATACCACAAACCTATGTCCTAACACCCTGGAGCTGGGTGCTACCTTTCCTTTCCCGACCTCCTCAGCTAAACCTGAGAAGGTGATTAAGGACAAGCTTGGTTGTAATATTGTTTTTCTGGGTAAATCCCAGATTTGCGATAACTTTAAAGTAGCACTATAGTGCAAGGAAAACAAAATTGTTTTGTTTAGGTCCCCCCCACCCTCAGGGCCCCCTCCTGCTGGGCTGAATGGAGGGGGGCCTTTCAAATCACACACTAATCATGTCATTAAAACCGCTATCTACTTAGCTTTCTATCGGTTCCTCAGACCTGGAGAGATTACCACTGCAAACATCACATCCAAAGACGCCATTACGAGATCCCAGATTGTAAAAATACAAGATCACTACATACTATCCCTCTACCACACTAAAACCACCCCAAAAAAATCAATTGGTAATTACCCTACCGGCAACAAAGGATGCCTGGTACATATACTAGGTAAATTCACGGTTCCCCTGACCAACTTTTGTTTACCTAACATGGGAATGTTCTCACCCCTACTAAATTCATGCTCTATGATAAAGTATTATTGGCAAGGTTAGGCCTTAATCCATCCCACCACTGCTTCCAGCAGAAACATACCGGTACATATTATCAAGACATTGGGACAGTGGAGTTCATCAGCATATACCAGGTACAAACCCCATCCAATACAGGAAATACTTGAAGCTTTTTGTAACATGAACATGTGATATATGCTATATGACTGTCATTGTAGGCTGAATACATCTTGTATGGTATACTTTTTATGCCCTCTTTTATTACAAGCCTACCACATCGTTGGTTTCGGCACACCACAACCGACTGTTCATGTTTTCTATTTTGTTATATGGTATAAGTTATATACTGCCATTACGGTTTCTTTGCCCTGAACACAAATGGAAGGTTGGGCCTGTAGTTTTGGCAGGGGCATGATTTCCCTAGTAAAGGATTGCCAGGCCCCTCCTCATTACTGATGTTGGTCTGGCGATTTACCCCTCCCACCGCTCCCTTTACTAACAACAATACTCAGGGTGGGCCCTCTTTTATTACAGGCCTACCGCATAGTCGGTTTGGGCACACCACAACCGACTGTTCATATTTTCTATTTTGTTATATGGTATAAGTTATATAAGTTATACACTGTCATTATGGCTTTCTGTGCCCTGAACACAAGTATACATGGCCGTCTTTAACGCGGGGCAAATGGGGCAGCTGCCCCGGGCCCAGTTGTCCTACCACAGGACCTGTATCTAAGACTTGACAAAGGTCCCGTGGTAGGGCCGAAACTCTGATATTTCTTTGATATATAAAAAAAAAGTAAGTATTTTGGATTACAAGTCCAGCGAGTGCTCTTTATCTGTGGAACATATATATATATATATATATATATATATATATATATATATATATATTATATAAAATTACTTTATAACAAAAGTGTCAAGAGTTAAAATAATGAATGTCTACCATGAATTGTGAGTTGCTTCCATGCATATACATGTTTTATTATCTTCTAGCAGGAGATAGTTTCTCTAATTACACTGGAAATACTTTCTTTGTAACTCTATCATTATACTATTCCCGTGGTAATATGCTGTCTTTTTGTATTAGTAAAACGTACTTATTCTGCATGTGCTCTTTCCTAATTCAGTAGTATTACTCTCCCATTTATTCTTTGCTTAGAGGCTGTTCATTTCAAGGTCCCTGGTCAGGGCCTGTACAACCTATTCTAGATAGAAAACTAAATTTATAGCTTCTCAATATAAACCTTTATAGGGCTATTACTATTACATAATGTCATTGTTTTAATTCCATTTAGAAGATCAATAAATTAAACTAAAATATCTATGGCCTTCGCCAAGATACAACAAAAAAAATAAAAATACAAAAAAAAATACTTAAAGGCTTTCTTCGCTATATCTAAAAGAATGAGTATTAATCAAATTAAGGAGACAGAAATGCAAAAAGAATATGCTTGATATATTGAAAAAAGGTCTTCCAACTCATATCAATCCTGATATTATGTTTAGAGTTCAGTCCTATCTGCATTTGAGCCTTTCCCATCTCCCTCCCCTATTCCTCAGACTTGAGAGCTTCGCATTTTTATTACAATGTCTTAATACAGCAGTGTGAGCAGGTAGAAATGTGGAGCAGCTGCTGTACTGCTAAGTGTCCTTTAGGGATCCCCAACGCCATAGCTTGGTGGATTATAATGATGGCGCCATAACGAGCGTTAACGCACTGCTTGTCATTTGTCAGTATTTATGCTCCCCACGGGAGGCATATCTCTGCGAGGAGGAGGAGGGAGACAAACGTTGTAGAAATATTCATTTAAGAATAACACACGCACTTTCACACAGAGGGGCTGAGTGATGGAACAAGCCCACTCAGTAATGTTGAAGTGAGATCAGGACATTATTAAAATCAGAAAAGAGAAGAAGTAGAAAGAAACACCAGGGACCATAGGAATCTGACAGGTAAAATGAGAATATGTGTGATAGAATTAAATAAGCACAGTAAGAACCTAAATGACATTAACAATGCAAGTGGGCATGTGTAGGCGCCGAATGCATATGATAAAGCAGCAGGAACATACTGACATACGGGTGAAATGAAGAATATACAAAGTTTGACCAGATGTGAGCTTGATTGACACTTGACATACCTGCCATTATACTTTTTTGCCATCAGATTATGACTACAGTATCCAAAATGATATTTTCATTGTGTCGGTTTGCTCTAATAGCTGTTAAAATTCAGTTATCGTTTGACATGATCAAAATTAGTATGAGGAGCTAATTTCGTAGTCCAACACCTAGCACTCAGTCAGTTGTAGCACACTGGTATGCCTCAAGCCACTTCAAAGTGTATCATGAAGACTCTGGCTTCAGGACTCCAACAGGTTAAGTGCAGACCTTATTTTTATTTAATTTTTTTTAAGTGTCAGCATTGATATTGTAATTCATGTCTGACAGTCAATTGAAGATTATAATAGCTTTAGTGTACTAATAATCTTAATTTTAGTAATGACAGGAGGCGAGTATTCTCTTTTCAGTTTGATTCGTGCCTGCAGACATTTTGGTTGTTTGTGTGGAATTCACAGGAAGTTCGCTCCTTCGAATGTTTGGTTTAAGAGTTATTGTTATTGCTTGTTATATGTTTGCTTCTGCTTGTGAGTCGCTTTCTGATAAAGTCATTATACCTCATGTACATCCTACTCTCTTGTGATTGGTTCTTTTTTTATGTGTTTCTTTGCTACTGTGGAGCTAGTAAAGAGAGATTATGCAAAATACAAAGCCTCCTGTCATGTTGTAAAATTAGAACTAAGTCATTGCATGTATATCTTTCTACTAAGGCTTCAAGTAAGTGTATTATTTATAGCACGCCGATGAAAAAAGTTGTCCATAGGTTATTTAATCACTGCCCTAGAATGTGAGTCTTTGAAACTTTCAAATTTATTGGACATAGGCAAGTTCTTGATGTTTCTCTGAGCTTTTGCCCATTCTAAGAATTCTCATATTTTATGTTTTTGTTGTAATACATTTACTTACGCTCCCCCTAAGTTAGCAGTGTACTCCAAGCATGGACCTTTTGCTCACTGTGCCTAGAGAGGTATCAGAGACACCTTGCTGATGAAGTGCAAAGAAGGCCGAAACAATTGTCTGTATTGTCTCTATATTGGCTGAGGGAACTCAAGGGAACTTGCTGAGGAAACTTGACAAAAAAATGTTGACCTTCATTGACCTTGTGGGTGGCATCAGTCTGATATGCAAATTATATATGTTTTCTCGGTAATGACACAAGTGAGCAAAAACCAAAGTGCAAGCTATTTCCCTGAGATTTTACCTGTTCTCAGAGATCTCATATTCTCTGGAGTTTTTTTTACTGGACATAGACATATAAAAACTTTCCCTTTATACCCTTTTTCCTGCAATATGCAATTTCACTTTTATGCAACCTACATGATCGTTGGATACACTACAGTTAAAATATTGATGAATATCTCCCCTAGAAAAGTTATCAATACATAATGGGCGTAACAAATATTATTATTGTATCTAATATGTATATTTAATATAAATAAAACAGCAGAAGCTCAAGAGAATTCTCGGTATGTGAAGCATAGGTGTGATGATGCTAGCTAGGTGGAGAAATGCTTTAAAATATATATTCATTGATGTTAGGACTATCAAGTTTTTGTTAGTTCCTAGAAGAGTCACATTTTGAAATTCTTCCTTATTTCTTCTGATGTTGCGTGGATGAGTTGATATGAACAGTATATTCCAGACTTTCGTTCTCTTGATCAACACTGAATGCTGTCAGTGGTGGACCTACCGTGATCGCCACTCCAGGGGGCCCGGCCACCCTGCGGACCCCTGCAACCGCAGTGCCCGTCGCCATGTGTTGGGCCCTGGCTGAGCTGGAGAACTGCCGGGGCAGCACGTTAAGGGGTCCATCGGGTGGCCCATGCTCTTAGGGCCACCTGATGGAAATTAATTTCCAGGGGGCCTGGTCGCGCTTTTAAACAGCGCGACCGGGCCCCCTGAAATGATATCACAGCTGAGAGGAAGTGACTGCCTCGATTACTCCTCTCAGCTTTAACCGGTAGCCATGCGGAAGGAAGAGGAGGGAGTTCCCATTCTGACTTCCATCAGGCTGAACCACCACTGGAGCCCAGGGAAAGTCACCCTCCTGCACCTAAAAGGTAGGAAACAGGAGGGTGACTAAAACATTTTGTATATGTGTGTGTTTGTTTGTATGTATGTGTATGTGTGTATGTATGTGTGTGTGTTTGTGTATGTGTGTCTGTATGAATGTTTCTCTGTATGTGTGTCTGTGTGTGTTTGTATTTATGTGTGTGTGTGTGTGTGCATGTGTGTATGTGTATTTGTATGTATGTGTGCATGTCTGTCTGTGTGTCTGTGTGTGTATGTATGTGTGTATATTTGTGTCTGTGTGTTTGTTTGTATGTATGTGTCTGTATGTAAGTGAGTGTATGTATGTGTGTATATGTGTATCTGTGTGTATGTATTTTTGTGTGTGTGTGTGTCTGTATGTATGTGTGCCTGTATATGTGTGTCTCTGTATATGTGTGTGTGTCTATGTTTATCTGTTTGTCTGCATGTGTGGGGGGGCAATGTATGGGAGGAGGAGGGCAGACGTATGGGGGCTTGGCAGGGGGTAGACTATGGGCGGTGGCCCAGTTCAGTTTTCACACCAGGGCCCCATGGTTTCTAGTTTCACCTCTGAATGCTGTCCTTTTCTGTTTGTATTTAAAGCTATTGATTTAATATTGTCACAGCTATATAAATATAGCTAAAAATGTATTCTAGGTATGATAGTTTGTCCTGTTATTCTATTATCAGAAGACTGTAAGAGCTTCTCCATTTAGCTGGTTACCAGTGTAGTTTCCTTAACTACATGTTTATATTATCAAGATTAATTTTGTTTTATTCTGCAAACATTAATGAGAATTTAAATTATGAGACTTAACATAAATGTCCAATGCCCATACAGTGCATTTTTAAAGTTAGAGCATGGCCGTAGCAAAATTAAATTACCACGTTCAGATCTTCAGTCTTCAACCTGGTCTGTTTACACTTCGTGCATGGTACCAAATCTAACACTATGTCCATCTGCTCATGTTGTTTCTCCTGGTTAAACGGCTTGGTCTTTTATATTGTTAAACCACAGTGTAGAAGTCATACTATCCGCTATACCCAATGGGACAACCCGCATGGGCAGGTGGGCTTTTACCTGAAGACCACCAACCTACAATTGACAACATAGCATTGTGGAAACCGACATTTTTGCTTATAACAACTTGATAAAAACCTTTGACTTGATTGCTAATTCTCTCACTCTTTACAGATATTATCTAAATGCATATTCATATACTAGTACCCTCACCTGCATATCACCCATAAGTGACCATAATCCCACATATAGCTGCTGCGTTTAATTAACTCTTTCTGTCTCAAAACTGATACAATGTGGTTTTGGTCTTGTCTTGGTGATACTACACTCTGCTCACAGATTTATGAACATGTTTCTGTATTGTGGATGGAAGATACCTTCAATAAATAGCAAAACCCATGATTGTGCATGCCCCCTTGCATGGCTCATAATGATATGTATTACAGCTGCGAGGTAGCTCTGCTATTGTGGAATTCAAATACGCATTGCATTATAATTACTTCTAGCTCCTTAAAACAGTAATTAAAAATTCAGTTCAGATCACAGATGACATTGCAAGTCCTTGTTAAGACGCTGTGAGAAATAACCTAATGCATCTAATAGATTTTTACAAAGAAAAAAAAAAACACAACAAAACAACAAATATACATTTACTATATTTAGAGTGTGTTGGAATGTTTTTGCAATATTGCCAACAGTTCAAACTACTGCAATGATGTGTTCTGGATATTTAAAATAGCTGTGCATATGGTTCCATTCACTGAAATATAAGTAAATAAGTATAAAATAAGCAATTCATCTAAGTATGAGATGCTGTAGCAGTATAAATACAGTATATGATAACTGGAACTCAGATTTAAACGATTGCAGATATCTGGTTTATATTATGAATCAATTTGTGTCATGAGGATATGAGAACAATTACGTTCTGATAAAGCATGACTAATTAAGACCACAACAAAATAATAGAAATCATTATGATATAGCATTTTTCCATTCGTCCCTTACTCCATCTACCCACCGCCTATGCATACCTCTACCCATCCATCCATATCTCCATACTTCCACCAATCCTTACCTCCCCATCCATACCTCAATCCAGCTATCTATACATCCCCCTATCCATCAGGACCTCCATCCATCCACCCATTCTTACCTCCACCCTTTCATAACTTCACCTATCCATCCATGCTTCCACCCAACCATCCACCCATCCTTCCATCTACCCATCACTCAATTCCTCTATCCATCCATCCATCCACAACCCTTTCTATTTATATCTCCAACCATCCACTTCTCTATCTATCCACCCTTTCACCCACCATTATGTCCACCCATGCTTGCTTCCACCCATCCATCCATACCTCTACAATTTATACTCAAACAAGAATGGTCCTTTCCAAGCTCAAGATACCTGTTTTGTCACAGGTTAAATTAATCTCATACACATCTTTACAAAAAATGTTCCGTATATATGAATCTCGATCGCCTTGAAATTACATATATCATTACACACACAATTCTAGCAACTACAAATATGATATTGCAATCTAGGTCCTTCCGGTGTTCATCTAATTTGTTTCCTGTGACCTGCTCCTGTTGTGGTAGACAGCAGTACCAGCATTTATTTAGACAAAGACAGTGTTATTTTCCAAAGTGTGTACTGTGTCAAGAACTGAAAGAGAATTTAAGGTGCAATTCAAATGTATGTCCAAAATTACCAAACGGACGCAGGAAATTACTTACAATTTGGCCTAAAATTTTAAATCCAGCCTTGAATTTACTTTGAAGTACTGACGATTTACAATTTATTGAATAACTGTGATATGCTTTGCATATACAGTTTACAGCTAATATAAAACTATTTCACTGCATTGTCGGTAGAGTGGAACATAACTTTCACCACTAGTAGTCATTTGACAAATTTAAACATTTTGTTCATAGGATTGTTATTTGTGTTGAATACAGCACATCTATCTTTTATGGCAATTATTGGACATAAGCAATTAATTTCGCAATAACCATCAATTTCAAACTCTATCAGATTCTGAAAAAAAAACATGTTAAACCTACATACAGAATTCAATTATTTGATACATCTTAAAAAGAAGTGATACTAATGCAAAAACTGGAATGAAAATAAATGTTAATCTCACATCTGTCAGGAACACAAATGCAGTTTATATATGTCAAGTTATAACAAAAACAAATTAGCTCTCTTTTCTGAGATATGGATTTGCAACACTATCTTGCTATACTCGTATTTATTAATCTGGATAAATGCAAAGCATCCGTTAGCTTAACATGATAATTAAATTCACTATATATTTATAGCATAATATTGAAATTACTAAATGAAATATACATTGGTAAATATTTTATCCCGGATTATTTTATCTCCACAATATAAAAATATTTGTAATGATAATCTGCAAACCAATCTAACAAGACAATTCTGGCACAAAATATAACCAACATTTGGATTCCTTAATCAAGTGGCCCAGCAGTGCACGAAGGGAGCCTTGGGAATGGAGGCCTTCGGGAACAGTAAGATCCCCTTTCTTCTCATGTGGGAGGGGGTGACGGGGTAACAGGGAAGAAATAGGATATTACTGTTCTTCTGCCCAGGAGTGCTCAAAGGACAGTGAAAAATACAGATTAAGGGAACAGTGCACGGAAAAAGAGCAATGTTTTAAATCTTACAAGCCCACTTAAAGGGAGTCTGTCACCACTTACCTGACAATTCTGTGACATCCACCTCTGGTGTAGTTATTTATTAAAGGTAGAATTCCAAGTGAATTAAAAGTACATTTTACATTTAAAGCCATAATAGCTGGGCTGAAACCATACCTGACCTGAGAATTTTTCTAGCCCTGCCTATTTTTACCTTAAATTTGAAATTAAAAAAATATATATATTTGTAAAGAATTTACAAATTTTCTGAATTGATTAATGTATGAAGAGTGTGTCCTTTTTATTTTACAAAAAGAGAAGATTTCAATAGAAATGTACACTTTTATAAATAAACCTGGTTACACCCCCCGCCCCCTGAATTACAATCAGACAACCAGTCATGTTACTTCCTGGTTTGGTTAGCTCAGTTGCACTGAACTTAAGAGGCAGCAATTGTCCAGATCACCTGCCTTGCAAGACTTCTCATTGAGCTGCATCGGGAAGTCTGTGATTGGACAGCCACGGAAAGTCTGGGCGGGGTCAGAAGAGGAGGGCTTGAAAAAGCCTCTGACGTGAGAGCTACAGCCTGTGCAGGCTGTTTACTGATAAACCCCCAATGAAAAAAAAGCATAAACGTTTTCATAGGGGGCATATTTAATAATCAGTGATTTCTTTAAATTGTATTTGGGCCTCTCTAGTTTCCCTTAAATTAATTGATTTCTTTCCTGTGCATATGCATTCTACACACTACCAGATTGCACTTTTCATATACTGCCATAAGTATGCTGAAGTTACACGTATCCAGGAAAATGTAATATACCTGGCAAGCTGCGTGCAATCATCTTCTTCTCAGTAGGTTTAAAAACTGTAAATGTATACTGAAACACTTTTTTTCTTTTTTCCTACAGATATTGTTTTAGGCGGTCGGCCAGTTATACATATATTTTCATAGTAAAAAGACCCATCAAATAATGTGATTATTTGACTTTTCTGGTGATTATAATTAGCAAAGACAATATATTTGGCTCTGTTATGCTAACTGACAGTGTCCTCCCTTTTGGGCACATGGGCTTAGCCCTAATTAATGAACACACAGTACTAATTCCCTCTAATCCCGCACACATAAAAAAGTTTTAATTTTAATAACTCTTTCAAAACATTCCACAGGTGCTGTTGTTTTATTTAGTAAGATAAGCTTTTTTTATGCACATTATGTCTTTCAAATTGGACAAAATATTTAGAGGACCTGTATTGATGCTTATTTACTTTGATAGATCAGACAGGATTTCAATCCTGGTGTTATGAACACTGTCATAAAAAGACCATTGCTGCGCGGGTAACAAGTGCTTAAATGCCATGGGGCAATTCTAACTCAAATAACGATGGTTGCATAACCACTGCTATTCACACCTATTGGAAGCAGAGTCTATGTAAAGAAAGCAATGCTCTCGCTCTCTATTAGAGAGCTAGAAATCTGACAGCTCTCTCACTTTAAACAAAGCAGCAGAAACTGCTTATGAACATTATTCTAAGTATTATTATTATTTTATTATTTAGAAAGTGCCAGCAAATTCCGTAGCGTTGTACAATGGGTGGACTAACAGACACGGAATTGTAACCAGACAAGTTAGACACACAGTAACAGAGGGGTTGAGGGCCCTGCTTAATGAGCTTACATGCTAGAGGGAGTAGGGTATAGTGACACAAAGGGTATAAGTAGGGTTAACAAAATAGGTTGCTAGAAAAGTATTCACTGAGGGAATAGAAGGTTATTTTTGGCAGTTGCAGGAGAGGAATCAGGGTGCGGGAAGGGAAAGTTGTTAACAGTTTAATTTTAATTACAGTATGTAAATATATTCTTTAATAATTTGTCTGTTTGAAACATGAGTTTGGAAGTTAACAGATGATAAGTGCACAAATATACATGCCCCTTGGTCATACAAGTACTTGTATGATGTCAGCCTGACCTCAGGGCACCTACTGTGTACGTGCTCACTTCCTTTAACAGACTCCATTGAAAATGCATGTGAAGAAACCAAGCCTTTGGCTATATTTTTATCTCCATTCATGAAAAAAACATGAATAGAATTATTCCTGAGCTAAGGGAAGTCAGATAGAGAATCTAACAGCTTGCACAAAAACGTACAATAATTTTAATTGTAAATTATCCTGAGATATACTGGTGACACGGGCGACACGGCTATTTCACGGGTATGGCTGGTTCACTGCTTTATTTCTGGAGATTTATACCCAATAGGTACATTTTTTACTTACTTTTTCTATTTTTACTATTGTATCTTTATTTCCACACGTGTAATGTCTTAATTTTAGGCCTTAGTTTGATGTTTTGGCCTGTTGGCCCTCTGCTACTTATTTACTTATTTATCTGGACAGACTTAATAATTGGCTTATTGTCTTTTTATTGCAAGCTTATAGTTGACCTGTGAGTCACATTTATGGCTTTTACTTTTATTTTGTTGATTTGCTTATTGTACGGAATCTGGAATAACATACCTTTTACGTATCCGTCATATCTGACTCCTCTAATAAAAACAAATTAAAAACTAAAAAGAAAACAGTTTTCAACACATTTTTTTTTATTTGGTTCCTCGTATCATCCAAGGCCCCGAAGTCTTGCATGAAATAATCCTTGGGAACAAAGTGGTTGTTCCTTACTGTTTGATCTTGTGAACCTCTCCTTTGTTTCCTATTTTACAACATGTTTCTCCTCAAGATTGGTGGTTACTAAACTTAGAAGAGAGTGGGTATTTAGATGTATCAGCAGGTGTATGAGCAAGATGAAGTGATCTTCTCTAATCCCCTCCTATTGCAGTGGCACCTTACCCCTGATGACCACTTAAGTTACTTTAAGTTACACTGTTTGGAACCTGGTGTCCTGAACCATTACATCTACCCCATTTGGTATTGGGTCAAAGTTAAAGTTATGCCATCAGAATTTTTTTGTAAACCAGTTGAACTTTCTCCTTGGGTGTATGTTCTCTCCAAGTCAATAAATGCTTTCACTAGTTATGAAAACAAATTGATCTTCCAAATTACTCTGGCTGCCAGACATGATCTTAATTTTGGAGAAGATTAGATTGGCCAGGGCCAGCCAAAAATGGGGTACATTAGCGTTGGACTTTATTCACCTTTGCACTTCATCAAACTTGCACTTTTGCAGTTGTTACTTAATGTATACTTATGCTTTGCTTATGCTATGTACATCTGACAGATTTGTACTACAAATAATCACACCTGTTACGCCACCAGTTTCATTTGAGGAAGGATGAGAATATTTTAAATACCACTCCTCCTTCTACTCCATCCATCCATCCGTCCATCCAAGCTTGTGATATCTGTCTTGTTTCAATCAGCTTGAAATCCATATTAACATTACATAGTCCATTACAGCAGTTACACATATATTGTCGTCTAAGCGTTCCCAGTGCTCAATGATTGTGTTCCAGTAGCCTTAGAATATACCCACCCTCTAATATGTTTCAATGATATGGTATTTATCATAATATAATGTGTATATATGTTTTTTTATATAAAAATCAATACAAAATGTACAATGAAAAAAAAAGAATATATCCAACCACAAATTCTGACTCACATTAAAAGTAATAATTTTACTTTTGTTGCAACAAACAAAACTTGTTAAAAAATGAAGCATTATAAGTTAATCAAGGACAAAATCCTTGTTAAGAAATGAAAATATACTTGTGGTTCTTGGGACTTCTATGTGCAGTGTCACAGCCTAGGGCTTTTAACCCAATGTCTAACTAATCAAAACTAACTAATGGCCTACGGCAACGTTCCAGTTGTCTACAGACAGGACAGATGCTGTCAGGAAGATGGAACTGGCCCTGGTCCTGAATCTTGCTGTCTGACTGTTGCTTGGGAAACAGAAAAGTATAGTGTATCAAAAAAAGGTGCTCATTCTATCTTTATTGATAGGATTTTTTTTTGTCAAAAAAAGAAATAAAAAAAAGGTTACAGATGGCCAGATGCATAACACGGGAATATTTACTCCACGCTATCTTTATCCTTCCAAACATTTTTATTAGTCGTTTAAATCTCCTTTTTCTGCAAAAATGTCTTTAAGAGACTCATAAATTACACACAGTTTTATGTGAATATGTTGACAGAAGCAACAAAATGCACATTGAGTCACATTAATATGGCTTCTAACTTCACACTTAATCTTTCAGACATTCACTATTTTTGTATGAGAACTATTCAAGAAGAAAAGGTACGTCTAAAATGTGTTAGTAAGATGCATGCCAGTACAGAAAAATGATACTAGTTTCTCATTTTTTTAGTGTATGTTACTGTTTTGAAAATTAAACATTTGCCATTTTTTTTGTGTCCAGTCATTTCTTCCTATCTGAGTTATAGACAAGCCTGTTTTCCAATCACATATGGGTGTAACAAGTTTCTTATATATCACTAATAGGCCTTGGGAGTAAAATATGTTTTTCTAAACCTGTAAAGAAGGAATGCAGAAAGTTGCCTCTGCTACCTTAAATTAGGCAATAGACTCATCTCTGCTTAATCACCCTAACCTTGAAATAGCTGTTTACAATACTTCCATGTAGATTGTCAGCTCTTCAAATCATTGAGAAACAATGAGTTTCATTTTTCAGGTCTGTCTTAAACAACTAACAAGTTCATTAATGACACCTTCCATCAACCTTCCAATGACACTTTCCAATTAAACATTTATTTTTGTCTGACAGCAGTCAGACAAAAAAATATCCAATTTGCTTTGCAGAATATTTAGTGTTGAAGTGGGTAATAGTCACCTGAGGATCTCACACCATGTACTTAGTGGCTTTTTTTGGATAAAGATAGCACTATCCTGATTTATTTTCTCTTTATTGTGCAGATTGTGAGTATTCATTGGAGTTTGACTTGTCAGTGAATTTTATAAAAGGTGGCCCCTAAAGCAAGCAAGAGACTAGTTTGACCCTTTAATTGTAAAAGACAGCCAATATCATAACCTAAAACGGACTCACCATTTAAACAGGGAATTATCAACTACACATGTGCAAATATTAAAGGGACTCTCCAGTACCAGGAAAACAAATTGTTTTCCTGGCACTGCAGGTCCCCTCTCCCTCCCACCCCCCATCCCAAGTTGCTGAAGGGGTTAAATCCCGTTCAGTGACTTACCCGTATCCAGCGCCGATGTCCCTCGGCGCTGGGTCAGGCCCCGCCTATGCTCCTCCCCCGCCGCACATTAGACCTCCCCATAGGAAAGCACTGAATAATGCTTTCAATGCTTTCCTATGGGGACGTGAGGACGTCCAGCGTCGTTATAACACACTTTTCGTGTTCTATGAACACGGAAGTATCCACTAGAGGCTGTCTAGTAGACAGCCACTAGAGGAGGACTTAACCCTGCAAGGTAAATATTGCAGTTTATGAAAACTGCAATAATTACACTTCCAGGGTGAAGGGTAGTGAAAGTTGGCAGAAGTGGCAGAAGTGGTCTGGGTGCCTAGAGTGTCTCTTTAATTTTATATCATTTGTCCAACAAAAATTCCTGGTAATTGCCAAATAAATTGTTTCATAAACAAACTAATAATCTGCATTAAAAAACATTTTAATTTGTACCCAAAAAGCATTCTGAATTTGATGATTCAGTTTGTTTACGAACAAACCAGATTTTTGGAATCAATTCGTTTGGAGATTACCAGGAATTTTATTCAGACAAATTGCTTAAAACACATTTTTGCACATCTTTTCATATCTCTAAAACTACATCCACAACCAGATCACCATTTAATACTTTTTTGTTGTTATATGATATCCCACAGCAGTGGTGTATTTAGGATTTGTGCTGCCCTAGGCAGGACGGTGCTCGGGCACCCCCCCTAATTTAAATTTTCCCCACCCCTTCCTGTCAAGGCCGCACTTTGACTGACAGACGCTCACTCACTGACAGGCGCACACTCACTGACAGACGCACACACTCATAGACAGACACACACTCTCATATACACTGACAAACAGTGACATACACAAAAACTCACTGATTTGACACACTGATAGACAGACACACACTATTACTCGGACACACACTGACAGACTCACACTCACTGACAGACTCACTGACAGATGCACGCACTCACTGACCGACACACACACATTCACTGACAGACACAGACACACCTTCACTCACAGACACACACACTTACAGACACACACACACCTTCACTCACATACACACACATTCACTTGACACATACATTTACAGACAGACATACACACACACTTACAGACACACACATACACACACACTTACAGACACACACACACATACACACACACACACATGTTCACTCACAGACACGCACACATTCACTTAGAAACACACACACTTACAGACACACACACATACACACTTACAGACACACAAACACACACACACACACTTACAGACACACACATACACACACACTTAGACACACGCACATTCACTCACAGACACACACACATTCACTTAGACACACACACTTACAGACACACACACACTTACAGACACACACACACACTTACAAACACACACATTCACTCACAGACACACACACACACATTTCCACCAACACTCACAAATTGTCAATTTTTTTATTTTATTGAGCTGAAGTGAATTGCTTACCTGCGGTCCAGTGGGGCTGCTGAATTGGCAGGCAGAGGGCGGACAGGCTGTGTAGGCGGCGAAGGAGCTTTAATCTCCCTGCTCCGCTTCCTCGCATGCCGCAGAGTCATGCCGGGAGCCGGAGTGACGTCATATTCTGGCTCCCGGCTTCATTAAGTGGAGGGCGAGGGAGCTGAGCAGGAAGAGCTCAGATGAGCATACTCCCTCTCTGCCTGCTACCGCTGCCCACCATCTGCCTCGGGGGGCTCAAAAGTGGCCCGCCGGCCAGCTCTTGAGCCCTCCAGGACATGATGCAAGCAAGAGATCTGCCTGGGCATTTGGGGGCGGCTTTTTTTTGCCATCCCCTGCAAAGTCCCGCCCAAGGCAGATGCCTTGTTTGCCTTGTGTAAGACGTCCCTGTCCCTCAGTGGAGTTTACCTGAAATAACCATTTAATTTAGTCACTAATGTGTGATCTTCAGGTTCATGGATTCGACATGGGCATTTAAATGAAAAACCACAAAAAGTACCATGTTGGAAGCTTACCTCCATTTGTTATTACTTTCTGTATTTCCCAGAATGTAGTGTTGTAATGTTTCCAGACCATACTAATAGTGACTATGACACAGCAAAGATTTCCCAACAACCTGGCATTAATGCTCCCTAAAACTAAAAGTCATTAATATTTAATCATTAACAAATGAATATGAAATAAAATAAATACATTCTTGATGCTTTTCTTTGTAATGCATACCTATTTCAATGAATAGAACATATTTATATAATGAGAGCAGGGAGAGAATGTTAGGTTGCTCATAACTATGGGTAACCCCTATAAAATAGGATGAATGAAAAATAAAGAACCAGAGGGAGACTCAGAGGATAAGGCAATCAAGTCCACATGAGTCTGCCCTCTAAAGGGAGAGCAGCAACCTAAAAATAAAGTAAAATGAGTTAAAACGTAACTTTTAATAAGTGTATAGAAGTTACAAATTTATGATTAGGTCCCTGTCTTCATGGTAGCTAGTACGTATTTTGGATCAGCTATCATTGGATTTAACTTCTATACACTTATTAAAAGTTAAGTTTATACTCATTTTGCTTTGGTTTTTGGGTTGCTCCTCTCCCTTTAGAGGGCAGACTTGTGTGGACTTGATTGCTTTATCCTCTGAGTCTCCCTCTGGTTCTTTATTTTTCATTTATCCATGAATAGAACATGACAACATATACAGCATTTCTAGATTGACATTCAAGATAAGTTGACAAGATGATTTTATTTTACAGTGTTTGAGGGAGGGAGTTTATAAGGACAAAGTGTTTAGGTGATTAACCCCACCACACCAAACAGCAAGTGAAAGTGACCACCCCCCGCTGTTAACCACAAATTGGTCATTAGTGCAAGTGTTATCTCTGTGGCATTTTGTCTCCCGAAAACAGGCAGCGGTACATGGTCGTCGACAGAGTGGAACTATTTTAGGATACGCGAACACCCGGGAAGCTAGTACCGCTGCCCATCCAACTTCCCGAACAGTTATGAGTATGTAGTGATGTCCCGAACTGTTCGCCGGGAACCGTTCGCCGGCGAACATAGCTTGCTCGTGGCGAACGCGGCGGGCAAACATATGCGATGGTCGGTCCGCCCCTATTCGTCATGGAGGTGGGAGGGTCTGGGAGGGAGGGTCTGCTGCTGATTGGCTGGAATGTGTCTGCTGACTGTGAGGTACAGGGTCAAAGTTTACTCAATGATGACGAATAGGGGGCGGACCAACCATCGCATATGTTCGCCCGCCGCGGTCGCCACGAACAAGCTATGTTCGCTGGCGAACGGTTCATGGCGAACAGTTCGGGACATCACTATGGGTATGGTGTTTGGGAGGCATGAACTATCGAACAGAGGGAGAATTCGCTCCCTAACAGCCAGGGGGTGCATTTGTCGGAGTTCATGCAAGAACCCCCAAATGATGACCAGTCATTGCCTTGTTTTCTCTGGAGCTATTTTGGGGCATCACCTCATGGCTAACTGGTCAAAACTTCATTCGAATAGCATTCCGAACCACCGAAGGGATCTGATCTATATTTCGTCAAAGTAACTGCTCAGATCCAAGCTATTCACTGATGTGACTTTTGTGGGGTTCCTGTGTTATTTAAATGTGTTTTTGGGGTGTTTTAGAAATATTGTATGTTTTCCTGTATCTGAGAGATAATTGAATTCTAGTTTTCTCATGCAATTATCTCTCAGAAACAGAGAATCCTGGGAGGAAAACCTTTGTATTTTTGATATGGAGACCCCATGCTAGGGGTCAGTGCAGAAACGTTGTGTGTGGCCAAAATCAAATCAGTTAAAGGGACACTCCAGGCACCCAGACCACTTCTGCTCATTGGAGGGGTCTGGGTGCCAACTCCCACTACCCTTAACCCTGCAAGTGTAATTATTGCAGTTTTTTATAAACTGCAATAATTACCTTGCAGGGTTAAGTCCTCCCCTAGTGGCTGTCTACTAGACAGCCACTTGAGGGAACTTCCTTGTCCCTAGCACAGATTATCTGTGCTAGAGCGTCGCTGGACGTCCTCAAGCTGTGTGAGGACCTCCAGCGTCGCTCTATTCCCCATAGGGAAGCATTGAAATTAATTTTCAATGCTTTCCTATGGGGTGCGCCAATGCGCATGCGCGGCATTGCCGCGCATGCGCATTGGGACTCCTCGGCCGGTGGGCGGTATCAGTCTCGCCCACCGGCCGACAGAGGAAGAAGGTGGAGCGGCGGGGGAGGAGCAGGCAGCGACGTGGGATATGTCGCTGCCTGAGGTAAGTGACTGAAGGGGTTTTCACCCCTTCAGTAACCGGGGATTTGAGGGTGGGAGGGAGAGGGACCCTCCAGTGCCAGGAAAACAGATTGTTTTCCTGGCACTGGAGTTTCCCTTTAACTTCCAGAACTATGTGTCATCTAGTTGCTGGGGGGAAAGGGTCTTGGAATACCACAGTCTTTCTTTCAGCTTCGAGGAAGGAATAGCGGAGATTCCTATGCTAGGTATTGGAGTTCCGCTACAGTCACTTTTACTTGGAGCGAATATAAGAATTTGTAGACTTTATGCCAAATAAGGGGTGTCAAAACTCCTCTTTAAAAGCCAAAGTTCAGAATATTGTGAAGGAATCACTTGTAATAGTGATAATGTAAAAGCAGTAAAAATTTATGGAATTAATTCTAGTTAAAAAAATCAAATGAACAAATCAAATTAATAAAAAACAGTTTGCAAGAGTGAAGTCATATCCTCGAGACGCGTTTAGCCATGTTCAATCTTCTTCAATCACACAGTTCAAAGGCACAGGTTGACCTTTCACCTATTGTAACCATGATTCAGGGCCAGAAATAAATTTCATGCACACCTGTATCTTGATCAGATCTTAGCAATTATTCATTTACACTTTTAGATGGCTGGTTGTAGCCACATTCCCACCATAACTCACACATAAAATCAAACCACTGACAAGTTGTTATATTGTCAAATAACTGCCCTGCTTTCTTCCTCTTTCTTAATTTCTTTCTTAGCAAAATGTCAAAGACATATGTTTATTTATGTTTCATTGTAGGATGAAAGATGTTGTCTAGCCTGGATTTAAAGGACAAGGGCTAAGAATTTCATACACAGAGAAACATAAATCAAACATAAATCATTACGCAAGTAATTCAATCTTCATGTCTATACCCCTGCCTCTGGAAGGATGATACCATTATAGATAACTTAGTAGTATGCGCCATTTTGAACTGTCATAATAAGTGGTATTACTTGTATAAAAATAATCTATCTATCACAGTTTAAGATATGTTCATGATCACCCATTTGTTAAAGCAGAACAACCGGCTCATGGTCCTTAAAAAGTTTGATTGTACCGTTTGTTTGAAAAACAAGAATACACTTAAGATTGACATTAAGATTTTATGAATTACCTTTTTAATGTATGTCAGTCAACACTTTTTCACATAAACCAGTAATTTTGGGGGTTAGGCTTGGGCGACATTGTGTAATCACTAGACCAGTTGCTTTAGAAAACTGTGAATATTCATTGAGAGGAGTCTGTGCAAGAACATTCTGTGCACCGTCTGAGAAGTTGCAGTTTTATAGCACACATAAAATACGAGGACCTCGGCTATAATTTATACATTGGACTTTTTGTTCATATAATCTACACATCATTTTTCCATGAGGTGCAATAAAACCACTGTCAGAATGCAGCTGAAAATAACTTTAATTTATCTTTTACTATAATTTATCCAAAATACCATTTGTCAATTGAAGTTACAAAGTAACTGGGCGAGCTCTTTCTTTTTGATTTAGGAAGTCATTCAGTTTTAACTTACAGTGTGTACGAAGACTGACTTATTCAGGTGAATTATATAAAAATAGATTAGTTACTCACCAATGGCAAAAGCAAACAAATTGTGGGGACCACAAATCAGCTAAGCCATGAAACTAGGAATTCTACCTGGAGATAATTGTAAATTAAGACAATGATTCTTAAAATAAACAAAAGTGAGAAGTGACGTGTTATATATGACTAATAAGAAATATAAAATAAACTGGTACATTAACGTCCAGGTAACTATCGCTAGTAATGCTGGCGATCATCTGGAGATGGTAAACCTCTGTTTACCTATAAGCTCTAGAATGTGTCTAGTGAGATTGATCTCAGAATTTCTGATAATTTGCTTTGAATCCCTTTTTAAGTACAGATTTTAAAATGAGTCTTTTCTAAAAATAACACAAAAAGGGCATATTGTGATGACAGCTGAAATCAACTGACCCATGAAGACTCCGTGTTTACTTTATTCTTATTTTTGAGTCCAACTCAGGACAACTGTAAGGTAAACTGAACATTAACTTGACACATCCGCTAGTAATTGGATTTCTGGAGGCAGACATGGTCAATACATGGCCAGTAGTGGGTGAACCAATTGAAAAAGGGGATAATTCAACTCAAAAAATGGAAGGAAGCCATGCCTAAATTTGGCAGGAAATCACTGATACTTGATTGACAGGTCCTGGCAAGTATTAGTCTAATTTAATTTTCTCCGCCCGAAAATTAATGCACTGCCCCAATGTTGGCATTTACGTCAAATGTCCTCTCCTTCTAGCAACCTGGAATCCACACTATAAATCGCCATACTTGATGGGGCAAATAGAGATAAAAAACTAAAATTAATTTTTTGACACATAAGTACACTCAGAGTTGTTCCTCATTCTCTCAGATTGTAAAACACAGCTCATATCAGAGTCATATCAATCTATCCAATCAATCTAGAGTCATATCAATCTAGACATATAAATCAATCCTAATAATCCAATCTATTCAGAGTCATATCAATCTATTCAATCTATTGAGACATTAAATATGGTAATCTTGGGTCTGTGTGCAGTTGCTCCACCAATTAAACCCATTTCATGAATTTCTAGATAAATACTTCTTGTGCTGACATTGGTTCCAAAGGAACTTTGAATCTTCTATATGTTAAGCATTGCAGTAATATGCTGTAATGTTATGTGGGTTATTCCTAAGCATTTGAGCTGGTGTTCCTCCTGAATCTATCTATTCACAAAAATGCCACCTATATTAATCAATAACAGCTATACCAAGGCAGAGAGTAAACAAACATATTCGTTTGTTAACGAAAGCTAATTCATATACCTTAAAAGGATAAGGTCAAGATGCATATTTCAAAATCTGCAATACATTCCATTCTTTTGGGCCCTATTGTTGTCCCCCCAGCCCACACCCATTAATGGCGCAAGTGGTCCGTAGATAACAAAGAACAAAGGAGGTGGACATATTGTCCCCTATTCCTTAATCATTAGCCCTAAATAATAAGAGGAGTGGATCTATTGTCCCCGCCATAAAAATGACCTTCTTCCAGCGACTAAGGGTCCCCAAGACCCTAGTCACCCTCACATAAAAAATGTCCCTACCTACCTCCTTCACACTAATAATAGTGAAGGAGGACAATAACAATCTGCAAAAAAAATACCATTAGATGTCTTCTTTCTTCTCATATCTTCTTTTCTTCAACTCCAAAAAAGGGCAAATAAAAATTATCGCATCGCAACTATTAAAATAAAAAATGACAGATTGAAAAAAAAAAACACTCTGAGTAATAAATCCTGATAGAAAAAAATAATCCATCTTCGCTCTGCGAGGGCAGGGCTGTCTTTAACGAGGGGCAAACGGGGCAGCTGCCCAGGCCCAGTTACTCAGGGGGGCCCAAGGCAGCTGCTCTGTGTGCCCTGCTGCCCTCTACTATTTATTTCTTTCCCCATGGGCCCCTGTTGCAGCTAAGGGGGCGCACACTAGGAAGGCCCAACAGTTGGCCCATGCACTAACAGCCACCTGGTGGTCCTTTGTAAGCAGGAGCCTGGCCGCGTGCTGTATCCCTTTAACAGGGCAACCGGCACCATGCTTTTCGGCAGCGCTGAGAGGAAGTGACAGCCAAAAACATAGAGCTGCAAGGGAGAGATTAAGGAGGCAGTGAGGAGGGGGGTTGGGCTGGGAGAGCCAGCCCCTAACTCACAACAGTCTGAGCCACCACTCTGGACACCAGGGAAGGCACCCTTCAAGGCTTAAAATGGGAGGTAGGTTAAAAGTGTAAATTGTTCATGTGTGATTGTATGTGAATGTGTGTCAGTATGTCTATTAGTGTCTATGTGTGTCAGTATGTCTGTCAGTGCGTGTGTGGGTGGGTGTGTTTTAGTATTTCTGTCAGTGTGTGTGTGTTAGTATTTTCTGTCAGTGTGTGTATGTGTGTGTGTGTGTCAGTATGTCTGTCAGTATATGTGTGTGTCCGTATGTGTGTGTGTGTGTGTCCGTATGTCTGTCTGTGTGTGTGTCAGTATGTCTGTCAGTGCGTGTGTGGGTGGGTGTGTTTTAGTATTTCTGTCAGTGTGTGTGTGTTAGTATTTTCTGTCAGTGTGTGTCATGTCAGCATGTCTGTCAGTGTGTGTCTGTGTGTGTGTGTGTCCGTACGTGTGTGTGTGTCCGTATGTCTGTCTGTGTGTCAGTATATAGTATATATAGTATATATATCTGTCAGTGAATATATGTTTCTCACTATGTTTGTGTGTATGTATCAGTATGTCTGTCAGTGTATATGTTTGTGTAAGTATGTCTTGCACCTCTCTACTTTAGTTCCCCCACTGTGTCATGGTGAAATATGTGATTGCACACCAGGGAGTGGGGCTGGTGGGGGGGGAGGGGGGTGTCAGATTACAGCGGGCCCAAAATTTTATTTTCCCAGGGTCCGATTAATATTATAGACGGCTCTGTGTGAGGGCTACGTGCAGACTGAGCTTTTATGGTGCGGAAAGCCTTACAGGGATTCAGAGCATTCTAATTGGTTGGCTTAAGCAAAAGCAAACCAATCAGAGTGCACTGATAGGTAAATATTAACCCCTTAAGACCGCAGGACGTACTATGACGTCCTTATTTTGGTGGCTCTAAAAGCCGCAGGACGTCATAGTACGTCCTGCGATCTTATGTACTTACCCGGTCGCCGGCGATCCCACGCCGGCGATCGCGGTATTGGGGACTTACCTGGGAGCCCAGGGAGTCCCCCTGCGTCCTCTTCAGCCGCCCAGGGCCATGTGATCGCGAGGTCCTTGCGAGGACCCCGCGATCACATGGACGGCATAGCCGTCCAAGGCATTGCCAGCAGGGGGAGTGCCTGTAATGACAGGTACTCCCCCTGCTGTCTGAAAAAAAAATTAAAAATGTTAAAACAGTGTAAAAATAAATTATATATACTTAGATCATATATATATTTATTATATATATGATCTAAGTATATATATACACACATATACACACATACACATAAATATGCATACACTGTCTACGTGTATTTTAATATTAATATATGCATAATTATATATATATATATTAATATCAAAATACACGTACAATGATATTGATTAAATATATATATAATTTTCATTATATATATATTTATATATAATAAAAAATAAATAAATATATAAATACGTTAAAAAAATAAATAAAAAAATAATAAAAAAATAATAAAAAAAAAATAGATAAAAAATATATAAACATGCGTAATTTCGTTCTAACTGTATTTTAAAATTAATATATATATATTGATATCAAAATACATGTAGAACGAAATAATATATATATCTATATACATATGTATATACGTATATATCACTATGTATATACCTATATATAAATAAAAATAATTAAAAAAAATTATATACATATATATACACACATATATATATACACACACATATATATATATAATAATTCTACGCATATATTTATGTAATAATTTTACATAATTAGGTCATTTTATTAATTACAATTTGCAGGACCTGCCTGCCAACCCAGGCCAAAAGTTCAGGGAATTACATTGTCTAGCACTATATTTAACTCTGTAACTTTCCAAGACACCATGAAACCTGTACATGGGGGGTACTGTTTTACTCGGAAGACTTCGCTGAACACAAATATTAGTGTTTCAAAACAGTAAAATATATTACAACGACGATATCGTCAGTGACAGTGACATTTTTTGCATTTTTCACACACAAATGGCACTTACACTGACGATATAATTGTTGTGATACGTTTTACTGTTTTGAAACACTAATATTTGTGTTCAGCGAAGTCTCCTGAGTATAACAGTACCCCTCATGTACAGGTTTTATGGTGTTTTCAAAAGTTACAGAGTCAAATATAAGGTTTGCGTTTCAGTTTTTTCACATTAAAATTCGCCAGGTTGCCTTTGAGACCGTATGGTAGCCCAGGAATGAAAATTATCCCCATGATGGCATACCATTTGCAATAGTAGACAACCCAGGGTATTGCAAATAGGGTATGTTCAGTTTTTTTAGTAGCCACTTAGTCACAAACACTGGCCAAAATTTGCGTTCAAATTAGTTTTTTGCATTTTCAAATATTAACACTAACTTTGGCCAGTGTTTGTGACCAAGTGGCTACTAAAAAAGACTGGACATACTCAATTTGCAATACCTTAGGTTGTCTACTTTTGCAAATGGTATGCCATCATGGGGGTAATTCTTATTTCTGGGCTACCATATGGTCTCAAAGGCAACGTAACCAATCTGGCGAATTTCAATGTAAAAAAACTGAAATATGTAACACGCTATATTTGACCCTGTAACTACCCAAAAAACCATAAAACCTGAACATAGGGGGTACTGTTTTACACGCGAGACATCGCTGAATACAAATGTGTGTATTGTATTGCAGTAAAAGCAAACAGTATTATGACATTCACAGTTAGAATGTCACGTAGAACTAAAAAAAATTAAAAAATTCTTATTTTCTCCCATTTTTAAATATTTTTTTCATATTAAATTATGTTCCATACCTAAATATTTGATGTTAAACGAAAGCCCTGTTTCCCCTGAATAAAATGATATATAATAATGGGGGGTGCATTTAATATGAAAGAGGTGAATTATGGTTGGGCAGACATATAGCGCAAATGCCAGGTTTTGTTTACGTTTTTTTGGATCACAACTTGTACATTTGGCTGCGGTCTTAAGGGGTTAAAACTGACAGGTAAGTCTGAATGCGCGAACAGAACTAAAGTGTCTTTTTTTGAAAAGTCTAACAAATAACGGGGGGAAAGGAGAGCTACAACTAATTTCCCCTCCTTTGTTCACAATGTGCATAAACACAGACAGACATTTCTTTATATCCCAGATGATTCCCACTCGAAGCTGCCATGTATAAGTGCAGATTACTTTTCCCTTTAAATGGGCACATTAACTTGAAAGAAACAGACCTTTTCCATCTAACAATAGGGCAGCAGTCATTTCATAAATGGTCTGCAATATATTGTATACAGAATAATCGTCTGCAGGCAAAGCACACCATAATTATTTGGAGAACAAAATGAGTTTATACATATCTGTAATCCTATTAGTGTGTCGTATAAGAACACAGGGAAATCACTTTATGTGTTAAAATGACTGGACCTGGCTGGTACCATAACAATATACCTTTAGTTATAGTCAGCGTGTCAGAATTACAGTGTGTACTCTGCCTGCAATGCACAATGTATTTTGAGGTTGGCTGCGTCGTCTTGCACGCTCTTTCAGTGTGTGTGTGTGTCTGCAGCTCCTGCCAATGACCTGCATGTGCTATAGGTTGCCTGGAGAAAGCTTTGTGTTTTAAAGCTGCTGGGACATTTTACAAAACCTTTCTATATATTAACATCCAGGAAAGAAATCCCCAGAGGGCGGCATTGTCAGAGGTTTGTTTGCAAATGCTTGTTTTATTTAAATTAAAAGAAAATGTTAAACTACCAGTCTGGAATCCAGAGGGAATGTGTAATCAAATTCTGCCTTTTAGCCTGAAAAAAAGGGGAATTCTAATGAACATATAAATAATTCTTATTTTCATATAATTGTTGTATTGAAACAATTCCCCTGCGTTTTAAGGGGAAAAAAATGTAAATGCTAAATCTTTCCTCTCTCACTTACTATTTATTTTTCATTCGTCTTTGATTTAGGAACATGTGATTTCATGGTGACTTGATTATATTGTTATTATAGACAAAATAATATAATGCAATCATCATCAAAAGGTAAATGCACCCATAAAAATAAGGTAAAAAACAGAAATAAATATAAACCTCAAATAGGCTATCCAGTGATCAAAGTGATGCTATGTGAATGGATCCACTCAAAATGATTACTCTGCAATCCTTCAACACAAAAAAAAAGAAAAGTGTATTACATATAAAAAAGCGGATATAGGAAGCATCATGCGGCTGCAGCACTGCCTCTCTCAGTGCTGCACTTCCTGTCAGTCCGACAGGGTTCAGGAAACTCAAGCTTCTGTACCGCAGACTGGAGGAGCTCGGCCACGCTACACAGCGAAGGGGAGGGAGGGTGAGGAGAACGGGGGTGTGGGGATGGATGAGTCCACTAAAGAAGGGGGGGTGAGGAGAACGTGGGAGGGAGGGGGAAGAGAATAGGGAGGGGGAGAGGAGAGACAACTAATGGAAATGGGGGGGGAGGAGAAACCACTAGGGGGGGTGTCAGAGGAGAGCAGAGACCACTAAGGGGGGAGATGAGAGACCACTAATTGAAAGTCGGGGAGATGAGGAGAGACCAATAAGGGAGGGGGGAGGAGAGTAGAGACTACTAAGGGACAGGGGGAGAGGAGATACCACTAAGGGGCAGGGGAGAGCTCTATGGGACAGGGGGCAGGACAGGGAGCTCTTTCACACTACGCACACATACACACACACACACACAATGCATCCCTATACATACACAGAAACACACAATGCATCCCTACAGACACACAATGTAACCCTTACACACAAAGACAATGCATCCTTTGCACACATTCACAGAAACACACAATGCATCCCTTACACACACACGCAAACACACACTGCTTCTTTTACACACACACAGAAACACAATGTATCTCTTACACACACTCGTTTCACCCCTTACAGACACACACACCATCCTTTACAAACACAGAAACACACCTCACATACAAAATTACGCTTACAAACACAGATTTACACAATGCATCCCTTACACACAACCAGAAACACACAATACAGCTCTTATACACAAAACACACTGCTTTATATCCCTTACACAAAAACACACTGCTTCCACTACACACAAACATACTGCATCACCTACACAAACTGGTATCCCTAAACACTACATTCCATAAGCACACACATTACATCCTCTACAATAACACATAACACATCTCCTACACACTCCACTCCCTGTGAATGAACTCATGGGTGGAACATGTAGGTGAACTTATGAATGGGCCTTATGATGGGCATACTCACCGTCAGGCCCTGGGGCTCAGACCTTGAGCTGTGTAAGGGACCCCAAAAAATGGAGCTGCTTCCTGTTCTCCCAGAACATTGAATTTTTGTGACCACAGTTACAAACAGTCTCCAGAGATCCTGTTCTACACCAGACCAGTGGAGCCAGACTGCAGCCAGAGCCCATCATCATGATCATCTGGTTGTACGTAGGCAATCTAGTATATTATTAGTGACACTAATCTCTAATTTACATTAAAGGGACACTATAGTCCCCAGAACCACTGCAGCTTAATGAAGTGGTTCCGGTGTCTATAGCCTGTCCCTGCAGGTTTTTTAATGTAAACACACACTGTGTGCAGCACTGGTGTTAGTTCATATGGCAGATCATGTGGGTGGGGCATCGTGATGTCACATGGTGGGGGGTAAATTTTTATTTTGCCTAGGGCTGCAAAAATCTTTGCACTGGCCCTGCTCTCATGTGGAGTAAAGAAAAAAAATTGATCATAGTGTAGTACATATATTTATTAAGATGAAAAGAGGAAGAATAATACCACACTCACATAGCATAGAGCACAAATACAAAGAAATGTGCAAATGGGCTTTGCCACTAGAGCTCAATCCCATTACTTGATAAGAGGAGACACAATCTAAGATCCGAGTTGCAGAAGTCCCAATCCTAGATATGGATACTCTTTGGTCGTGGAGACCCTTGGCATCAGCCCCCAAACAAGCTCAACGCATTTCATCCTTTCATTGTCTGGACTCCCTCAGGAGATGTTGTATCCCATTGACTTCTCTTATTAAATAAGGTTACCTTTGAGCCCTAGACAGTTGCACATATTCATGTCATCATTTAATTAAGTCACACGTTGGCTGTGGGATCGTAATCCTTTACTGCTCCTCAGCCTATGTTGAATGGGGAAAGTGGGCTTTGCTTCACCCCTGCCCCTCTTCCCTACCCAGCAGAAAGTGAATGTAATGGCTGACAATGGGACCATGGAAACTTATATTCTAGCACACAAGCTCATCTACAATTTAAATAGCCACCTCCCCACCCCCCACCCCTCCACCAAATTCTCCAGTATCTTTTAACTGGTCCTCTTTTCTTATTATTGGTTGACTGAGTTAACATTCAGAGGCCTAACACAACATAAGGCCAGAAGGAAAAAGGGGAGTCCACAATGTTTCTGCATCTACTGAAGACCATCAAGATCAAAGGTACAAACAGTCACCAACTATAAGGATCACAGTAACACAGTAAAATGTTACTGTTCAAGTGCAAGACCAAACATTGAAATGCCAGCTCGCAAACAGAGGTAAAACCAAAACTGACTTTATCTTTTTTTAGTAAATGCACCAATTTTTATTCAATCCCTGTTAAGGAACCATTCCACCAAAAGTGTACCTACAGTTTAACAAGGTATCGAATATGATGTAAACAAATGCTACAAACAACAGGTGGCGCCAATATCAAAAAGACTAATAAATCAAATAAGTAAACAAAAAGTATGGTACTATAGAATATCTAAAATGAAATAAAGTAAAATACAATAAAACAATAAATAAAATACAAATAAGGAATAAAATAAAGACCAGAAGTTATTTTGCAGGCTACACCATCCTCATTGGGTGTGTATTTGGAGAGAACAAATACTGATAGTGTAGTATTTAGTGTACTTAGTTAATGGCAGACAATAAAGTGCTTAACCTCTTAAGGACACATGACATGTGTGACATGTCATGATTCCCTTTTATTCCAGAAGTTTGGTCCTTAAGGGGTTAGATGCCCATTTGCATTTTTTGGAACTTATGCACAAACTCCAGTAATGGAAGCTGTAACGAACCGTTTCAGCATACAAGAGGATAAAACCCAGTTTAGGCGATAATCCCCTTTCCTCAGAAAGGCACAGCTACTGCAGAACATCAGAACTCACGAACTGGATATAGGTGAATAAGGTAGCACTCCAGCTGGAACCTCACGAATAGCTGCTAGCAGATGAATAGGGAAAAGCAGACATCAGCTTACACTCCTTAGCAATCAATCTCCAACAGCATACAGTGAATCCCCCCAAGAACGAGACAAGGCTCCGTGTTGAAGGTCAAGCAGTGGTCTGAGGTGCTGGGCACCCAGCCTGGTTTTTATTACATGAGTACACATACAGGCCACACCCAGGGGGAGGCATAAAATAACCAATAACATAGATGTTACCTCCCACACATCCCCTCCCCTTAGTGTGACACTTAATCCCATTATGTGTACAGTTCAAAATATACTTTTACACAACTTTCATAACTTTACAACCATACATCACATTCACATAAAAATACATATCCACAATCAATCCATTCAGGGGAACAACATATTAAAAAATGGCATGAATCCGACCAGGGGTTAAAAAGTTACTAAAAGTATCTTTTGTTCCTTCTGGCTCAAACAGTAAAAGTAAAACATCCCCACAATGCATCCTGGCTTCCTCCCTTCTGCCCTGGAGATAATTGGAGAGGAAATCTAATTATCCAGGACTAGAGGCAGACTCCATTAACCACATGGTTGCAAAACAACATAAAACTCTTTAAAATACATAAAGTCACTTTTTATACATTAAACACAGACATTTAACATATCCCCAGATAGCTCAGGTCTGCGTGCACATTATTAGGTGAATGGCACGCAGACCACACAAATACAGTTTAATTGCCATGGAGCCAAAGTCTTTCCCATAGTCTTTCATTATATGAATAGGCTCCATGGCATAGCTATCTGGGGGGTATCACTGCTCACACAGGGCAAGTACCGAATGGCCCCACTGTATTTAAAGGGCCAGAATGAGTGACATGCACTCTGTTAGGGCCGAATACTGTTTGTAAAGGGCCCAATCTCCCAGGGCCATAGTCCAAAGGCAGCAGGCGGGCAACCAGGCTTCTCCAGTTCTCAGTGGCGAGGTTGGTTTCGTCACATCTCTCCCCCTTTCCAAAAAGACTAACAGGGTACCTGACCTCCTGCCGGTAAGTGCCCTTGTTAGTCCAGCAACCCACCCACAAAGCAGAAACATCAGTACAGCCCACCCACAATAAATGGTTACTACACCTGGGTAGAGGAGAAAGTTGTCCATGTCCAGGTGCCTCACCCCGGCTGTGCAGGGGACTGGTAGGCTGCCTTGGTGGGTTGCTGAGTGGGCAGAGACCAGCGGTACTCTGTCCTGATGCCAGCACTACCACCGGAGTAGTCTGGTTGGAGCCTGGTTGCTGGAGACGGATTGTCTCCCCCTTCGTTGCATAGCTCTGCTGCTGAATGGGGAGACCGGTTGTCTCCCCCTTGGATACATAGTTCTGTCGTGGGGGGGTAGGACCGACCATCCCTACCCCCTGTGTGGTAAGTGCAGAGACCACGGTCCCATCTGCACCGGTGGGGGGCTTACAGTCTCCCCCTGGTACATTAAACTGCCGCTGGGGAGAGGGGGTAACAAGCTCCTCTCCCGATAGAACACTCTGCCCATTAATAATCCGCCGCTGGGGAGAGGTGGTAATAAGCTCCTCTCCCATGCATACTTCCATCATCTGCGGAGGGAGACCGACTGTCTCTTCTCCTAATACAGTGTCCTGCTGTTGGGGAAAGGAGACTGGGCTCCCAATTCCCAAAAAGTCACGCTGCTGCTGGGGGGTAGGACCAACTACCTCTGCCCCCTGTAACTCAGCCTGCCGCTGGGGAGGGAGGACGCTGCTCTCCTCTCCCTCTACTTCACACTGCCGCTGGGGAATGGAGACTGGGTTCCCAATTCCCAAAAAATCATGCTGCTGCTGGGGGGTAGGACCAACTACCTCTGCCCCCTGTAACCCAGCCTGCCGCTGGGGAGGGAGGACGCTGCTCTCCTCTCCCTGCATTTCACACTGCCTTCCCGGCATATCACTCTGCTGCTGGGGGGTAGGACCAACTACCTCTGCCCCCTGTAACTCAGCCTGCCGCTGGGGAGGGAGGACGCTGCTCTCCTCTCCCTGCACTTCACACTGCCTTCCCGGCATATCACTCTGCTGCTGGGGGGTAGGACCAACTACCTCTGCCCCCTGTAACTCAGCCTGCCGCTGGGGAGGGAGGACGCTGCTCTCCTCTCCCTGCACTTCACACTGCCTTCCCGGCATATCACTCTGCTGCTGGGGGGTGGGACCAACTACCTCTGCCCCCTGTAACTCAGCCTGCCGCTGGGGAATGGAGACTGGGCTCCCAATTCCCTGCAGGGCCGGTGGAGAGACCTCGGTCCCATCTCTACAGGCCACCTGGGGTTCTTCCCAGTAAATCTCTACAATATCTTCCCAGCGGAAGGGGTCTGGATCTGGGTCTGTCACCTTACTGTCCTGCTGAGCCTTCCCAATGAAGCGGAAGAGATCTTGGTAGTTTTGCTCCAGTTCCCACTCCAGGGCTGCTAGGTGAGCCAGGTCTTGCTCTACCTCATGGGGGTCATCCCACTCATGCCTAGCCTCCCTCTCATAGAAAATGTCCTGCAGTCTGGTTTGCGCAGGGCTCCCGAAGCCAGGCTCTGCAAAGGACTCCCATAACAAGCCAGGACCATCAAACTCCTCTCCCTCTGGCTTGTCATGTTCGGCTGTCCAGGGTATATACTGTGCCATATACCACCAGAGCGCCTGGTAGGCATCCTCCAGCCATAGCTCCTGCCATACCCGGTGCTCTAGTTCCTTCACCCATTCCTCCAGGGGCTGCTCTCCCAGGAAGAGCATCCGCAGGGCCACTTGCTTCTGCAACCGCTGCTCTTCACTGGGGAGACTCTCACCCCGCTGGTATTGTACATTATCCAGGGCCTGGTACCAGATGCCTTTCCTTATTGCATCCCGGTCATCCATGTCACCCTTATTGTACTCCACTGCTGGTTCCATCCTGGTGCTGTCAGGGTCGCTGTACTCAGACATGCGTTGCCCTCAAATTGTAAATCCAAAGAAATGGTGTTCTGTAGCTGTCCTTCTGGCTGTAGGAACGATCCCGCCGCTTGCCACCAATTGTAACGAACCGTTTCAGCATACAAGAGGATAAAACCCAGTTTAGGCGATAATCCCCTTTCCTCAGAAAGGCACAGCTACTGCAGAACATCAGAACTCACGAACTGGATATAGGTGAATAAGGTAGCACTCCAGCTGGAACCTCACGAATAGCTGCTAGCAGATGAATAGGGAAAAGCAGACATCAGCTTACACTCCTTAGCAATCAATCTCCAACAGCATACAGTGAATCCCCCCAAGAACGAGACAAGGCTCCGTGTTGAAGGTCAAGCAGTGGTCTGAGGTGCTGGGCACCCAGCCTGGTTTTTATTACATGAGTACACATACAGGCCACACCCAGGGGGAGGCATAAAATAACCAATAACATAGATGTTACCTCCCACACATCCCCTCCCCTTAGTGTGACACTTAATCCCATTATGTGTACAGTTCAAAATATACTTTTACACAACTTTCATAACTTTACAACCATACATCACATTCACATAAAAATACATATCCACAATCAATCCATTCAGGGGAACAACATATTAAAAAATGGCATGAATCCGACCAGGGGTTAAAAAGTTACTAAAAGTATCTTTTGTTCCTTCTGGCTCAAACAGTAAAAGTAAAACATCCCCACAATGCATCCTGGCTTCCTCCCTTCTGCCCTGGAGATAATTGGAGAGGAAATCTAATTATCCAGGACTAGAGGCAGACTCCATTAACCACATGGTTGCAAAACAACATAAAACTCTTTAAAATACATAAAGTCACTTTTTATACATTAAACACAGACATTTAACATATCCCCAGATAGCTCAGGTCTGCGTGCACATTATTAGGTGAATGGCACGCAGACCACACAAATACAGTTTAATTGCCATGGAGCCAAAGTCTTTCCCATAGTCTTTCATTATATGAATAGGCTCCATGGCATAGCTATCTGGGGGGTATCACTGCTCACACAGGGCAAGTACCGAATGGCCCCACTGTATTTAAAGGGCCAGAATGAGTGACATGCACTCTGTTAGGGCCGAATACTGTTTGTAAAGGGCCCAATCTCCCAGGGCCATAGTCCAAAGGCAGCAGGCGGGCAACCAGGCTTCTCCAGTTCTCAGTGGCGAGGTTGGTTTCGTCACAGAAGCATGTAGCAGTATAATCACCACTATTAGATATAGGTGTAAGCAAAGTCTGTCTTGTAGGCCCTAGCAGAAGAAGAAATAACTGAGTAATAGTGCAATAGTGCAAGAATATAAAATATACACTCACAAGTGTAGAGCTTTGTATTTAAAAAATAGAAAATAGAAAGAATTTCAGGTAGAAGGTATTATTATCCCCATCCAGGGATATAGTTGATAAACTTGTCTTCTAACAGTGTTCACATATACAGGTGATACTCGAAAAATTAGAATATCGTGCAAAAGTTCATTTATTTCAGTAATGCAACGTAAAAGGGGATAGTGATATATGAGATAGACGCATTACACGCAAAGCGAGATAGTTCAAGCCGGGATTTGCCATAAGTGCGATGATTATGGCTTACAGCTCATGAAAACCCCAACTCCACAATCTCAGTAAATTAGATTATTGTGAAAAGGTGCAATATTCTAGGCTCACAGTGTCCCACTCTAATCAGCTAAGCCAGCCATAACATCTGCAAAGGGTTTCTGAGCCTTTAAATGGTCTCTCAGTCCGGTTCAGTAAGAATCACAATCATGGGGAGACTGCTGACCTGACAGTTGTGCAGAAAACCATCATTGACACCCAGGGCCGCCATCAGGGGGTGACAACCATGACGGTTGTCACGGGCCCGGCGGTCCTGGGGGGCCCGGACTGCACTGCTAATGCTCTGCATATCCGGGTCCCAGCCCTTCAATCTGCATATATATATAGCGAGTACCGCTATGTATATATGCCTCTGCGGGCCCTTCTGTCTTCACACTCACCTCCCACTCCGGCATTCTCGCGAGCGGCTGTAAAGTGTTTCCGCGGCTGTAAAGCGTTGCCACGGCAACGCTCCGCAGCACGCAATGCATGCCGGGCTCATTAAGGAAGCAGAGCCGGAAGGGAGAGATGAAGACTGCAGGGCCCTTCTGTAGAGTTGAAGGCTGGACCAACTGCTGAGCTACCGACTGGACCACCAGGGAATCCAGTTTCCCCCCTCCCTGGCTACAGGTAAGAGGCAGGGAGGGGGAAAATACTTTATTTTTTTTTAAAATCAAAATTGAAAGGAAAACAAAATACCCTTACTGCATTTATCAAACATAAAGACACATTCACCTCAAAAACACAAACTACATTCACAAACTGCATTCACTAAACAAACACACACAGCATCATCTACACAAACACACACAGCATCATCTACACAAACACACAAAATGCATTCACTACACAAACACACACAGCATCATCTACACAAACACACAAAATGCATTCACTACACAAACACACACATCATCATCTACACTAACACACAAATTGCATTCACTACACACACACAATCCACCACACAAACTGCATTCACTTCACAAACACACACACCACATTTATTATACACAAAGCATTCACTACACAAACACATACAGCATCATCTACACAAACACACAAACTGCATTCACTTCAAAAACACACACACCACATTCACTATACACAAATCATTCACAACACAAACTGCATTCACTACACAAACACACACATCATCATCTACACAAACACACAAGCTGCATTCACCACACAAACACACAGCATCAACTACACAAACACACAAACTGCATTCACTACACAAACACACACACCACATTCATTATACTCACTGCATCCACCACAAAAACACACACTTTGCAGTCACTATACACTGCAGCAACTATACACATTGCATCTAATACAAACACTACATCCACAACACAAACATACACTGTTCATCCACTATACACACACTACATTCACTACACACTCTGCAGTCACTATACACACACACACACTACATGCACTACACATACACTCTCTGCATTCATTATGCACACTCTGCATTCACTATACACACAAACAGTACATCTGCTACACAAACACACTATATTCACTACACACACTACATCCACTACACAAACACACATTCTGCATTCACTATACACCCTCTACATCCACTACACAAACACGCACTCTGCATTCACTATACACACACTACATCCACTACACAAACACATTCTGCATCTAATAAACACAAACATACAATCTGCATCCACTATAAACACCACATCCACAATATACACACCACACCCTCTTTACTCAAGCACTTTGCATCCATTATACGCACACTAAATTCAGTGCAAACACACTTCATCCTTGTGGGTGGACTTAGGATGGTCCCTGTGGGGGCACTCGGAGGCGGGTCATGAGGGCAGACACAGCCGGGCTCAGGGGTGGGCCCCGGGGGCCCAGACTTTGGGCTGCGTCAGGGGCCCCATAATTTCTGATGGCAGCCCTGTTGACACCCTCCATAAGGAGGGAAAGCCTCAAAAGGTAATCGCAAAGGAAGTTGAATGTTCCCAAAGTGCTGTATCAAAGCACATTAATAGAAAGTTATGTGGAAGGGAAAAGTGTGGAAGAAAAAGGTGCACAAGCAGCAGGGATGACCGCAGCCCAGAGAGGATTGTCAGGAAACAGGGCCGGACTGGCCTACCGGGATACCGGGATATTTCCCGGTAGGCCGCCGGCCCTGGGGCCGCTTTGAGATATGGCTGCACTTTCAGCCACAAGAGAAAAAATTATATGTTGGTCTATGCGGCTTGCTTTAAGAGGAGGCTGGAACTGAGGGGGGCGCACAGATTTTTCCTGTCAGCCGCCGGATGTGAGGGGCATATGACGACATGACGTCACATCCGGCGGCTGCGCGGCGGCGGTTCTACAGTCACTGACTGCACCATTGAGCTGCATCGTGTAGTACAGCAGGTAAGAATGGCTTGGGGGACCTATTGTGTTTTGCATTTGGGGGATGGTGGGGTCAGTAATGCATTAGAGTGGTCAACTGTGTATCAGGGGAGGGGGGGAGGTCAAATGTGTATTAGGGGAGAGGAGGGGAGGGGGGGTCAACTGTGTATCAGGGGAGGGGGGGTCAACTGTGTATTAGGGGAGGGGGGTCAACTGTGTATTAGGGGAGGGGGGTCAACTGTGTATGAGGGGAAGGGAGGGGAGAGGAGGGGGGGGTAAAATGTGTATGAGGGGAGGGGGGTCAACTGTGTATTAGGGGAGGTCAAATGTGTATTGGGGGAGGGGGGTCAACTGTGTATTAGGGGAGGGGAGGTCAAATGTGTATTGGGGGAGGGGTAGGTCAACTGTGTATTGGGGGAGGTCAAATGTGTATTGGGGAGGGGTAGGTCAACTGTGTATTAGGGGAGGTGAGGGGGGGTCACACTGCCCCCACATACACACACTGCCCCCACATACACACACTGTCCCCACATACACACACTGTCCCCACATACACACACTGCCCCCATACACACACTGTCCCCATACACACCGCCCCACAAACACTGCCCCCATACACACACTACACACACTGCCCTGCACACACTGCACACCCATACACACACAGACACATACAGTGCCCTACACACACTGCTGCCCCCCATACACACATTGCCCCCCACACACTGCTGCCCCCCATACACGCATTGCCCCACACACACACACGACCCCCCTATACACACAGTGCCCCCCCATACACACACTGCTCCACACAGACATACAGTGCCCCCATACACACACTGCCACCCTCACACATACTGCCCCCTAACACACACCACTTCTCCTATGCCCTATATCCCAGCAGACCCCAGGTAAGTTGTCAAACTGTTCTTAAACGGTATGACTACTTACTCTGGGGTGGGATCCTAGCACTACTGGTACCATAACTACTACACTGAGCTGTAGTGGTTATTGTGCCAGGATTATTTTTTTTTTAAAATAATCTATAAGTGCCCCTCCCGAGATCAGGCTCTGGATCCGCCACTGGGTCTGGCGGCACACTCACGGATACTGACAGGCGTGCAGCTGTCAGTAAGCATTGGAGGAATGAGGATGGGGGCGGAGCTAACTACCATGCTCCCATGCGGTTCCCACAATTCCCAGCACAGCCACACCATAGAGTAGTAATTACTCTATGATGTGTCCATGCAGGGAATTGTGGGAACCGCATGGGAGCATGATGGAGAGAGAGAGACAACATCACATTGCTGTCCCTGCCGTTCTAGATCCGATTTCAGACAAGGTCAGTCTCAGTGGGTGAAGGAGAGAAATAGTGGGAGGTGGAGAAGAGAGACACAGGGGAGAGTGATACAGAGAGCTAGTAGGGGAGAAAGAGGGGGAAGAGAGAGACAGAAGGGGAGTGAGGGAGAAAGAGGGGAAAGAGAGAGACACAGGAGGAAGGGAGGGAAAGAGACAGAGGAGGGAGAGTTAGAAAGAGGGGTAAGAGAGAGACACAGGGGGAGAGGGGTAAAGAGACACAGGGGAGAATGAGACAGAGGGGTAGTGGGGGAGAAAGAGGGGTAAGAGAGAGACACAGGAGGAAGGGAGAGAAAGAGACAGAGGAGGAAGAAAGAGGCAGGGGGAGGGGGAAGAAAGAGACGGAGTAGGAGAAAGAGACAGAGGAGGAAGAGAGAGAGAAACAGGCGGAGGGGGGAGAAAGAGACAGAGGGTGAAAGAGGCACACAGAGGATCTGCGGGAAGAAAGAGGCACACAAAGGGACTGGGGGAAGGCAAAGAGACACACAGAAGGTTTGCTGGGGGACAAAGAGACATACAAAAGGTTTGTGGGGGACAAAGCTGGGCTGGGGGAAAAATATGCACACAGAGGGACTGGGGAAAACAAAGAGACACACAGAAGGTTTGCTGGGGGGGACATAGACACACAAAAAAGGCGATGGGGAAGAGACATACAGAGGGCTGGAGAAGGGTAAAAAGAGACACACAGGCTGGGATGAAGTAAAAGATACACGAGGGAGTTAAAAGACACATAAGGGGGGTTCTAAGAGACAGGAGAAAAATTAGAGACAAGATACACTAAACGAGTAAAAAAAAAAAATCAAAAGAGGGAATAAGAAACACAAGAAAACAAGCGAAGATGCATTTTTTTGTGTGTGTGTTTGGCGGTGATGCATTTTTTGTGTGTGTGTTTGGGGGTGATGCATTTTCGCCTGTGCTGCCGCGGCGCATTGTTGGGCTGGTATAGAATTTTTTCCAGGGCTGCTTTTAGTTCCCAGTCCAGCCCTGTCAGGAAAAGGCCATTCAAAAGTGTTGGAGACTTTCACAAGGAGTGGACTGAGGCTGGAGTTAGTGCATCAAGAGCCACCACACACAGATGGATCCTGGACATGGACTTCAGATGTCGTATTCCTCTTGTCCAGCCGCTCCTGAACAACAAACAACATCAGAAGTGTCTTACCTGGGCCAAAGAAAAACAGACCTGGTCTGTTGCTCAGTGGTCCAAAGTCCTCTTTTCTGATGAGAGCAACTTTTGCATCTCATTTGGAAACCAAGGACCCAGAGTCTGGAGGAAGAATAGAGAGGCACACAGTGCAAGATGCTTGAAGTCCAGTGTGAAGTTTCCACAGTCTATGTTGATTTGGGGAGCCATGTCATCTGCTGGTGTTAGTCCACTGTGCTTTTTTAATTCCAGGGTCAACGCAGCCATCTACCAGGAGATTTTGAAGCACTGCATGCTTCCTTCCACAGATGGGCTTTATGGGGATGCTGACTTAACTTTCCAGCAGGACTTGGCACCTGCCCACACTGACAAAAGCACCAAATCCTGGTTCAATGACCGTTGGATTACTGTGCTTGATTGGCCAGCAAACTCACCTGACCTGAACCCCTTAGAGAATCTAAGGGGCATTGCCCAGAGAAAGATGAGAGACATGAGACCGAACAATGCAGGAGAGCATTGTTCAAGAGCTAAAGAGCTAAAGGCCGCTATTGAAGCATCCTGATCTTCCATAACACCTCGGCAGTGCCACAGGCCGATAGCTTCCATGCCACGCCGCATTGAGGCAGTAATTGCTGAAAAAGGGGCCCAAAGCAAGTACTGAGTCCATATGCATGCTTATACTTTTCAGAGGTCCGATATTTATCTATGTACATTCCTTGTTTTATTGATTGCATGTAATATTCTAATTTACTGAGATTGTGGATTTGGGGTTTTCATGAGCTGTAAGCCATAATCATTGCATTTATGACAAATCACGGCTTGAACTATCTTGCTTTGCTTGTAATGCGTCTATCTCATATATTTGTTTCCCCTTTTACATTGCATTACTGAAATAAATGAACTTTTGCACGATATTCTAATTTTTCGAGTATCACCTGTATAAGAAAAAGAAAATGTAATATAGTGTTCTCTGTAGAATATTACATTTGGAGAGAATTAAAAATGTAAAATTTTTTGAGAAATAAATTTGCTCAGTATTTGCCGAGTGGGTGGAACAATTCCCACCAAGGATTTGAAGGTAATAGTCCAGGAAGATGTGCTTCAAGTAATGCCAGAAACAATGATAGAGTAAAATAAACAAAAATAATAATAAAGTCTATCAGGTTGAAAAATAGAGGAACCTCAGTGCTTTATTGATAATCACAATATAAAATAAATAATAAAATAATCCAACAACGCATTTACCAGTAAGGTGTTTTTTAAGTAGCAATCGAATATGTACACTTTAAAATAGTGCTGAATAAAAGTTAATACTTTTTCTAAAAAATAAAATATCAACAGTATATTATTATAGGCTGTGTGGCAGACCGCCTGCCACCCCAACTGTGTTCCTCTGCCAATCGCACTTCCTAGTTGTCACCGAGAACCACCGCACCCCATAAGCACCGTAGTCCCCTTAGCCACCACAGTTTGGCTAGGGTCTCGCCATCCCTTCCCACCCTGGACCAACACCTGGATCCAGCTCCCAGTGGGAAGGCCTCTCCTCCAAGAAAGTATAGCTGTATAGCAAGTGATTATAGCCAGTAGAGCATTACCCCCACACATTAGCCGCGATTTAATGCAGGGAGTAGTCTGTTTATTCCAGCCAAATGGCTCACTTATATACAGAAGCTGAGCACAGTGACACCCCCTCCCCCCAAAACACACCCGTAACCACACCCATAATTAAAATACAGTGTCACTTTGACTCAGCATAAAGTACAAAATATTAAAAACACATAAAAATACATATTTCCCACCTAGGAACCCTATAAGTATAACGTGGGGTTTGTTCACCTCATTCAGACGAACAATTCCACAGAACAGCGATCTTCCTGGATGTAAAGTACGGATCGCAAGCGGGATGTAAGTTCAGCGCTCGAGTGTCCGATTTTAGTTCCATGCAGTTGACGACCAAACACCGCTGCCTGCGTTCGTGGGAACAAGATGGCCGCCACCACGTGTTCGGGCATAAGAATGGCAGCCACCTAGACCGACACTTAAAACACTGCTTGCAGAATAGTTACAAGGTGTTAATAATGTTTAACAAGCTCCGGGGTGGTCTTTAGTTCATGGATATGTTCAGTTCCCAACAGCACAGGGAATCCTAATGCTTTTTGCAGGGCCCATAGTCCTGGGGCAAGAGGCTGGCAAGCAATCTCCTCCAGGAGTTTGTGGCGAGGTTTCATTACCACAGACTATATCAACAATAAATATGTACCAATAAATATGTAACTAATTTTTATAAATGGGGCCAGCTGATTAGCTTAGAATGTCAACACATCACTCTAAGCCATTCAGCCAATCAGCTGGCGCCCCTGTATAGCATCACTTTCAGACTTCCTTTAGGGGAATTTCTGAAAGTACATGTGGATGAGGAGAGAGAGTTTTGAACAGTTTATCCACCTAACGATAAGGTGGGACTGCCGCTCCCACGCTGCGAGAGGCTCCACTCAGCCTCAGGGACTATGTGCCCGCTCCTTTTTATGGTGCGGTGCCTGCGTGCTGGTGTCATTAAGTCAGGAGAGATCTATACAGCAGAGCTCAGCGCACACATACCTTTTGGAGGCATGGCTATGCTAACTACGCCCCCAATCATATAAAAGTCCAGTCTGCCCTAAACACAGTGCCCTGTTGTTCCTAGTGTGCCTTGTGTCACTAATGTCCCTTTAGTGTGTTCCTGTATCCTTTGTGATAATTCTTTGGTTTTCACCCGGCTTGCTCTCGACTCTTCTGATTTCTGGTTTCCCTGACTCAGCTTTGTTTCTCGTTATTGTGTATTTCTGTTTTTCTGTATTTCTTGTTTTTGACATTTCTTGTAGTTTTCTCTTTTATCCAGTTACCCTAAGGAACGGCTTAGGGACTTTCTTTCTGTCTCTGTTTCTACTGGTGGGTTTTCACTCTGTGTGTTGGGTTAATCATTACACTTATTACTGGAGCATCCTGATCAACCTACATTATTTATTCAGGAGGAGAGTCATTATTTTGGGTTATCCATTCTAGAAAGGGTTCCTGGGTACCAGTTTTTTTTTGTTTTGTTTTTTAATGAGGGAATTAATAGCAGTTGCTTTAGGGGAGATGGAGGTCCCAGAGACTCCAATGTTGTACATATGAGAGGGTTTGATGCTAACCAAAACTCCTATCAACAAAAATGCTCAATATTGCAGGAGCTTTGGCCAAGGATTTGCGGCCACAGTACTGCTAATGCACTTGCAGGTAGCGTTAATAAATCACACATAAAAGAAAAATGAATACCCATCATCTTCAAAAGTATATAATGCCACCATTTTTAGTGGCACTCCTTACATCTGGACTCTAAGTAGTTAAGTGTAATTTGCATGCCCAACCACTTTTTTACAGCAAAAGGAAAGATGTTCTATGGGACAAATGCCTTGTCTTCAGCGAATAACTCTCAGCGTTGAAAGACATGAATTGTATTTTTTTCCACTCAGGAATATGATAATGACCTGTTTATTTAGAGCTATTGCTTAAGAGTAATGTGATGAAAGACAATTACCCCAGGTTGTGTGAGCTTGGCATTTTCTTTTTCGCAGCCGCAGGGAGCAGAGCAATTCTTACAGATGGATATCACGTAGTTGCTTGCAGCACCTACAAATGTTGCCAATTCAAGCTTATCTAATAAAGATTCTGATAATCTAGACCAAACAAAAAGCACTGAAGTCTGAAACTAACTAATCCAATTTGATTAGCTCTACTCTGGTCCTGAATTCACCATCGTTTATAAATTTAATTCAAGGAGATGTTCTTAGCCGTCACACAAACACACAAAGCAATGAGAAGTAGAAAAGAAAGTATGATGCAGAAAGGAGCTGAAAGATAATAGGTAATGTCAGATGCTTGGCCTGCCATATCAATACAGAGAGAATTCTTTACAGAAGAGTTTCTAAGAGTATTTTTGCTTTCGACTACATACCTCTAAGCCTTTTCTCATCGCCAACGAAATATTATTTTCTATATTCAATAAAAATGCCAAGTTGGGTACAATACATAATTGTTGCTAGCTAGGCCTGGGCATTCTTACAAGAATATCTTTAATCTTTATTTCCTTTGATATACCTGCTTTTTTAAAATTTTCTACTTAATAGCATCAACATTTCAAAAAAAATAATATACATTTATTGTTGTTTATGGTGGTTAGAAGGTAGAGCGAAATATTAAAATTGGAATCAACTGATTATCACAATGCATAATATGTATGCATATTTTTCCAGAAAAATCTGCATGTCAATAAACAATACTGACCACCAGGGGGAAACAGAGTAAAATACAAATTTAATTCAAAGTCATTCTAAATAGAGCCTTGCTATGTTACAGCCATGTTATTTTGAATTGTTATCGAATGGCACGTTATAATCTGTACACCAACATTCCATTCCATAGGAAGAGTGCCATTTCATACCACCTTGCTTTAGTCTTAGCATTTTTTTTAAGGGCGATGCAGCAAACATATTTTGAAAACAATTTGTCACTTGGCAGCAACACCAGTCTACCCTGGTGTATCTATAAAGCAGCGTAACAGTAATTCTAACAAAATAAATATATAGTGCCATGTTATACAAACAAACACATCCAACACTTAAAACAAATAATTAGTGTCATGGATAGAAACACTTATCTCAGTAGATAGTGATGGCAGCCTTCTCCAGGAATATCCCAGACTATATTCCTTTCTACATAGCACAAAAGCAGTGAATGCAATGGAGAATAGAGCTGTAGATCTACGAATAGGATACATAAAGGAACATATAAAGTTGCACTCACAGGATAAAATAGAGAAAAATTGCTTGAGGGTGCCTCCCCCGTTATATGTGGTGGGCTATTCAAGACCACCTTCTTCATGTAGCAGTGATGTTACGAGTATGGAAAGCAGGACTCAGGTGTCAGGTACAAAAATAACTGCTATTTATAATATAATATATATATATATGTATATATATATATATATATATATATATATATATATATATATATATATATATATATATATATATATATATATAAATACTAAAGTATACAAATACTGTAAACAAAACAAAAATAAGTTGCTAGGAGTAATCCGAAATGTTTCGCCCCAAAAGGCTTCCTCAGGGACCCTCAGAAAGGATTCAGCAACCAGAATAAAAATAAATATAAATGCAAATAAAAGAAATTAAATAAACAAAGTGAAAAAATCAAACAAAACAATCACAATGTAAAAAACTGTATT